>NW_028262358.1:41594849-41907240 GCF_047370975.1 Nipponia nippon | reverse complement strand
ACGGCTTTAACAGTGGCTAATGGTTTTGCTATTACTTATTTTATTTTGGGATGACAATGATAGATCTTTGTTTTAAATATAGATGTACCCATTCCAGTTAGCTGAAATGTAATGTCTAAACTACTTGGAAGTATCTCTTTAAACGCACGTGTAAGGACAAAAAGACTTCTGAGTTGTAAAGCAGCAAATTTTAATGAGTGAAGAGAAACACAGGGCAAAGAAAATATGTTTAATCAGTTCTAGAAATGCAAAGGGATTCTGACACTGCACAAGATCAATATTTTTCACTCCTTCTCTATAAATTACAGTTAATTATCTCTTAAAACTGGAATGTGATTCTAGATTTTGGATAATGGCACATTCATTCTTGGTCCTTGCTTGGCCAACCTTAGTCAAAGTCTAACGCCATGTTATCATCCACGTGTGCCTTTCCAACCATCGTCCCCTCCCTGAGGCTTGGGAGTGACATTCAGTGGAAAAGGGGTTGGGGGAAGTCTGGTGCTACAGAGACCTTACCCTCGCCGTCCTCCCTGCTTACTTTCCCATCTTAAGTCACCCCATGCATGGCTCTGTGGGGTTTCTAAGCCGCTTTCATAGAAAGCTTTATGTGCCACCCTTCGGCCTCCAGGACACATTGGTGGTCTGCTCAGCAGTAAGCGTAGGGTCAAAGGCTGCTTTCTGCAATTGCACTGTTAATTTATACAGGGCGTGGAGAAAGAGACTGCTTTACAAAACACATTTTTTATTAAAATCTCTGGGATGAAGAATTGCCATCAGTATGAACAGACACAGAATAATTGGGTACTAAATGTACAGCTTAATTGACTTCCGCTAAAAATGGGGCTTTGAAGGAATTGCTGATATCTTTTTCTTATATAAAAAATGGTTTGCAGATTATGAATAAATAAAATGGAGGGAATTGAAACTTTTTTTTTTAAAAGTTCACTAGCACAAAATGTCTTTGAGAACAGTAGGTAACTATATGAATAAAGACCGTGATTTAAGAAGATAATTTCTTGTAAGGATATGTTAAATTATACACTAAATGACGTGTTACTATACCTAATACTTAAAGTCAGGGCTGTGCTATCCTAGATGCTGCAATAAGACAGCTGTAGGAAATGAAGCAGAAACTATCCCTGAGATGATGAAAACCACTGTGGGTTTCTTTCTTTGAGCATGCCACTGTCAATCACTCTGCTGATAGCAAGGAGAGTTGTGGAGAGACCCTAACCCATCTCCTTGCTCTCCAGTCCAACCAGGCACAGGCTAACTCTAGTCCAAAAGCTGCAGAGCTGAGGCACGGTGGTGCTGAGCGTGGACTTCACTCACCCAGGCAGCTGGATCAAGTCTAAACAATGTAAAGCACAGAAGCAAAGTAAGTTCATATCCATCTTCTGACATCTGCATAGAAATGCCCACAGTGTCTCAGCATTTCCCGGCTCTGACTGGAGAGTAAAATCCTTTGAACGTCTGTTTTTCACTGTGGGGTGCGGTGTAAATCAGCTCCTGTTTCTTTGTATTCTGGAGCTGCCGAAAGAAAAACGTGACAGGTCCCTCAGATTGTATTTTCCTGCATGTCACAATTACCCAGGTTGTTTGGGGTCTTCAGACCCTTAGAGAAGGTGCATGTAAAGATAACTCAAGTCTCCACTGTGTAAGCAGCAAGCAGATCACTTAAGGGACAGAATGGCATATATTCTTTAGTTGATCCTACAAGTAGCTGCAAATTTCACTCTGATAAGACACAAAGAGGGTTATAGGGAAATGAAAATTCAATTAGTGTAAACCCAACATAGCCCTTTAAATTTTTTATTTAATTTTTTCATATTTTATTAATTTTTTGCTTCACAAGATGAAGAAATCATTAACATCATTTAAACTGGAATAATACTGCAGATGTTTTCAGTGCACATAATACTGAGATTTTGTGTTTTACAGTTAATTTGGCATTTAAAGCTGTATTAAGGTCAAATCCAAATGACCTGTGTTATATTGCCAAACCTGTCCAGTAAAGTTTGTTAGGAATTTCTCAATTAAGCAATTTTTAATTCAAAACCTTTCCTGGAAAAGGTTCAGTCTGGAATTCCAATCAAATGAAAAAAAAAACTAGTGAACAAGATGCATACAAAACAGCCAGGCAGTAAGAAGTCATGGCGCTCATCAGGACAAGGGAAACTGTGATTCATGTCCTTCATGTATTCCTGAGTTCATTTCTTAATAATGTTGCCATCATAATTTCTAAAAATTTTTAATAGGAATTTTAAAAGTATTTTAAACATCGTCATTATGTAGGACAGGGAAATTACCTACTCTTCAGCCTCTGGCCATGACCATCTGAAACACCCACATTTCTTTTTACAGAATAAGAATAAACATCAGGCTTGCAGAAGAAATTTGGGTCAATTAGATCTGTGTCCATCATAACTTTGTTCCTTTCAAGAGCTGCCTTTAGGCAGCAGACAAACAATAACACTGTAATTTCATACTGGTAGCTAATACTCGTTTGAATTGTATAACTTCAGATAGAAATATATAGCAGCAGCAAAGCAGTGGCAAAGTGGTTAATCTTTCTTTATCCACTGTGCCCTTAGAAGACTATATGCAGGAAAAGATTACAGTTTTTTATTGGTGGTTTCCAAAGGAGCCACAACATAAATACTCAGCTATCTCCAAAGTTGCATACTTAATTTAGGGTCAAATCCTTCTCTGGCAAGCAGGAACTTAGTATTTACCTAAATGAAATAGCAGATATGAAACAAAATGTGTCTGATGATTAGATCTAATGTTTATCAATATGACCAGAAGTTGCATGATTATGTGACTTCAAGAAAAAAAGCATTCAACAGAAATATTTATTTTCAGTCTTCAGTGGTTTGAAAAATAGCACCCTTACCTGTGAGAAGCAGACTTTGCCATAGCAACTCATGCTTTTTTCCCCAGCTTAGATCATTCCTCAAGATAAATTACTCTAAGCTGCCTGCAAACGCCACTGAGAACGACCGGGAATGTCTCTGGCCACTTCCAACACAGCATAAAAGGGCAAGAGCAAACCGTGCCTGTGAGTCAGGGAGTGCTGCTCAGAGGAGTCGCTTGAGATGTAAATAATTTGGGCAAGAGATATTCCAGAGACCTCATCCTCTCCAGCTGCTACTGCCAAGAGGCCACGTTCTTAAAAATTCAAAGCTGCTATTCATTTGTTTCGGCTCAATCGTATCAGCGGACAAGGTAGACAATACAATATATTTCAGAAGTTTAGCAGGAGAAAAGAAATTTTAAAAGCCTGAGACGCCTTCAGTGACATGATGTAGGACAGAGTATCTCATCACCTGCTGCTCTTGACAAATGAACTGAGGAGGCTGCCTCTGTTCTCTGAGTGATATGATAGAGCGGATATTTCCCAGAAACAAAAATTACAGAAAACACAGAGGTGGGGGTAGCCCATTACACCCCCCTCCCTGCTGCAGGGAATGCCTAAACCATTCCTAATAGAGAAATATCTACCAAATCAAAGCCAGATGGCTTTCCCTTTCCATGCCCACCCCACTGGCTTCCCAGCCAGTTTGCTCCGTGCCCCGTGCCCCGCTCAGGGCACACCCAACAGGAGCTGGGGTGGGAAGCTGTTGGCTTCCTCTGTGCCTGAGGACAGGGAGAGGCAAAGGGCGTTTCTGCAAGGCTTTTCTTCTCTGCACTGAAGTACAAGCCAGGATGGAGGTGCAGAAACAGCTCCTGCCATGCAGGCAGCCTTGCTGGCAGCAATGGCAGAAATCCCTTTGCAGCCCCCTCCTGTTTCCTTCATCCCAACTTTTTCTCTTCCCACAGTAGCAGAATGAGACTCTGACTCTGGTTTTGGCATTGTGGCACCTGCAAACATTCTCAGGAGCCAGGAAAGGCTCAGTGTGTGGGGGTTGTTGGAAGGGCGACTCCAGCTCTCCAGCATCTCCTACAGCACCTCAAAACACCTCTGAGCTCCTCCACCCCCAGGACACTCGCACAAAACTGGTTCATCCTTCTTTGTCACTTGCAGCCCTCCAGTGACATCCTGGCCCACTGCAAAGTCCTGCATGCGAGCTCCAGCCCAGTGTCCTCGTCCGTCCGGGAAGGCCCCGCGCCCTCTTGCACCTCCCCGGCACCCCTTACTTCCCCCTGCACCCCATCTGCTTCAACTCCCAGCTGCTGCGGTGCCTGATCCTCACCTAGCAAGGTCTTTCATCCCACCATGTCTCTCAGGACTTCACTCTGAGCACGGCACATTTATTTCCATATCAATCAGAATCGTACAAAAAACCCATTAACAGAGACATATCCGTGCACTTCCATAACACCTTATCTAACAGAGACAATCTTTTCTCTTAATAAAGGGCACATGGCACAGCCATTAATAGTGAAGGCTCTGCAGCACCACTATTTGTTTTCAGAATGAGGTAACACTTACTTCTACATTTTCAGTGTTTGCTCCTCCATCCACTCTACCTTGTGTTTGAGCTTTGGCTGAGCACAGGAAACGGTTCAAATAATTATTCATCTATTTGGACAATAATAGGTAACTTCTCCATAGTTACAACTGAAATCAGTCTGTCTTATTTTACACTTCTATAATTTCGATTCCACAAAATGAGTTTGACATGGAATTTTAATCCAATATTACCTTCAGATTCAGAGAGAAATAATTAAACTGTCTTTAAGCTAAATTTAAATAGCACAAAGGAAAAGGCAGTAAAAGCTGGTTCAAGGTTTGCATTTTCTGTAACATTCCTTTGTCTACCTCAAGCTTCTTAAAAATTCATGCTCAAGGTATACTTGGCAGCAGTTTTATAATTACAAAGCTATTAAGCTTTTGTAGGGAAAAAGTGAAACAGTTTTTTTTTCCTAATTAGCTAATCATAAATTTTTCAGGGAAATAGTCTTCTACTAGAAAATGATGATTTGAAGAGGCAAAGTATTCAGCAGGAGTAAGTTGATTATAATATATTTTCTTACAAAAATCAGTACATGTCCCCAGTTAATTAAGTTTGTCCTTTGGTAGCAAGTCCACTTCTCTGCCTGGATAACTCATATTCTTCCTCCCACCGCTGCCTTTATAGATGCTGCACAGTGAGGTGCCAGGAAGTCAAGGAGATAAAAATGCTCACGGCCCCATTAATTCTATTCTGAAAAACTGAGAGAAACTTCTATATCATTTTTTTTCTCAATGGAATTTCTGAATTCAATGGGAAATATTTATGTTTATAAGAGAATTTTTAGCAATCTGGAGAAATTCTTATGAAAGAGATTTCTGACCTCTCCAGCTAATGCAATATAATTATAGCTTAGACTTGTAATGCATTTTCCCAAAGACCGTATAGATCCTGTCAATATTAGCCATCTATTACAGACATGAGAAGGCCAAACTGAGGGCACGTTTATAATAATGATAGCTCTTCACTGCAGTGGAGGTACTCATACCTGGACCCATGATTATACAGTTGCCTTAGAAAAAACAAAAGTTCACAAACAGACTGGTAAAGTAACTTATTGTTTAACAACAAAGTAATCGTTGGGTGTATTTTTCTCAGTCCATGCAATCCCTTCCTTCTGCTCTCAGAGCCCATCTTAAAGATATAAAAAGATTTTTCTCAAGCCATTTTATAATTCAACGAGGTGCATATGTTCCAGGTGGGGTTTAGACATTAAAGGAAAAAAAGGCTTAGCAAAAAGAACAAACAAAACAGAACAAACAAAAACCTTTCCACACCCCTTCAGTCACACACACCCATACACATATGCATCAACAGTAACTGAATTTCCTGTCACAAGGAATTTCTACCTGCTTTTGCAAGCTGTTATGAGAACTCTCACTTAAAACTCGTATTTGATATCTGATATGAAGCTGGCAAAAGGCTCCTCCAGCTTTTAGGCTCAAAGCAAAATCCTTTATGCAGCCACCAAGGGTGAAAACAGAGTCTACACATCTGCATTATCCAAACTGACTTAGGGAGCTTGTTAGCAAGAACTTGAGTGACTCTTGAATACCCAAAGCATAGCAACAGCTATCTTTCTCCCTGACCTCTAAAACCAAAGTGTGACAGGCAGGGAGAGAAAAGGAAATAAGACAAGAAATTGGTGAATCTCCAGCAGGAAAGGTTTTTATTGCTAAGTAGAGTGAGAAACTAGCAACTGAGAAGTGAAGACAGGACACCTTACAATGTGATCTTTTATCTCCCCAATGAGCAGAGGACTTTTTCTATCATTCTCTATCCCCAGAACAGATTACTTATCCCACTTCTCAGGGGTTATCGTTCAAGTTGCTCTCAAGTCTTTCCCCATGTTCCTGAAATAAAAAACTAAGAGAGAGGCCCCATTTCCTTTGCTTAACAGTACTCAGAAAGGAGCTGTTTCCAAAAATGAAAGTGTTTCATTGAAGATGTCCATTGTTCCTCCATCCTAATTCTCTATTTTCCATCGACTCTCAGTCACTGTGTCTAGAGAGTGTGAAAATAACGTTGGTAGTGTAAAATTAAAAAAATTAAAAAAATGAATGTCCATCTTTTAAAAACACTATTCATTCAGTGTCAGACTCTGAGGACATTCTTGGGCCCAGAAGCTGCCAGTAAAGCTGCCCTTTTACTATACGCTATTACTCCATCACTGTACCTCTGGACTCTGAGGGCCAGAGACAAACAGGAGTCGCAGTTTTGAATTTTTACATTAGGGCAGTATAGGGGAAAGCACAAGTGAATAACAACAAAATACAGGAAAACAAGAGAGAAAAGAGTCTTTGCAGCACATTCTCGTATTTCCCTCTGCCTTTTAGGCATCTGTTGCCTTAAGAACACAGTTGTCTTGAGCTCCCAGTAAAGTCAACAGAGCACAAGGGACACCCCTGGATAGAGACACCCCATATCTGATCTGCCCCTTTTGAGATGCTGCATCTCTCTTCTTCAACAATGCATTCTGTGCCTACACTGGCAGTTTGGTTCAGAGCAGTGTGTAGCTGTGAAGCAAATCCTCTGGATTTATTTATCCTGTGTTGTTGGGTTCTCAGACCAGTTTTGGTGTATGTGAGCTGAGATCACTTTGGAAACTCAACCCTGATAGCACTCCCCAAAGCTTTTAACTGGAGCACTGCTTCAGCTCCCACTTTGTCTGCCTTTGCTTCCCCTCCCCAGCACCTGCCAACCATCCTTGCAAAGGCCACAGGGGCATCTCATGTTGCTGAGGTCCTTCATGATGTGGGAAGGACAGGTTTGGTGGGAATGGCTATCTTTTTGATTTTGAAGAGGAGACAGTCCTCTGCCTGCTATACTGTGTGGGAGAGTGGAAGTAATTTCTGCAGCTGAAGGTGTGTCTCGTGAAGAGATCACAGGCTGCAGTGTGCTGGTGAGGCTGGAAGAGGGCGGAATTTTTTAATAGTGTTTCAGCATGGGATAGATGGGTGATTTCTTCCAAAGGGTGAAAAGAGGTGTGAGGCGGATGGCACTTACAGGAGGGCACAAAGGAAGCCCCTCTTATGTGAGAAAGCCTGGGGTGAGCATTCTGAAGTTGCAAAGAGATGCTTTCAGGTTCAAGTGAAAACGGGAGGTGTGAAGATAGGTTGAGAAAATTCTGCAACTATGACAAGGAAAAAGCCACTGCCTAAGGAAAAATAGCCATGGGATGGACAAGATTATGTCAGGTTCTGTCATTTTCCTTAGAAAGAATCTTACTCTGTGAAAGATGTGAGGGTTGTAGGAAAATCAGGTTGGATGAGTATGTTCAAGGATGTGAAAAGATGACTTCTTCAATGAAGCAGCAAAAAATTAATTTCGTTAGTTATGAGGAGACTAAAATCAAGAGGACCCAGAGATTCCTTTCCTTGGAGAATAATAAGAGAAGAAAAAAAGTTCTGCAGGAAAATATTTGGCAGTCCTAAGTCAGTATTGTTAATATTACAGATTATATAAATAATTTATGTAAATACTTATTTAAACTAAACGACAAATCATTGTAATTTATTATGAACACTGTATGTGTAACCATAGATGCACTGCCAGTTTGACCTTGATAGAATAATCAAGGCCTGAATTAATAAATGATGGTGAGAGATATTGTTGACTGACATGTCTTCCATTTTGGAGGCCGGCGTTAGCCAATTTGGCCTTAAATGAAAGAGAAATAATTTTCAATCTACATATCCGTTCTGTTTTGTTAGCAGATTGTCTACTTTTGTTTGCAGATCAGCATGAGTTCCTGATGACAGCTGACTCACACATACTGTAAACCAAGAAATATCAAGTAAAATGATGTTTGGCAGCAAAGTAACTAAAACATACAACCATTTAAATATTGACACTTGACTTTTGTCATATGAGCAGCAGCATATTTTTTATGGGTCTTTTTCTTTTGATGATGAATGCTTAAGATCTTGTTGGTGCACAGTATTTCGTCTACCGTGGAGATATCTCCAACATTCTAGATGTCAAAAGTGGCACGGAAGTGATACAGACATTTTTGCCAACCTGGTTAAAAATGAAGCAGAACCAAGGAGTCCCCTGCTGTGTGCACAGCAGTGATACTGTTAGGCTTCTGCAAGCTCTGTTAGAGGCTACAGGCTTCTGCTATGGGCAGAAGCAGGGGTGCAAGGTGGGGCACTGTGGGCATTCGCTGAAGGCTGAAGAGACCTGGAGGTGCCCCACAGTAGGACATCTTGACAGTGGCAAAGGAGATACCACCTCATTATGCAGAGGAGTGAGCTCTCCAATTTCTGTCAGGCACTGCACCAGCTTACCAGAGCTGCCTGGTGTCACAAAGCTGCTCAGGCTTTCCTTTGCTTGCTCTTCACTTCTGCTGAGCACGCCGTGATGTGCTTTCCAGAAGTACAGCCCCAGTGCTCAGCCCAGGTTTTTCAAAGCTTGATCGTGCAACAGGCAGACCAGCATCCAAGTTAGGGGGAATTGAGGGGAGCCCACAGCTGCTCCAACTGGCCACCAAGTCGGTGGGGTTCTCTAACAAATGATCCACTGTCACTCCACAGATGGAAAAGATATGCAGAAAGAACAAAGTGTAACAAACCTGGTGCCTCCTGGTTCAATAGGACCTGCTGTTTAGATACAGTTAATGTGTGTAAGGACATATTTCCAAAGCACTGAGGAGAATAAAGACGAAACCCATGAGTTTTCTCATCTGTATAAGGAAAGGAAAATACATTATGCCCTGCGTGTCATTTTTAACAGGAAAAATGCCCTTAAATACCTGTTACCAGCATGATGCTTTTACAGATTGTATTTATTCTTCAACTTTGTTATTTTATTAACATTATTACACAGAAGTTATTAAAGAGAGTTTTATACAAAAACAGATGTTTCATGTTTGGTTAAACAAAAAGGTTTTCTGAACTCTGTTTTCAGTTCATGAGCAGGGAAAGTGGACGTGCAGATTTGAACTGAGGATCCAAGTCTCTTAATATGTCTGAGAAATTATTTTTCACTTGGAGCTGTTGTAGGAAAACTATTTTAACTGAACTGTTTTTTGATGGGAGTTAGATTCAGTGACATGGAAAATTAGTTAATTTATTTTAGTTTTACCAGATTATTCATTTTGGTATTATAATGTTTTCTTCTGACATTTCAAAGAAATTGAAGTTTCTTTCAATTTGGATGTAAAGACTTTTAATAAAACTAATGCCCAAATCCAAAATAATATTTGTGATTTCTCAAAAAGTTGACTTTTCCATTTGATTTTGAGTTGATTAGAGTTGAAATTTTACCAGCCAAGCAACCAATCAACCAACTAAAGAAACCAACTAGTTTCACATGCTTAACTTGCAAATATGGGAGGAAAACCATTTGGTATGCAGCTCAGTGGTATAGTAAAGAATAAATGCTAACGAATGTAGTAAAGTTTACTCTCTTCTCACATGCTTCACACATGCTTGTTGACTTTTCTTTTTTCTGTTATGCCATTGACATATGTCTCCCTTACAGAAATCATATGATATATATCATACTCCATTAAAACTGTACATCAATTGGGCATCCCAGGAATCCTCTTCCAAATTTTTTTCCTGTAAAGTATCACTGTGTGGGTGTAACTGTGTAACCACAACAGCCAAAACGATGTCAGATTAAGTTAGTCTTGAGTCTAAGTCCTTCAATACTGTATTAGGATAATTGTCTCAAAAGACAGAGGCTTCAAAGAGCTACTAATAAAGTGAAAGATCTGTTGCTGTTCTGAGCCAGGACTACTGTTCTTTCATTTCCTAATAGGGCTCAATAGTAACTCTTCTGATTAAATGGATCTTAATCATTAGAACTTTATTGATGATAGCTCAAACAGCTTTACTGGGAGTGGAGGTCAACCAGTGAAAATAACTTACAGAAAAAAACTGTATTCAACTATTTTCTAACTGCTGTAAATTCTAGGCTACTGTATCTTTAAGTTAAAAAAATATTTTCAAGTACACTATTGACTTTCAAAACACTTAAAAAGTGTGCTTTGTATGCTCTGATCATTTTCGTTGTTCTTAGTTTGTGGTTTGTGTAAGGGGTTTATATAGAAGGATTTTGTTTAAGTTTAAAAATCTCAGGCAATTCTAAAATATCTGGTGGGGATACCAAGCTTTTCTGGTTTTCATTAATGCTGACTCATACAGATTTTATCACATTTAAGAGCTATACTTTGGGCTATACTGTGCTTCTGGCCTCCTATGAGAAGCAGAGTAGAAGTAAACATCCTTGAGGAAGAACACTGGCATGTCTCAAAGAGGTGCTATTTTTCATCTTACTTCTTGTTTATGCTTGGAGATACAAAATCGCAGTGTCCCTTTGTAAGGCAGCGCTGTTCTGCCCAAACTGTGAGCAAGCAGGCTACTAGCTGCTCCACAGTGCAAAAGCTGCCACAATTGCGCAAGCTCTTCAGTCTTGGTCATTCTCCGGTATCACACAGCCTGGGTACTCCAGAAACAGAAACAGGAGCAAGAATAGGTTAGAAATCATAATTCCTAATACATGGTCAAGTTTGACGGAGTTAGGCTCCTCTGTAAGTGCCGGTTTTCTGAGAATGTATATATAGTGTATAGTTAAATGAAAGACAAGGTTTTAGTCATTGCTTCTGCTGTCGTTGTTCCTTTCCCAGCTGCAAAGGAAACTAAACTTTGCTGCAACTGCTTTTTGTTTCCATGAAAACTATAGCACGTTCATCTTCACATGATTTAGGAAGATATGATAAGAGATGCACATAAAAAACATTGTTTTCCTTCTCTTGCCTCTAATGTCAATATGCTGTGTGAGGGAGGAAGCTGGGAGGAAATTGAAGTTTTCCTCTGAAAGATCATAAATCTAGCTCTGTTACTTATTAACGAATTCCATATAGCTCTTAATTGCCAGTAGATTTGCTGTGTAGACAAAGCGTGTAGTAGAGAGTCAGGAGGGCATGCAGGCAGCAGGTGATCACAGGTGTGACCAGTGCACTCTCTGCTGTAGCTTGCTAAGGTGCCTGATAGCCATATTGAAAAAGCAGAAAAATTTTGATGGAACCAAGCCTACTTGGTCTGCATTCATCATCAAATTGGTAGCAAAACCAGAATTATTTTCCAGTTAGGACATTTCCTCAGAGGAAGAAAACCCTCTGCCTGTTAGGATTGGTTTGGTGATGAAGCTTTGCTTCATTGCTGTATCAGCTGCTGGATTTGTGAGAGCTGGCGTTGAGCCTGTGGTCCTCTTTGTGGAAGCTGCTGAAAGAAATCATCGTAAAAACAAAGCAGTTTTGTACAGACTCACACATCTCAGCCAAAAAACAATTTCAGGCCATAAGTAGCTATTTAAATAAGCTGTATAATATCTACAATTGTAAACCCCCAGTATGTCCTATTGCTGGGAATTACAGCCTTGGTTCCTGTGAGAAATCTGTTTGGAATGGCTAAAATGTGATAGGATGATCTTACCTGGGATGTAGATGGAGAAACTGCATTTTTGCATTTTGGTAAGAGGTACTGAAATAACTTGGACAGAAACAAACAAACAGGAGGGGATGAACTGCAGAATGACACAAGGTAGCACAGTTTTTTTGTTTAAGTTACCATCTGAATCTAGCAGAGCTGTTATTGGTAAGACAATGGAAAACCAGATTTTTCCCAAATGTCTTATCCAATGGGTACAGAGAGGAACAACTAAAATTTCTAATCCAAACAAATATGGTCTGTTCTTGAAGGCAGCCCAGTTAATTAGTTTTCACATAGTAGTTTTCAGCAATGACAGTGAGAACTCTGCTGTATCACACTTGGTTTTATGCCCGACAGCAGGGGAGGCAGAGTTATGGGAAAACCCTGTATTTCGTATACTTGATGATACCCACACTGCTGCTAGGCGCTGGATGATGGAGGCATGTAAGAAACGGCACACTGCAACATGTGTGCTCCCTGCCTGAGTTCAGTGAGTGCTGCCCAACTTCCAGTGTGCAACAGCCACGGGGCCAGTAGAAAGACGCAAGCGGAATTCACCTAGTGCCTCATCTGGAACATAACGAACTCTGTGCTTTGTTTTAATCGGCGGCTTAATGCTAAGTCATACTATGACTATTTGAGAGCCTAAAGCACACATTTTTCTGATGAAGAGAGCCATATAGAAAAGATGAAACTGTTAAATACTGTGAAGAATCTTACAGCCTGAAGAGCTGGGGGCTCCTGGCTCTGTCCTGCTGTGGAGGGATGGCCTCAGTTGTTCTGGAGGAACCAAATGAGCAGGCTGCTTTGAAACGTCAACATTTTGTTATTTGCTTTTCTTTTGTCCATACTCAAAACACATCATAATCACCCAACTGATAAATTAACTTAAGAGATTGGAGCTGTGGCACCAATCGACATGGCCACCTCTTCAGGACAAAGAACCGTGTCTGGTTTATCTGAACAAAATCAATTTAATTGCTCAGTAGCAGGACAGGACATACAGGTGTTATAAAGTGAGCATCTCGAATGTATGGTGTGCTTCATGTTTGCTTTTCCCCTGCAGCGTAGATGTAGCCTTTGATTTCTGCTTTTAGCTCAGCTGTGATCATATAGGTTTCATCCTCTCATTGCCATTCACCATCCTGCTTTCCCTTTGTTTCCACCATCAGTCTGCAGACAGAAAGCTGAAGTATTGTTTTAGTGTTGATTTACAGTTTCGGTCTTTGCTTCTGCTTCTTCATTCCTCGACTTCCAGAGGAAGTCCTTCTCTTTTGTAATTTCTAATTCATCTTGATTTTTCTTTTTATCACTTGACTCTCTAAGTCCCAACCACTTCCCAGCAATCCTTTTTCTGCTCCTTAGGCTCTCTTCTTAGATCTCACATCTGTTTTAGAAGAGAAGAAGATGAAGGGTCAGGAATGAAGGCAGAGGAGAGGAAGATATCAGGCTTTACCAAAAGGTTTTTTTTCCTTTTGCTTCACATACAGGTTAATTCTGTACTGATCAATGAAGATAGTTGACTAAAATGGATTAAAACAGAGAACAAACAAAAGAAACCAAACAAACAAAACCAAAAAACTATAGGAACATCAGAATGTGTTGGTTGCTCACTTATGATTTAACTCTGGTTACAATAGTGCATCTACATTTAAAATATCATTACATGTTATCAGTCGCACTTTTTAGACTGTTCATGTCTTGCATTTAGTGACCTTAGATACATTCTTTATCAGAACTGTTTTTTAAACATATTTCTTTTCCTTTGGGGGATTTTTACAGTCTTTCCAGATCTGTCCTCATTTTAAAGAAAATGAAAAATGAAAAAAAAAATTAAAATCCAAACTTTCATTGTTAGATAGTTAAGCTACCTGGAAATGAACTTCCTTGCAAGGATTGCCTTCAGACAGTTAAATACTGCTGTTTGTTGGAATTGTCCATTAAACTGACCTTATCAACAGGCTGTTTTACTAACATCTCAAAGATGGTTAGGGTTGTTATATTTAAATGGTCCTATTGCAAAATGGGATGGTATAAGTTGTGATGTGTGAAAAACAACATTGCAACTTTTATTGAAATACTCACGTGTCTAAAATACTAGCTGAATAAAATCAGAAACTTGTATTGATTTGTGTAGCTTCTGTACATTGACTAGTCTTTTGTGCAAACTGCTGTTCTGAATCCCAGTCGGCCAAGCAGCAGACTTATTTTTCCATAGATAAAAACCAGGTGATATCTGATGAAATGCATAATTAGCTTAATAATATATCACCGCAGAAAGTGTGCAAGTTTTTCAGCTGGGGAAACTATAACACAAAAAAAGCTTAAGTAACTGCTCAGCAAGGATGTGGTAAGTATAGAACAAAATGGAAATTCTACTATTGTTAATTTAAGTCTAATTTATTACTGATTCTGGTTCTCTCTGTAGTTCTTTCTCTCTTAGAACTGACAAAATTGAGGTTAAAAATTAACTTTCCATTAAGATGAATAAGACAGGATCATTTGCGATCTCATACTTTTTTGTTATATTTGAGGATTTAGTAAAACAACACAAGAAAAATCCTTTTCCCCTGCTGTAAAATTATGTAGTACACAATACAGTTGACTATAGAGCAACATTACATCTAACCCAGAACACAAATGTTAAAAATATTTTTTATTTACAGGTTCTTAATACCATTTTCTAATTCACTGTTCTTCCTTAAGCTTTCTTAAACCATTTTATCCTCAGCTCCTTCTCTTGCCAACATCACTGATAAACTTGGAGATCTGGGTTTTTTCACAGGTCTTTATTGAGCTATTTGGAAGAATTGAAAAATTGGGATAGAAATATCAGCCATTTTAGCTTGTTAAGGGCTAAGATTTATATTCAGATTGATTTTCAGTTATAATGGATCTACAAGTGAGTAGTGAGGCCGATAACGTATGGTTTCAAAACAGCAGGATATTAGGAATTCCGTGTTAGACAGAGAACAATTTGGATCCAAGCATGAGACTGTTCTTTTGAAAAGAGGAGATTCAATACAATGAAGTGATCCAAAATTTTTACAATTGTTACTCTTTTAATTACCATAGAATTCATTAGCAATGATGAACTGGTTTATTAGTTTGTTTTTCTCATTTGGAAACAAACACATGAACTCAGTTGCAGGTTGTGAAATTTTATTTGTGCTGGCATATGAAAGAAATTTTAAACTTTGTCTTTGCACAGTGCATAGTCCTATAGAAGAAGTCTTCTAAGCTTTGTAAGCAAAATTCCTGCAAAATTAAACTCCAGTAAATGCAACACATGATAAATGCCTGAGTGACATCTGATTAAATTAGCAAATCGATACTGGATTCTGAACACACTTCTGGATCAGGCGGAAATGGGCATGGTGATTGCTTGCTGCACAGTTACGCATTTCAGATCCATCTGGCAAAAGTGAAGCGCTTGATGTCAGGCTCTTGTGAGCAGTGTCTATCTCCCTATACGTATATCCCATATAGGCCAGCCTGGCAGGCAGGTCGTCGTTCCCACCCCCCTTCCATTTCTTAGTCAGATGCCAGTGATCCTCACAGACAATAATCATGATATCTTTCCTGTTTGATTTGAAAAGACACTTTTTAATAGTGTATCTTCTATGTGTCACTTAAATATGGAAATTATAAAGAAGTGGACTGAGAGGCCTTCAAAAGACCATAGAACCCAGACCCCTTTTTTTGAGATATAGGATCAAATATTCATATATTGCCCTGGTCAGAAGTCTGTCTAACTTCAGTGTAGGAGGAGAGATGAAGGGAAGATGGGCAGTATGCATACCCAGACTCCCATGAACATGTTGCTGACACAGTTACGCATAGCAACTGCCCAGAAGTAACCGCTGTCCTCCTGTACTCTGATTACTGATTTCAGCATTTTATATTATATGCAGCTTGAACACACATTTTAAAAATACTGATTAAAGTGTTACTTTTTTTTTATAATGGTATGCAAGTAAATATAACACTTTAAAATACAAGCATTCATTTTCTTTCACTGCACTTATATATGGACTTTGACTTCAGTTACAAAACTTTGACTAAGTTTTCTTACTTCTGAAGAAATGTAGCCTCTTTCTGTCTTTGTCAGTATATAAACAGATACTATGTTTATCAGCCAACCATGCAGTCTTCAGAATAAAACTCATAAACTTTGACTACAATGGCACAGTCCTCACTCATATACTGAGGTGAAAAAGCAATCACGTCTGTCTGGATAAGCCAAGCAAATTAAGGCCTGAAAAGAGCATTGAAAAATAGTCACTTGTTAGTTTTCCTGTGAGTGATCCCAACTTATTTACCTGGGGTTTTTTCCTTCTGTAGCTCAATTTTCCCAGGCCCTTTCAGCAAGGGCTGATGTATCTCCTCATTCTAAAGCTTTCTTTTAGAGTATTGTTTAACTCTGTGGTTACAAAAACCCCACAGATATATGTGCTTGCTTTAAGATTTAACTTAAATTGTCAAATAATGTAAATTAATTTTCACAGGTCACGATGCTACTGAATCAAACTTCAGCTGCATTAATTTCTGAATGTACACTGTACGATGTACACTGCTGGGGGTTAAATGTTTTTTTTTCCATCTAAAATCTTATACATTTTGGCTGCTCTGAATATATAAATAACAAAAGAAAAAGAAGGAAAAAAATTTAAAAAAAATACTATTGGAAGGCTGAGTGCTTGCTGCTTTCCTGGAGTTTATAGGAGACATACACTCTTCAGCCTTTCCCCTGAAAGGGCCATCAGCAAAGCGCACAGGTAACACCTGTGGTGATAACCATGCCCACGGAGCCCTTGTGCATGGGCCACAATGTTCTTCATCAAATTAAACAAGGTTACCTGCACTGTTGTGTGGGGGAAACCAAGTCATAAGTAGTTGGCTGACCAAAATTAATGTCTTTTTCGTGCTAAGTTATGGGCTAAGCTGAGAACGCATTCATCAGGGGTGTGTGGCTAAACATCTTGCTAACTGTTCAAGTACACAAGCCTATCTATATGTTCCAGTACCTTATTGGGAAGTGACCCTAGTGCACTTCCTGCAGAAGTATGCAGATGCCACAACAGAAATCTGCAAAGAGATATTATGAGATTAATTGGCCATAGGAATTATGTAAGGTGTTCTGGGTAAAATAATTCTGGACATATTGGATAGTGAAGAAAGTGATTAATTCCTAGAGGATATCCACATTTTCCATGTAAGATTTCCTGTGGGAAGGCTTTTTTTCACATACTTTGTTTTTGGAAAAAAAAAATCAATTTAATAGATGTTCTCTTTTCCTGTATTTTTTTTATCTCGCCTTTCTCCCCTTCCAATGTTTTCTATTGTGTGCTATAGTACTGTAGGGGTACTCTTTACTTCCTCTTTTTAATTTTCCTATACGTACTTCAACTAATTCTTCAACTGTGGAAAAGTTGCAGAGTGCTACAGAGAATGTAAGGGTGGAAGGACAACCATTTTTTTCATCACTTATTATATTTGGCCCATGTCAATACAACTCATTTATGCATAACCCACTTTGTACAACTGCTTCTTCCTCCCCTGCCATACACTAATACATGTGCAAAATGCTTTAAAAAGCATTTTAAACAATGCTTACAGGGCATTCATATTTCATATCTCAGGCTGTGACAATATGTGATTTTTAAAACTAGAGATTTTTCATTAAGTTCTGGCATCTGATTTACAGGCATTCAGACTATACAGGTATTGCATTAATTACAAGCACTCACAGATACAAGAAAACACAAACTCTCCATATTGTGATGAAATTCAAGTTTAGACCAGTAAAAAGGTGATGTAATAGCTCTCTTTATTGTGTAATAACAGCACAGACAGTTTTTCCTTTTGTGTCTAGTGGTAACTTAAATTTCATGGTCTACTGTGTAACTAGACTCTATGGACTACTAGAAAGCATGTGAAAGATTAAATTCATGTTCCTCATACAGATACTTACAGAGAAAGAATTACCTGAAAAAATAATTATTCCCTTCCAGTACCATGAAGGCAAATTTATTCTCTAAAGCATAACTTTGGAAACACAATAATCCTGAAGTTACGTCAGAACCACGTACCCTAATTTTTTCACTTGCTTGAAAGAAAGAATGGCTCTCGTTTGCCTTAGTCGGGGACCCTCTGATCTACAAATGGGATCCCAGAATCACAGAAAGGTTGAGGTTGGAAAGGACCTCTGGATGTCATCTGGTCCAACTCCACTGCTCAAGCAGGCCCACCTAGAACAGGCTGCTCAGGACCATGTCCAGATGGCTTTTGAATATCTCCAAGGATGGAAACCTCACAACTTCTCTGGGCAACCTGTGCCAGTGCTCGGGCAACCTGTGCCAGTGCTCAGTCATCCTCACATTGAAAAACTGTTTCCTGATGTTCTGACAAAACTTCCTGTATTTCAGTTTGTGCCCATTGCCTCTTGGCCTGTCACTGGGCACCACTGGAAAGAGCCTGGCTCTGTCCTTTTTGCGCCCTCCCACGAGGTACTTATATACATTGATGAGATCCCTCCTGAGCCTTCTCTTCTCCAGGCTGAACAGTCCCAGCTGTCTCAGCTTTTCTTCATAGGAGAGATGCTCTAGTCCCTTCATCAACTTGGTAGCCCTTCATTGGCTCTCTCTAGTATATCCACATATCTTTTGTACTGGGGAGCCCAGAACTGGACACAGTCCTCCAGATGTGGCCTCACCAGTGCTGAGTAGAGGGGAAGGATCACCTCCCTCAATCTGGTGGCAACACTCCTGCTAATGCAGCCCAGGATACCATTAACCTTTTTTTGCTGCAAGGGCACATTGCTGAGGCAAAGAAGGCATTCAGTACTTCAGCCTTTTCCATGTTCCATGTAATCAGGTCCCCCATCTTGTTGAGCACTGGGCCCACATTTTCCCTAGTCTTCCTCTTGTCACCTATGTACTTGTAGAAGCTGTGTGTGGGATGTGAGCTAAAACACACCGGGTTCCTTCTGCAGTATTTTGGGCCTTACTGCAAAATACTGTTTCCAAAAATTTTCCCCAAAAAAATTGATTTACCATATTTAAAAAAAAAAATCTAAGTTCTACTGCCTTTTTACTGCATGCTGCCAACAGGGGATGTAATATACCCCAGAGCAAAACTCATCCTCTTCTGTATCTCTTATAGTGTAAACATAGAGACTGGGAAAACCTTCATCTTTACCTATATGAAAATGCCTTTAAATCTTTCTTGATGGTTTATACAGAGGTGCCCTAGCTCAAAAGACCTCTGAAAAAAATAAAGTTATCTTGCTAGAAAACTTTAATTCAGCTGAAAACTGGTGGCTTTTTAATTCAGCTCTACCTAGGACTCTTTTTTTGCCAGGTCATGATCAAATTAGTTAAGGAAGTCCTAGCTGAATGGAGGTCTGCATGTTGTCATTAGCTACTACTTAGAAGGATGGCTCCAGCTAAAGTGTGTCCTTGGCTTCCTCCTTCCAAGTCCAGGAGAACAGTTTCTGTTATCCATGTTGCAAGTTTTTAGCGATGTTGGTAAACAGTGGAAGTGTGTGAAATGAGATGCATCCTAGTTAACTAAGAAATTTATTTCAGTAACTGGAATAAATGCTTGCTAAAAAGATTGGATAAATATTTATTTGCTGGCAGGTATTTTTGGTGTTTGCTAAGAAGGTAGGGAACTTTCTGTCTCATTAACTTCGTGCGTAAGAAGATCATGAATCCAATTGCATAAGCTTTGAGTTTCTAACTGAAATGTGAGTTCTCAGTGGTATAGATCTCTACCTCAAGTATCAACTTCAAGATAAACTTCAGCTTTAGGTACTAGAACTTCCCCACCTTTCAGTCTTATTGGGGAACATGAGGGATTGCTAGCCTGTCTATTTTTCATGGCAAGGTTTCTGCAATCTGGATTTTAATAGGTCTTTGTTTCTAGGTAGGACTAAGTTGCATCTGGAGTTTGGTAGAATGAGAGCCTTGAACAGGCAGTAGCTCTAGGGATCCACCTCCCATGATCTTGGAACTGAAAAATCAAAAATAAACTATCTAGCAATGAACCATGACAGAAAATCTGGACCAATAGCAGATAAGCTGAATCCCACCCACTGCTTTTTCTCATTGCTGTAACTGCCAGCATCAGAGGAACAAAGAGACCATTACAAAAAAAGGCTATTGGGTGTAAAAGAGATTATTTATTATGCTTAACACAAAGCAAAGCAGAATAAAATAACCCATTTAGTCATATGCATAGAGAAGAATGTTGGACTTTAAGGTGGGAACAATCCTGCACTGTTTTATAATGTTTAACATCTGATGAACTGAGAGCCAAATAAAGCTGGATGGTTGTAGAGAGACTTTATCGACATTAACTCTCATAATACCATGGTATCAGTTGATGATATCAACAGCAATGAATTCTAAGATTAACGTACAGAACAATGTAAATGCAATGTCCCATCCAGTCACTATGGAAATACTGTATTGCATATACAGTGAAATAAGCATAATCACATCTGGATACTGCTTCATTACACCACAACAGCTTTAAACATCCAAGTGCTATATGGTGACTTTTTATTTTCTACTTTGTTGTTTTTTTTTTTCTTAAGTGTCTGTTGAACTCTGAATGAAAGTTAAGGAAGCTCCAGAACATATGTGCTACTTTTGGCATCTGTTCCCTGACCCTGTCATGGATTTTGCAGAGCCTAAATTGGATAAGGCAAACACAAGAGAAGACACCTGTCACAGGTAAGCCATTTTTACCTTTTTTCTCTATCATAATTTCCTTAAAAAAAAAAAAAACAAAACAACCCACAAAAACTATTCTTTTTCCTTTCTCTGTTATTCTGAAGTAATGGTTCAAATCCCAGCTAGAGGCATTGAGCTAACTTTAGTCTAAATATCAGATATGATTTTTTTTCTTTTTAACTCCCTGAATGTACAGTGAGTTTGTTCCTACTCCATGCAATAATTGACGACTGTGCAGTGTGTTGTTTTGTGGATTTTCGTATGCCACCCTAAAAAATGACATCCCCTGCAACAACTGTGTGAAATTACTATGGTATTTCCTGTAAGTGGAGGATTTGTTCCAGTGTCTTTGTGGAAAGTTTCCCTATTCCTTACAAGCACAACCTTGTAAAGCACCCTTCAGTTCATGTCTGCTGCAAACTGTTTCAGGCCTTTCAGAAACTGTAGTGTGCTGGAACAGTTCCTATTCTACTTTCCCCTTCCCTTGCTGGTCTAGTGCCTATGAGAAGGTGGCAGCGCCCAGAACTGTGACTCCAAAAGCCCTTCTACAAATAGAAACTCTGGAAACAAAGGTGAGGCAGAACCAGCCCAGAGAAACCACCAGTATCCCAGTAAACACTGAGGACATAAACCAACAGTAGCTTCCCCTGAAAATTATTGGTTTTATTCTTTTACTACATGTTTTGGTGAAATTATGACCAGGTCAAAGTCTAAAATGTTGAAGAACATTTCCCTAAAAGAGGATTATACCTATCTGCTATGAATGAAAAATCAAATGTTTGCTTTCACTTTTTCCGAGTAAATTGCAATTTCTGAAAATCAGGGTTCGATCAAGCATGCAAACTGAGAAAACAGCCTTTGCAAGTCCCTTTGCTCTTTTTGAAAAAGAATTCAAAGCACTGAAATAATGATGTGCTAAGCAATAGAAGTGGCATTTTTCTCAACCATTAGGTCTTGCAGGCTGTAATTTTCAGCCTGCTCAGGGACTTTTGATCATGCAAACTAAATTGAACCATTGCATGAACAATTTAAAAAGTATGGATGCTTTTATCCAGGACTGAGTACTCCAGTTGAAACACCCCAAATTAGATTGCGTTGCTCTCACCACCCTGTCTACCTGCAAAACTCTACACGGGTATTTGCATTCCCAAGTAAAACAGGGATTATACTGGAAAGACTCTAGGGCAAAAGATGGAAACAAAAGAGATTCTGCATTATTTTAAAAGGTACCAAAAGATATATCTGAAAGTAGGTCTCCCTCCCTGGCCAAAAGTGTGGAATATACCAAGTACTACCAGACGATGTCTGAATGTACAGTGGCTCACTCACTGAACCAAGAGCCTTCTCTTACATCCCAATTGGGTGACAAAATCCAGCAAGATAATCTTACTGATAATAATTTTCCTTCATTACTGTTCCCATTCACCACATACAATACAGCTAGGGAAAAAACAAACAAACAAAAATCCCACAAAAAAGCAAACCACAATCCACATTTGTCAATCACCTGTATTTGGACATAAAGAAACTAAAGCAAGGGTTGGGTGTTTGTTATCTTGTACCTTTTTACCTTCACTGCCTTTGTTTCTGTTTATTAATGCTATGCTGGTTTCACCAGTGCTACTATACTTAGAAGTCAGGAGAGCTTCCACGTGTTTGTGTCCATGGCCTGCCAACACAATGCCCTAGCCTGGGAGGATGCTTGCTTGATGTGTGAGCAAAACAGCATTAACCGAGTGATGGGAAGTACGGAGCACACTACCTATGTAACTGGTCATAACCAACCACAGAAAGGACAAAACTTTTCATTTAGTAGCAGAAAGTCTTCTCTATTAAAGGTCAGGAAAAAACATGTCAGAAACAATGGGAGTACTTTAAAGACTTGGGGGAACACAGAGTGTCCTCAGAAGATGGAACTGTTTTACTTTGACTTCTTGCAATATTTTTGGATGCAAATAATATTTAGTAATATTTAATAAAGTATGGTCCCTTATTGCCCATGAAAATTTTGGCTATGCGGCAATGGGAACTAAACTAAAGCTGTATAATTTATCCCTATAAAAGAGAAGGAAGGAGGAAATGCATCCACCTGCGAGCATGTACTGGGCTGACTCATGTTAACGGAGACTGGTGTATATCCCACCAGTACGAAGAACAAAAGAATGATTCTCCTCCTGGTATGAATCTTTATTTTCCCTCAATTCCACTGCCGAACTGAAAAATTAGTTTGCAGAGTTTGGCCAGCAATATTGTAGTAAACTAGTAAAAGATTTTCATACTACAAAGTTATCCTCACTCCTATAAAACAGCTTGGTGATATGTGAGCTGCTTTGAACATCTTTCTAAGTCTGTCTGTTACTCAGTTAAAGGCAATGGCATACTAAATCCAGAGCCCGTGAAACTTGTGTGCCATCCTGCCTTTATGTCATCCATGCCACTCTCTCCAACAATTTATAAATGCATTTATTTGGTGCATTTCTTCGTTCAGAATCAAAGCCTGAACTACATCACAGGAGGTGAAAGACTCATACATTTAATCTACTACATAATTTGGCACTGGATTTACTTTTTCAGTCCCACATCCCTTCCCAGAAGACATGATTTAGTCAAAACCAATTACCGAGCTCAAGTCAGAGCCAGCATGGGGAGATTCTGTGGTCTGTGGCAGATGATCAGGAGAGGCGAGCTAATGGCACCTGCCATTAGTGAATCTGTATTTCTGAAAAATGTATTATATTTTGACTACACCTGTTGATATGAGGGAGAATCCAGAGTTAAAAACAAAACAAAGCAAAATAAACCACCTTTAGCAAGCTAATTAAAACCGCTTTAGCTCATACACCAGTGCCTTCTTGACTCATAAATAAAAGTCCTAAGCAGATCTTTTGGCTGGCAAATAACCCCAGTTTGTAAGGAATTTGATTGATACAGGCAAGGAAATTAAACATGCTGCAAAATAACACATAGCGGAGCACGTCATGGCTTGGAGAGAAAGGTAAACACAATAATGTTTACATTGTCGGAGCACCAGTTTATGCCTAAATTCAGCAGAGTATTCCATACAAAAGTAAAACTTTGGATGTTGCTAAATGCATAAGTAACACAAAATAGTCATCTCTTGCCTTGCTGCTTTTTAGAGAGTGGTTTGTTTCAACACATTTGCATTCTGCTTGCATCTCCCAAGTCAGCCCCAAGGTAGCCTGAAGGATCATGCCTTCAGGGGTTTGGGGCCAAGGGAGGTGGGGACTCCTTTTCTAGCTTGTTGCCATGGCACCTGGAAAATAATTGGCACACTATCACAAATGGTGGTTTTCAGCAGCTGTGGCATGCAAGGATTATAGCCTCAGAAGAAATATCTGTTCCCCAAGTGAAATTTTCCAGAGGGCTTCACAGTGCATGAGCAGTATTGAAATGTGGGCTCAGGGATAAGAGAGAAGCCTCATGTTTTCATCTGGAGGGACAAAACTGCTTCTGACATGTAAGAGAGCAGGGAGCAGGCTCTCAGACCGCTTCTTTTTCCTGAACTAGGATACCTAGTGTTCTACCACTGACATCTTCCGTGACTTCAGTTGTTCAAGTGAACAAAAAATCTATTAGTGGACTTGCTCTGTAAGGGAATATTTTGCTGCCTGTTCCACAGCTGTTCTTGAGAAACTGTTTTGTGTGAACTCAGACTGCTTCAGCTTGAGCATCTGTGTAGAAACTGTACCAAAGACTTCTCTAGCAGGGAGGGAGAATCCTGAAACAGTTACTACTTTGAACCAATTTGGGTAATTATCCAAAACTCAGTTATCGATGTAAAATTAATATGGGCTTCTTGGAACTGATAAATTTCATTTGAACAAATTTTCACTGTGGAAAATCATGAAACAATAAACTTTCTAGCTAAAGCCAGGATAAGAATATGATGCAAATAATCATTCAACTCGTATGTTCATTTTATTCCCCAGTCTTTTAGTTTAGGTTTTGGGGTGGTTTTTTCCATTTTAAATTCTTTGGAACTAGAGTCACATTATGTGTGTGCATGTTCCGACATTATTTTCATAGTAACTAAACCTGAATTTTAGTCTTGGCTAGATTTTCAGGAAAACCTCTCAGCCCCGATCTCTCTGTAAGAGAGTTCTGCTTCCCCATTAGAAGAGCAATCAAGACTGTAATAACTATATGTAGTCTGAAGCATATTAGTGATCACAATTCAAAATGTAGTTTCATATCTTCCCACCTTGCTGTCCCACTTCTCAAGCTCTGAGCAGAGAAACGGCAGAAGAATGGAAGGAAGGTGGGAGGGAATTAATCAACTCTTGTCTGCCCCTATTGTGCCATTTTAATGACAGGTTCACCTTCCATGTTCCTCTGAGAAACAGAGCAAGATCAAGTGAAATAAAGTGGTAGTGGAAGTGCAAAATAAGTTAGAATAAGGTAGACCACAGACAACAGCTAGAATAGAATAAATGAGGGGGAAGTGGAAAGGTGGAATTGTAGGGAAAATAGAAAAGAGGACCAAATAAAACTTAGTGCAACAGGAGAAAGTGAACAGCAAATTTAAAGGTGCAGCAATTGGGATGGAAAAGGCAATCATTAAAAAGCAGAAGACTGTCTTCTCGGAGAACAGAAAATTAAATGGTGTCTAAGAAGATGTAGGAGAAAGATTCAACAAACAAGGATGCAGAGGGGAGAACACAGAAATAAGAAAAATAACAACAAAAAGAGTGTGAATGAAGAACATCATTGAAGAAATGGAAAGCAAAACAAAAGATACCAAAGAACTGGAGATGGGAAACAAAGTAGTGTCAGGAAGCAAATGGGAGTATAGGCAATGAAGAAGAAGAAATATCACATACAGGAAAAAAAGTATGGAATAAATAAAAGATATAAGCACACATATAAAGAATGACCACAAAAGATTATGACCTTGTTCCCTGTGAGTATGGCTTAAGTTTGCCCTAAGAACAGGTAGTAGTTTTCCCATTCCTGGTCTTGCATTTGTAGAATAAAAATATTAATATATTATACTAAGGCAAACATATTTCACAGTGAAAAATTGTGTATCCATAATAGAAATGGACTTGATGTCAAGATAGTCTGAGGAAAGAGGTTCAGATGATAGGCTTTTTTTTCCATGCTTCATTGTATTCCTTTATGTAAAAAAGGGACCTATGTCTTTATTCTATCATTCTGATACATGCTGAGCAGTACCATGACCTGCAGGTGATTTGAGTGAAATCAATAGGGCTGCTTGCTGAGCAAGGACTTGATTGCTGCTTTACCTAGGGTCAACAGCAGAATTCCTATTGCTTCCAGTGAAAAAAGATCAGGCAGTAAGATAACAGTTGTGAGAAAGAATGACAGAATCACATACTATACAGAATTGCATGCACTAGGATGGGGGCATGGCAACATATTATGTTATATATTAATGTAAAATATGAACAGCTCTTAGAAATGATGTTTCCCATTTCCACCACCAAGTGCAGATGAAAACCACTACAAAACAAAGGGATATCAAATGAATGCCTTCATTTTCAAAAGTATTGCATTGATAAACACCAGCTAGACATTGTGTCCAAAAGGTATAATGAGGTCCTTTGCATGTCCTCTTTATAATCCAATGTTAGATAAATTAAATCAACTTTGAAAATTATCATGGCTTTTTATGAAAAACATGTATTACATAGTCAGTAGCAAACACATGTTCCATTTGTTTTAATACAGCATAAATAGATAGAATAGGTACTGAGGATCGGCAGCTGTAATGCGTTTAATTACATTCTCTTCTGTATCTAGCTAATAGGCTTCCACCACCTTGAAATTCTCAGATAACAAAATGTCCATACAGTAATGTACGGACCTTTTTTCACCAAATCAGCAAAACTTTTAAAGATGTTTGTAATGTAAGAAATACTCCATTGCCAAACTTTTTACGATTTTTACCCTTCTGGACTTTGGGTAACTTCTGGTTTATATAGATAAAAAGGAAATAGTCTCTGATTTAATGCCTTTTTAAAAAAAATCTGGACATTTTCTCAGAACTGGTTTCACTGCCCTGGACTAAGTGAGAATATTCATTTGATTCATCTGTAACTTTCTCTGCACTTGATTCAATAAGTTTAGTATCAAGAGAGGAGAGGGATTGTTTCTTTTTTAACTGAAGCTCTCTTTTTATTATACTTAGGCATCAGTCTCTTAATATTTCAGAGGCTCATTTCTAAGCACACAAACTCACTGTTTGTTTTGAAGTTTTTATAGTGAATTATCAAATTACATTTGTAGATATGTTTGTTAAACCTAACTTTCAGAGTACATTTCTAGGGGAAAAAAAAAAAACAAACCTGTAGGTCACTCAAGAAACAAAGCAAATAGACACATAACGGTGAAACCAGATAGTTCAAATTGCACATTTAAACAATCAAAGGAGATTGTGAAGAGCAGAGAAAGATGTGTGCAGGCTTATAACAGCTGGTAGTTTTCTGACTATTCAAATGAATTGTCTTTCAGTATCCACAGTACTAAATACTGAAACTTATGTTTTTAGTTAGCATGACTAGAAAATTGCACGAAAGGGAACATTTGGAACAATGAAGTGAGGGAAGGAAAATGAGAACCAGCAACAAGAAGATAAATTCTATTATCATATTACCTATTCCTTTCACAAAATGCCTCCTACTGAACTCCATGCTATTGGAAATACATCCAAGCTCATTTTTGCTAACTGACAAAAAATATCACACAAGGATCCTCTTTCCAGACAGATCTTTGCTAAATGGGTCTTCTATATCTATGCATAATTTTATTTTATAGTTGTTTTGCTTGCAATGAGCCAACACACTACACTATGGAGACATATCCATGAGTGAAAATAATTTCATATATCTTCATATATGACCACAGTCATGCAGAAAATAACAATCAGTCACAATAAATTAATAAAAGAAATAATGCAAGAAATGAATGTAGTGCTATGAATTTTGTCACAATGTCTGGGTTTGTGATTCAGTAGGATTTCACAAATTAAATAAGCTGGGGCCTAGTATAATAAAGTTGCATGCTTACAGACAGATTCATTTACCAGATCCATCATGCAGGCGTCTCATAAGCCAAGTCTGGATTCCTGCCCTGGCATCCCAAAGCCACCGACTTCTTGAGCATACAGGGAGGTAGTTAGCTGCCTACAGCTGGTGATGTAGGCTTGTCTTCTCTGTAATCCAGCTATTGTCAGAAAAGATGAAGCAAAAGCTTTGACCAAGCCTTCATTCAATTCTGAATAAATATTATTATATTTTAAGAAGGTGAGACTGTTTTCAGTTTATCAGAAAAGTGCTGGTGTTGCACTGGCTGCAAGAGAGGGCAGTTGCAGTGGCAATGTCCTGGCTAATCAGGGCACCAGATTCCCACCACAATCTCTGGGGCTTAACCAAAACTGTCTCTTCAGTATCTACCTGGGAAACAACCTTGGGTCTTCCTAAATTTTGCAGCAGCAATTAGATAATTCGTTCTTGAGGACAAACTTGCTTCGGGCCAAGTACTAGACACGGTATCCCAATGCAAAATAGATGCATGAACTCCCTCAGCCGTATTCTGCAAGAAATCAAAACAGATAGCCTTTAATTTGTTCAGAAAACTGTCCTCCCATTTATCCACTGCCAGTTTTCATCTGTATCTCAAAATTCTTCCAGCATCATCAACTGAGAAAGCATATAGCTCTCATTTTCTGCCTCTTCCCAAAAACAGAGGCTATGCTTAATTTTATTTTCTGTGAGAGAATGGGAATAAGCAACCTGAGTACTGTTAGTCACCAGCTTTTCAAGTTTGAGATCTCTAATGGTATATTTTCTACAAGACTATCTCATTTTTTACAGCTCTGTAGTATCTCACATGTGGTCCTGAAGCTGTAGTTCTGTAGACTGTTTTTGTGTTATAAATAAAATATCCATGGTGGGATTATAGAAGAAAAGAAATCCCAGTATTTATCAATACCTCTTCCACAAGGTCCCCAAAGGTACTTAAGTATCTAAGTCCTGTTATAAACACACTAAATCTAATACAAAGACTAGAAAAGCTACAAGGCAAATATGAAGGGCAAAAAATCAGAGTATATTTAAGACAAATGGTCATTTAGGTTGATGCATTTGCACTGTGTTGGCTTAGTGCCCATAGTGGGATGCCACAAAGGACAGAGCACACTGAGGAGGGTTTTTAATAAGCTGACTTTCCAAATGCATCTCCAGCTCTTCCGAGCTCATTTCAAAACTCAGACATAAAAGGCTGTTACTAGCAAATCTGGTGCCCTTTGTGACCAGGGCCATTGCTAATATTAACTCTACATAGCTATCAAAATATTTTCTATTAGACATGCTTTACCCAAAAAGAAGAGTCATTCTGGAGAGGAAAAAAAACTTTAAAAACCAAGTTTATAAATCAAACCCAACCCCAAACCTTCATAGGGTATTTTATAAATCACACCAAAATGTTCAAATCACAGTGTATATTTTTCCAAATTAAAGACAATTATGTGGTAAAAGTTAATTACCTTTTGCAGTAACACCAGCTGGCCTCATTTAAAACAATGATGTCTAATAGTTCCCATTCATTGTGCAGGGATGGAATTCAGTATATAGTGAGATACCATGATGAATTACCTGAACCATTGGAGGCTATTACTTATATCTTTTTTTCCAAGGCATGATACCTCTGTAAATATACATCTCTGCATTTTGTCATGCATGTTGGATCAATGTACGGATGGGCTCCCTCTAAAAAAAAGTCCATTTGCTTCTGGAAGAGATTCAGCAAGTGTCATTAATCCGCTCTCTGCACTACAATAACTTGGTGCTCCAATATGGCACTAAAGTTACTATGCCTCAGAGAAACAGAAAAAATTAAGGTTGTTATCACTTGAGATTATTACAAGTCACAGAGTGGAAGTTCATTTTAGCGTGCAGTGCTATCCACAGATTCTCACAGATTTACTGTACCAGCCATTATTTCTACAGGATATAGCATTATTCTTTGTCCTAGATCTTTGTTCTAGATGTCCTAGAACAAACCATAACAATAGGAGACTGGTCCCATTGAATTAAATGGAAATATTTACATTGCTTGGTTTAAGACTGCCTGGGTTTGTTGTTACTGTTTAGTAGCACTGAAGAATTTTGCTGCCAAACAAAGGACATATTTCACTTCTAAGTGCCTGGCTTTTAGGACTAAGATGTTTCCAATACTGATATGAACTTATGATTTGACGCTCTGATTTTCATACATATGTTGCAGACATTCTTATTTAGATACTGTAATAAGACGAACTTCATTTCTCTCCTTGTGTGATGCTTTCAATCACTCTATTACATCATTTCACATTGTAAAGGCTTTTTTAAAATAAAATAAAAAAAACCAAACCAAACCAACCAACTCTAAGGATCTTGTCTTCAAATGTTTCAAAATTCAGTAAATAACAATAATCCAATCAGGGATATTAGCCAACTGGCAAAGTAGTATCCCTCATTGTTTTTAATGACAACCTTGCAGCAACTTGACTAGCTCATTACAAAATTATTCCTGTCCTCTTGGAATAATTTCATGTGCCTTTAACAGAAGGTCTGGATCTATCTGCAGCTTTTCTAACCAGAGCTGGCCTTTGCTATTTCAGTCCCCTGAAGAACAGAAATGCATCCACCCTCTCCTATGTATCCCTATAATTTACTGTGCTCACCAATTAGTAACCTCTGAATGAAATTGTGAAAGGGGAGACATGCAGTCTATATGTAGATGGAAAACCTAATAATGTAAACTTGAGTGTATTCCAGGAACAGAACAAGCAAATAAAAAATTCACCCTCCAAGTGAGCAGTTCAATTTTTTGTAGTTTTGCCATGGCACCTTCACATCAGCACAGACACACATATTTTGCTTGTGCCTCTTCAAGCAGACAATGCCACCAGGGGTTACTCCATATCCGTCCTGGAGGAAAACAGCTTACTGAAAGACAGGAAATTGCCTTTATGTTGCTTTGCTTTTTTATTTTGCTAATACAGGAGAGGTTCATCCAGCAGCTCAGCTGTAATTCAGTGGACACGCTGCCCCAGCCCAAACCGAGTCCCCTTTGTGGCTGGGGACCCGGTCCTTCCAGAGGCCCCAGTACTGAATACCTTGTTCAAAGGCAACACAAGCTTCCTCTCTCCTGCAGGTGGCCTCGGTAACCAAAGGGGCTTTCACATTTAAGAACAGAGTTTCCCATTGATTAGGGTTATCAAACAAAGCCTGAAATGAATGAAAGTAATAGCAGTCATGCAAGCTGCCAAACGAGCTTAGACACACATGGTCTCTTAGATGTCTCTGGCCGTGCTTATGTCCTCTGTATTGCTATTGCTGCCCTTGGGATGCAAGGTAGAGGCTAACTCCTGTTTTCACAGGAAAAGGATTAGAGCTACATTTTGGTTAGATATTATTACCTTTATTTTTAATCTTCAGAGAAACAAAGACACCTGAGCTGATCATACACCAACTTTATCTTGCTTTGCATTTTGTGCCATGGTCTTCTGTAAAGTTACTCCTGAATAGGACTTTGTAAGCGAAGAGAAAATTGGGACAGCTGTCTTTAGGGAAAAGGAAACTGTAAGCCTAATAGATTATAAGCAAGGATTTATTATCTTATGATACAGACAACCTTTATATATGTACTGGGTTTCATTGGGATAAAGTTAATTCTCTTCATAGTAGATCATGTGGCGCTGTTCTGGATTTGTGACCAAACCAGTGTTGAAAAAGCACAGATGTTTTAGTTATTGCTGAGCAGTGCTTACACTGTGTCAAGGCTTTTTTTTTTCTGTTTCTCATACTGCCATGCCAGACAGTTGGCTAGGGGTGCACAAGAATTTGGGAGGGGACACAGCTGGGACCGCTGACCCCAACTGACCAAAGGGATATTCCATACCATATGGCTTCCTACTCAGGAATAAAACTGGGGAGGGAGGGAGCCTGGCCAGGGCTGCCGTTGGTCAGGGACTAGCTGGGCATCAGTTGGTTGGTGGTGAACAATTGGGATTTTTTTTGCATCACTTGTTTTTCTTGGTTTTTTTTTCCTTTTCCTCTTTATTGGTGGTTTTTGGTTTGTTTGTTCTTTTTTACTTTTTATTAAGCTGTCTTTACCTCAACCACAAGTTTTCTCACTTTTACCCTTCTGATTCTCTCCCCCATTCCACTGGGGCTGAGCAGCCTACTGGGATTAAAACCTGACACCGCTATATTAGCCATGTACATGGAATCAAGTCTTTTTCAAAGTATTTTTAGGATGGGGCCTTGAAAATAGGAAAAAAAATGCTGGAAAATTGAGTTTTCATCAGCTTCTGTATCTAAAAGTGTCAGAACTGTGCTAATTACTTTTAACTGTAAAGGATTGTCTTACAGTCATTTTGTATGGTAACGGTAGCTATTTATCACTGTTGAACAATTTTGTTATATGTTACTTATCATATTTAACAAACAACATAACTGGTTGTGTTGGACTTTTTCCTTTTTATATGCACTTAAATTGCTGTATATTAGGTTAATGAAGAGATTTTTTTTTTCCTGGATACATTATTGATGAGAAATTCAGCAGTTATGCCTGCTAAAGGTCAGGGTAACATTGTGTTTTTTTTCATTCTTGATCCAATCTTTAAGCCAACAAGGGCAGTAACAAATTTTGTAAAACCATTAGCAAGTTGAGAAACAAAGCAATAGCTGCACTTCCATTTAATTGGCATTCGGTTCTTTCTAGATTAAAAAGCATGCCTTGGAGCCCGAATGTATTACTTACACATATTTCATGATTTTTATTCTGCTGATTCTAAGAACAAAATAACAATTGCTGTCACCTCCCACAGTGTCTGTGTATGCACTCTGCATCTTACATGTGTCCCAAGTGGAAGACAGAATAGTAAGGAAAATAAATTTGATTAAAAACAAAGCTTGTCTCTTCTTTCAGCCTTCAGTCTAGTGCAAGGTTGCAGATAATAATGCCTGACAAAGACCTCTCCTTTGTGATCCATTTGAAAACATACATATTTTTGTTTTCTTTTAAGTTGAAGTTAAACATTACAAATTTTCAAAACTGAATATCATTTGAAGCAGAGGCCATTCATTTTCCAACTGAAAATCAAAGAGACCGATGGAGGAGGACAGGAGGAAAGGATGCAGAGTGGGAAGAAAGGAGTGAGTTTTTCAATAAAACAATGTTCTTGTCTGAGATTTTTCTGTGACTCATTTGTTTGGAGACACAACTATAAAGGAGGACAGTGGGATGCTGAGATGCTAATCAGGAATAGAGACTGTTCCTCCCCACATGCTGCAGTGTCACTGCAGCTCTCCTCTCATCTCTGAAATTCAGTCCTCAAAACATATATTCCTTTGGGTGATAAAAAAATAAGTCTTAAATTACAGCCATTACCAAGATAATTGTCTTTTTTTTTCTTCCTAAGTTTTATACCTTGATGCTTTTCTTCCTTCTGTGTATCTGTCACTGTCTTTTTTCTCACTGCGACACGGGGGGCAGCATTATCCCCAGATAAGGCAGCAGTCAAATGGTCCCAGTTGTCTTAGTCTTTTTTTTTTTTTCAAGCCTCTTATTCTCAGACCTAAATAACATCTCTTCAATCACTGCTATGATATGATGGGATGTGACCCAGCATCAATCTTTTATTTGTTGTCTTGGAACTGGTGGAGTGTTACAGAGGTACCCAATATCACATGGGCTTTATAATGCCCACATCCGTCCAGCTTTTCCTATCCTATTTGTTGTGATTTTGGTACCAGTATCTCTTCTAGTATCTCTTTATTCATTAGCTTTTAATTTAGTTTTAAATATTTTGCTCCAAAATCTGCACTGAATGTTGCGCCTTTTGCCTTCCATCTTATTATTTTTTCATTATGTGTTTTTACTTACACAGATTATGGGAACTTAAACAATAAACACACTTGTGTACTCCTTCAACGATTGTAACCAGAGTGGCCTGAGTGGTGACTGACATAAAACAATATACAGTAAAGGATCAAAGGAAAACGAGCATGCAGACTGAATTGAGCAGAATTTGTTTGTATTTCCACCCCAATAATTACTTATACCAGCTGCCTCTCTGGCAAACTTCTGTGCCTGTATAGGGGAAAATCAAACAGAGTAGGTGTCAGAAATCACACAATAGAAATAGCTGTTCTGTTTTTAAAGTTGATCTCCTAATAATCTTTCTCTTGCCACAGCTTAGCTGCAGTACTTTCTTTCCCCTGATGTATTGGCAACCATGTAGAAGATCTGCTTTCTGTTCACCTGCAAAAAATACAAACGCAGCAATTAGTGGATGTCCAAGCCAGAAGATTTCCAAAAAATTTGGCATGTGCACTGCTTAACTAGAAAACAAATGTTTGTCAGGTACAGCAAGGAAAAAGTTGAAGGATAAGTGAATGGTCCAAATTGTCCTGGATGTAGAAGTTCACATCTATCATTCACTGATCTTCCATACCGGCTGTTTCCTTGAACAGCAGACTGCATTTCCTTTTTGCACAGAAAGCAAAGCCTGGCAGAGGTGGGCTGAGAAGGGCAATAACTGCAGGTGAACACTGTGCTGGGCACTGCCCCCTGAGCATGGCTAGTTGACCAGGCACTTGGTGTGAAAAGGGCTTGGGAGAAGACTGGGAATCTGCTGTGCTCTGAGCTTCCAAATATTTTGCTAAATATTACAGCTTTGTTCTAGGAAAGAGAATTACGGATTTGAGGGAAAACAGGAAACTAGCTGTGGCTCTCTCATCATAACTGTTTGGTGCCGGTCTTGTTAAATTTTCCCAGGTCAGTTTATGGTTTGGACATTTCCAGTATCTCAGACATTGGGTTTCTCCCCGAGATCCATATTTCTGACTGCTTCCCATGCGCTGGGGCAGCAGCTGCACCATGCTGCCATAGTCTCATTGCAAGGTCTGAAGTCATAAAAAGGAAAAGCGGGTGCCATGAGGTGTTTCCCACTGAATAGATCTCAGTTAAGATGATTTCAGTAGTCTTGCTCTATCTGAAATTAATATTGCATGGGCCCTGAGAGGCAGCTGATGATGTGAGGCCTTCTTTCTGGTTACATAGCAGGAGACCCTGAGCATTTGGTGCCTCCTGGCTTGCACAAGGGACCTCAGGACTGGGGAACTTGGCCATCAGTAAGAATGAGATCTCTCAGATGAAGTCAACAATGAAGCTATGAAGCAGGATATATCACTATTCCACTGAAACCTGTACAATTTTTGGAGCTTGACCTTAACAGCCCACAGTTGCCATTTGAAAGAATGGATAGAGAAGGTCTCTATTGTTGAAGGATGCTATTGTTGTTACTGCAAAGGACACTGCAGTGGTTCTGTACGCAAGGAATGTCACTGTTGCATCCTTGTCAATCATTTAAGTAGGGACAATGAGTCAGCTGGTGTTCTAAAAACTTCCTCCATCACTGCATCTTTAGTTTCCAGCATGACCAAATGTGTGCTATAGGATTCTGCAGCTGAGACTTGTTCCGCAGCCACATGGTGCATCACACCAACAGCTGTGGGAGCAGATCCTCGTGGTGTTGGTGGAGGTAACATCCCTCATTCATAATGTGACGTTTTTGGCAGACCAGACAGAGCTAGTTATGAGGATCTCTCAGACCAAGAACCACAACTAAAATTTGTGGATGCAATAATATCTCTACTAACATCCTTAGGATATTTTTTCAGAGGTTATTTTCAGAAGTGTGTTTAACGTGCCTTAGGAAATCAGATCAGTGGGAAAAGATGCTTCCTGAAGGTGCAGAAAGAGATTAAATAGCACTGATTTTCCCACAGCTAATGTAAAGCTTCTTCATTGCTCACATTACTATCTAGCAGTTAACCTAGCAACTATATAACAGGAAGCAGGCTGGAGACAATCAATTAACATTGATTCTTATGCAGCATAAGCCTAGCAAACAGCACATTTTGTATTTGCGGTTGTATTTGTGAGTATTTGTCTATTGCAGAGGAAACACTTAATCAAGGCTGTAAATAGTACTATTTTTCAATTATTTCTTTTATCTAGGAAAAAAAATCTCATTGAAAAAATATTAGCAAATTCTCCAAGTATTCTAGATATCTGACATTTCATATATTAGTTGAGAGGAAGTGCTTATATGATATTAAGTTAAAACAGCTGCAAGTCTAGACATTGCTATTATAAATTATGCAATAAATAATGTTACTACATTGTCATATTTCCTGTCAAAATTTTTCTATCAATCCTTTTCTTTTTAACAGAAAAGCTGTCGAAGTCTAAAGACAAAATTTATAGTGACCTGATTGTGAAGGGGATTGAATACTGACAAAACCCCCTGTGGAGTCAGTGGAATTTCAGCAGTGTTAAAGACCAAAACATGATGTGGTGTTCTGATCAAGACATTATTTGACCATAAAAATTTCTAAAATTAAACATTTTCATGACAAAAAGACAAAGAAATCACTGTTCTGACCAGCTTAATTATGTCACAGCTGTGAGCATAGCCAACCTATTCCTATACATTTTTCCCACACATGATATTTACTATTGATTTCTAATTAAAGTGGAATTAATTTAAAACATGACTCAGAGCACTCACTGAAGGCTTGTAACAGCAATGCCTAGTAGTAGGCTTTCCTCATTTTTCCTGGCTTTGAAAGTCAGCTTTCAGTTGCTTTAAACTTTTCACAAAGCACAATTTATTGAACAGACATGTGGAAGTACCAAATAGGCAATTTTTGCACCTTGAGAGCTCAAAAAAATTACATCTTTGGTTAAAAAGGAACAAAGCTATTCTGGAAAACAGCTTTTAGATGTCTGTCCTGAGTACTTCAAAACTGGCCATGAATTCTTCTAAAAAAATTTGGGTTTCTGTTCTCTGGAAACCCACAAGCCCTTTCTTGGTGTGTGGTCTGGGCTATGCCACGATTCCTAGTGGCTGCATTTTACTTTCTTTTTTAATTTTTTTTAAGGTCTGCTTGACAAACATAAGACTAGTATGTTATGAGAAAGAAAAACTAGATTAATCAAAGATTAATCCACAGGCTGAAGAGCTCTTGGAAATGTATATAACAATAAGACTGGTTTCATAATATCACAGTGATATGTTTGTTAAGACTTTGTTTTTTTTTTTTAACTGGGAGTGTACTGGTCAAAGGTTTGGGTGATTTTTTTTGAATGTTCATACGTGACATTGATAAAGAGTTGCTTCTAGCACTTAACTCCAGCCAGCAGGAGCTGGGTCCATACCCCCGCTGCATGGTTTTACCCTACCTATCATAACAGAGGAGCTGAATCATAACATCATACTTTGAGACACGTCAAAGAAAGGACATCTGTTCAGAAAATTCAAAATATTGTAAGGCAAGAAGGGTAAGACAGACTACTGATTTGTTCAGGCCAGTGCCACCAAAGGAGGACCTGAAATATCACTGAGCCCAGCTCAGCCATAGAGATGTTGGAAAAGGACTAAATTTTAGATTTTATGTAGAAGGTAAGTCCTAGAAACTAGTAGCTGGATATCAGTGGACCCATAGGGGTGATGGGATGGATTAATTTTGTTATACGATGTTTTGAAGACAAAACATGACTGAAAAATTTTGCAGTAAATAGGACATTCATATTTTAAATAGGCTATATGTAGACAAATCAGAAAATTAAATACTAAAGCTTTTTTTAAGTGAAGCATGACACTGCTTGTATGTGTAAGTCCTAGAACAGCTGTACAGAGAATAGATTCAATGAGGATATGTCCTCTCTTGACTACTGTTTCCTATGTGGTTGAAAGTTATTTTTTTATTTTTCAAGTATCTGTGGACCTTGACGACAAACACTTTAAAAATTTATGAATCATGCATTTAAAATAACTGTGCAAATGGATTTTGTGCTAAAAAGTCTTTTCATTGGTGACAGATTACCAATGGAAATTTTGTACTTTCAATTGATTATCTGTTTCTTTGGTGACTGAGTGTCTGTAGTTCATAGTTTGCAACAAACATTTATTGTTTCCTACATCCATTTGACTTTTTGCTCGGTTTTTCTGATTAAAAAATTAATGGATATCAAATGAAAACACAGCTAATAAAATGAGGCAAATATCAGTCATATATTCATCTATACATTTGCATTGTGCATATCCAAACAAAGGAAAGGTCTCAAAGTTGTTCAGATTGTTATATGACAAATTTTCTGGACTTTGATACCCTCGTGAATGCATCTGAACATGCTGCACGTGCTGAGAGCAGGGCACTGAAGAGCTGTCTCCAGCCACCTTTGAGGTGGACTGATACTGCAAATGGACACCCACTGCATAGCACATATGTCGATGGAAAATCTTCCTCTATTGTTCCTTCATGGGCAGAAAACACAACTTGAATGCTATGTGATTTCACCATCATGTACCACCTTGCAATAAGCTGGTGCTCTTATTGTGTTATTTATGAGGAATGATATGCCCTTAGACCAAGAAACAGAGATAGCAGAAGTATCCCACATACTTCCTCTCCCCTTCAGGGGCTCTTAGGGATTCAGTACAGCTAGTTGGGTTCATGGGGTTTAGTGCCATCTCTAAGTAAATTTAAACAAGTTACATCACAGCCTTTCATGTCCCTTCACATGAATCAAATTCTGTTCTGGGATTTTCTAACAGTTTTGTGAATTAAATTAATTTTTACCTTTCCTGTACATCTGTATAGTTACATGAATAAGTTTAAAGTGAGTTAGTGCTGTGAGCTGGATTAGAAATTTATTTTCACACGATTTCTGGAACTAGACTGAAAAATGTTCAGCACCTACAGAACCAGGTTTTCAAAACTTAAAGGAATCAAAAGAACTTGCTTTATTGTTGTGTCCAATCCCTCTGCTATTACAAGCAGCCATATTACGTGTGGCCTCTTTTCCTATTTAGCCAAAACAACCGGACAGGTTTTCAGAACAAAATATTAGATTGAGAGCCATTCAGCATAGATTTGCCTCTAATAGCAGGGAAATCAGTGACCACAGGTTTTTAACTCCATGAGACATAGGCCTGAGACAGAAAATAATAACCAATATTTAGAGAACTTGGAATGAGAACTGGGTCTTTCAGGCAAACAGAAATCCAGAGTGTTACGAAAAAGAATCAGGACAGTGTTTGGAGAGACCTGGATGTACTCAGAGCTGGAAAGGACAAAGGATTATTTTTTTTACACAGAATCATTCAAAAGAGAGTTATTGTACTTTTCCTTTGTGTGGCTTAAAATTCCTGCAAACTTAAACCAGTATCATGTACTTTTCATTAGTCACTGCATTCATTAAGGACCAACTGTCAAGTAAAACTGTAGCAGCTCTGGGCATGTAGTTGAGTTGGGCTCCAAGCAGCTGTAGTGCAAGCTGTGATAAAGAGCCTTTACCAGGACTGAAATGAGGGTGTTGTTTTTGTTACGCATGTCAAATTGTCCCTGCCTGAAATACTTCTAGTGAATGTTATAATCCCTTAGTTTAACCCTGAGCTTAAGTCAAAATATATAAATCAATGAAGGGATACTTTTTGGTTGTTTTGGAATCTAAATTTCCTCCTAGTTAACTTAACTGTTTGGTAGAAAACTTTCTTATTTATTGTCTTTTGCACTTGATGTAGAGGAACAAGGTGTGTGAAAGTGACTTGACTCTGAAATCCTGATTGTTTGGGGGGGCGTCCAACATTATAAGATTTTTCCCTAGCCTCTCTAGCACTCTCGGTGAAACCAGTGGAAAATCTGACTTTACTGGGAAAGAAAGAGAGATCAATGTTTCAAATTATTTATTTATATAATTAACTATCTTTAAATAAATCAAGCTGTAGTTCCAAAAAGCTTTATATTTCTTACTGACAGCCGATCAGATATTTGCAGTGAAAGCCATTAGCAAATTCCATCCGCAGTACTCACCATTTGTGTGGTGTATTTACAGTTCTTTCTTTGCAAGGCAAGTGTTGGAAGGGTAAACAATTTGCCTTACGGAGCAATCTCAGAGACAATTTTTCATTAAATGTAGAGTTACATGAGCTGCTTACAGAAGGAAGACAAGTTGGAAATGGAGTTAAATCTCCAGGGAGAAAGTCACTGCTCCAATGGGAGAGACATTTTGAAAACTTTTCTAAAACACAAATGTGAAAACCTCAGTGCTCCAGATCCATCAACTTTCAGTTGTCATCTGTATTGCTTATTGAGCTCACCACAGCCTGGATTTTATAGAGGTGTGAACAAGTGTGGCACAATGGTTGGACCATAAAATACTGCTAAAGGCTCTGCCACTACTGATCCAAACTCTCTAGCTGAGCTACAGCTAAAAAGTCCCCCATGTCAGATTAAGTGTGTGCCATATATAGCAAGTGGGAAACACGTTCTGCCCAAGTTAAATGGACCTCCTCAACCAGCTGAACTCTGTGTATCCCCCATCAGTACAAGACCAAGAGTGAAGTGTTATCTGAGTATAAAAGAAGTGTCCTTCTAGACTCTTTTCTTCCTTTTACAGCGAGCCTCTGGCTGGGTCCTAACGGAGATTAGGTGACAGCTTTCATCTAAGAGCGGCACTGTGAAAACCTAAGGTGTGGGTGAGGTGTCCAAGGTCCCCAGTAGGAAATAATGTGAAGAAAGGCTACATCTAAATCCTCCTGAAGAGAGATTTAAAGGACAGAGACCTATCTAGACCAATTAGAGAGGAGAGTATTCAATATGTAAGAAACGTCCTGGAAGAAAACAGAGGTTTACAAAGGAGAGGGAGAGGGACTGAAGGACAGTGTCACTGACATGGAAACATTGACTTTTTGATTCTGTATAGGAATGCAAAGTTTGATTCCTGTGTGGAGATATCCATGAAACATTAGTGAAGTAAGCATCACCACCCAAGTAATAGGCTTTGGGCTTGCACACATAAGAAAACCCCAAAACATGAGGTATATTTGCAGTTTTGTGTACCTGCTGGCTTTAGGGCACAGAAGCATCACATAGTCTGTGAGCTCAGTCACCCTGCCTTACAGAGCCCCATGCAGCTCCAGCTGGGACACAGGGTCCTTGCTATCTGCACTAACAAGGGACATCAGCACAGATGGCACTGACCCATCATCTGTCTGAGTATTTTCTATCACACAGGACAAAGCAGAACTGGCTGCACCAATTTATTTTGCCAGAGGGAGGGGTCTTCAAAATTATTAGGCACAGAAAACAAAGCAATATCTTTGAGCATAACCATCCAAGCATCCAACCCTAGATATAAATTACCAAGTTCTCTCTGGATAAATTAACAGTGAGGTCTACCTAATTGCTAAGTGCTTGGTCAAGAGTCAGATTTAAACTTACGCTGAGTTCTGAAAATTACTTGATTCAGTTCATATGATCAAGCAAATGATGGCATAGAAATATATATTTTTTAAAGAATTTATGAACAATATTGTGGCAAACAAACCAAGAGCCAGAATGTATTCTGGTGATGCTGGAAGACATAGATATATGGAATGTGTTCATTTACATGAAAGAAAAGTTACTGCAAAAATGTTACCAATGATCGCTGTGTACAGACTGAAGTTTCAAAAAGAAAAATTTTGATCACTTGTGACCTTTCAATACATCTACTGTCAGTGTTTTCAGGTTTCTGTCTGCAATGCAAATGGTGAGGCAAAGTCGAGAATGTGGTAGGAGCAGAAAGCAAAGTGCCTCTTTACCTTGGCATTCATCCGCAGGAATACCTCCTCTAACAGTAAAATTCCTGGAGGGAAAAGAGAAGGAGGAGAGGAGGGTAAACAACAATTGTTTCATTTATCAATTCAAAATAAATAGTGACATTTATGCAGCATATAATTATTAATGTTTTAACATTTACTATGTCTTTCTCATCAAAACAAGTTATGAAGTATTTTTGCTCTGATCATGAGCTTTTCCTGACTCTCGTCCTTTATTTGGATGAACATTCTCATTTCCCAATGAAGGCAGCTGGAAGAATGGGAACAAGAAAGTGTGAGCTTTTCCATATAAAAGACTACGAATGTTTAAAAGAAAGGAAACAGCAAATTATTGTGACATACAAGAGCTGAAACTAGGAATATCTACAACTTATTTTAGAAAAAAAATTCTGAAGAATTTAAAAGAAACTAGGTGGAAGAATATTGTCATGTAAATCTTGCTGAACTGCTGATACCGAGTTCTACAGCTGAACCAATCTTTAGATTTGTTAGCAGAGTTTATTTATTTTGTAGCTTAACTAGATTTAGTTGCTTTAGTTGCTTAGTTGCTTTCCTGCGCGGGGTGAGATCAATATAACATTTGCCCCCTTTATATTATTTGCTCCCCTCTACATTTGCTTTATAGCATATCTTTATAGGATACCACCTCTTACTCATTTTCTCTCTAAATGAAACAATATTTCAATTTCCTTCCACAGAGTAGCTTTTCTTTAATTCTAATAACACCACTTGTCTGTTTGTGAACCTCTTTTATTGCTGTCATATCCTTTTCTGCGATAGACTGATAAGAATAGAGCCAAATATTCCAAAGAAGAGCCTATAACTGATTCTTGTAATGACAATATAATATTTTTTGTGCTGTTTTCTAGCTCATTTTTCACATCTCATTCTTTCCAGCAATGCTTTGGACTTCAACAATTATTAGGGCAGAAGACATGAGAGGCTCAAATTTCCCTTCCATTGTACAACAGCCTGATTTTTTTCAATAATTCAATTAACTGACAGCTGTATTCCCTTCCTCCAAGCATTCTGACCTCTCTGAAGGTGCTCAGAGCTTTCTTTTGTTATTTACAGCTCAAATGTTTGTTCCTCAATTATCCATGCTGAAATTGTCCATGCTGCATCACAAGATGCATGTGAATCTCCTCTTTCCCAGCAGCTCCCATACAGTCAGCCACTTTTCATAACTTTCCAAGAATAATTAAATACAAAAACAAAATCCAAGAACAAAAACAAGGGCTTGTGAGATCTCGGGTTGACTTTCCATTATAGTTCTCTGAGGGGCTGCAAATGCATCAGACTAACTTCTTTTTACTAACTTTCTCTGGCTGTGAGGAGGAGATAAAAGTTCCCATCAAATGTTCTGAAAGGCATGAAATATTATTTATACATAATAATAAAAGACAATCTTTGAAAGCAACAGTCCCAAACACATCCTCCTCCCCCTTAAGCTGGAAGCCAGTGCCCAGAGACTGACAGTATCTACTCCAAGGGACAACCTGTGAGCCTGTCTTGCGCATGCCTTCCCACCTCCCAGCCACCGACAGATTTCCCTGGCACCTAACCAAGTCCTCTCATGAGGTGTCGGTACTTGTATACAATGATGCTGCTCCTTTCTTTTCCCTTCTTACTTCCCTTCTCATTTCCACACTCTTTCCCCCTCAGCAGTCCTCAGCTCCTCATCCCCACCTCTCTCCTCTCATCACAGGTCCCCTGCCCTTTCCTGCAGCAAGCTACACCGCCTCCTGTCCCCTTCACCCTGGGGGACTGGGGACAAAAGTGGCTGGGGAAGGGGATCACACCTGCACCCTGTCCCCTCCATCACCCCTGCTGACCTTGGTCTGGCCTACGTCCCGATCTTGGCACAAGCTCACCTGCAGATGTCCCCCACAGAAGAGTTTAGCCTTTTTATTTGTGCAATCTGTTTACCCTTTTGTTTCCCCAAGACTTTCTCATTCAGAGAGTGCACACACCTAACACAATTAGCAATACTTTGCTGTAGACTTTCGTAATTCATTGCATCCACTGCCTTTTCAAAAGTGGTGTGGTATAATACTTACTGTTCTTCCTTCAGGTAGGATTTTTACAATTCTCTTAAAAGCAATCAGGACAAATTTATGCTGCTTATTGCTTACAACTTTATCATTTTCTGTATATATCTAAGGGCTTTAGTCCTGCCATTTTCCTTACAGAGTTGAATTCTATAGGTGCATAAATAGATTAAATATGTTTGTTGTAAAATGTTGCCTACATTTCCTCACATGCTGGTGGACCTCTCGATTAAATGACTTATACAGATCAATGACTCAAAGGCACTTTATATGCAGATATATTCTATGTTTATCCTGCAGACCACCCACTGCCAGCAAATACAATTATCATTTTATAATTGGAGGAGAGCTGGAGGGATACAAGAGTGCGCATGTGCACGTGCATGCATGTGTGTGTCTCGCTTGCTATATATATATATGTATGTACGTATGCACATGTGTATGAATGTATAAAATGCACATGTGCATATTCACTGAGGGTGAAAAAAAAAAAAGGAATTCAAGTGAATTAAGAAGGTCTCGGTAATACGATTGCAGCACATTAAAAACATAGCATACCGGCACCAAGTGCACTGCAAATGAATATTAAGGTCTGCATTAAGTGCAAGGCTAATGGTATTCCAAACCTCCTGCCCAGGCTGGTTTTGGAAGACCATTTAAAACACAGCAGTCAAGGAGTGGGATGGGGGGAGAGTGGTCCAATGGCCAGGCTCGTTTCTTCCTCACCCACAATCACATTTTACACAATTAGGATTAATTAAGAAAAAAATTGCAGGAGATTAAATGATAAGATTGTATTCCAGGGGAATGTGTTTTATCTAAGCTTTTAAAAAAAGGCAATACAAGAGCAGCAAAACCTGGAAATAGTTTTGAAAGAAGATGACACCTTGCTGTGATGTGATTTGTAGCGACAGTTATGATACAGTCACAATGACTAAGTGTTTGCAGTGCTAATAGGTGTTTACTCCCATACAGAGATGGCTGGGAATTTTTCATCAAAACATGTTTAGAACTAATCATGCTGGTTTTGTCTGAATTCTCAAATTTAATTTTCTTGAAAAAAATAAATATGGCATAATTTTTCTGTCCTTTGTGAAAGGTTATAATAACTTATTAGTCAAAGCACTCTTTTCTGTTTTGGTATCTTATATTTTTAAATATAAAAGTATTTCTTGTTTGCATTGCAATTAAAACTGAACACTGGGTTTTATAAGAGCACAGAAAGGAGATGTTTGGTCTGAAAAATAAGATAAAAGGTTTCAGTGAGGTAGCAGCTCTCTTTAGCCATGTTAAGAAAAGTAGGACATCTCAACAGCATTAACATGCACTAGTGTTATGCTAGTGACTGTCATTTCTGACAGTGAAAAACAATGAAATAAGAGATGTAACTTCAAAGCTTGGAAACAATTTTGAATTTTTCCAAACAACTTAAAATCCAAATGTCGAGTTTCTTTATAAAAGAATGCTTTTGTAGTGCCAGAAGGGGAAAGATATTTGAAGAGAGTGGAAATGAAAACTACAATGATTAATTTCACTGTTTTTTTTACATATGTATTTTTAGACAGGCATTACACAATGAAGACCAACATATTGCATAAAGTAGGTAACTACAGTTCCCGTGTGAGCAGAAGAGACTGGAATACTTTTCCAGGCTTCACAGCAAAGCTATCACAGGGAAGAGGAATGGATTGCATGGAGCTGGGAAGCAGAAAAAAGTTTTGACAACCAAGACCTCTAGGCAAGTGCCTGAGCAGAGCGGAGGGGCTGCCCCACAGTTCTCTCCTTCAATGGGGAAGGCATGGGTGTGGGTGCAAAATCCCAGCCAGCTGGCATAGCACCAGGGGGCTGAGGAGGGCAGTAAGGCAGAGAGTCAATGTGTGAGATGTGACAGCTCTGAAAATTTGAAACGCCGGGTGTGTGCATGCAAGTGTGTGTATGTATATCTCTGCCCTTCTCTTTTATAGAAGGATTTTTCAGTGACCTTTCAAAAATTGGCAGTAAGCCAGAGGAATTTCAGTCAACTGATTGGTACTCATGACAAATAAGTCTCCTGTGTAGCTGCTTACACATGTACTTCAGGCCATATATTAAAGGTGTTAGGTTTAGACAGCAATATTTTTTTAATGCATCTATCCTTCAGCCATCTCACCAGATTATTCCAGTTGCAGCAGCTGGTCCCTCTCACAGTCCTATGTGGTTTCTAGAGGCAGACATTTAGCAAGGAAATGTCTTTTGAATTTATTCTCCTATGAGCTTTAGGGAACGAGTTGTTTGAGTTTTCAGTTCATGTAATTTGGATAATTATTTTCCCTTTTTTCTCGCTAATCACTTACTTTTTAAGTTGGAGGTCTGCTCTGGACTTATGTGGTGCTGTGTCCGGGAGGGGACACTGTGACCTGCACATGCCCACAACAGTGCAGAGCCTCACTCGAGGTCTGGGTCTGGAGCTTTTGTTTCCTTCTCATGGTCTTTCCCATTTTCATCCAGTTGCTCATTTAAATCAGGTGCTGAGGCTACAAAATAACCCCAAGCACTTCTTTTCCTACCGAAAGATCCCCTAACAAAGAACAGCTAATGGAGCTCATGCAATGGATTTTAAATGATGGGATTTTCTGGTCTCTTTTCATTCATTTTCAGCTACTTAAAAATGCAATGCAGAGATCATGGCCATGGTTTTAGAATAACAGATCTGATTTTTTTAAGAGGATGAAAAAGCAAGTGCATGTGCTTTTATATTCATGAAGACTACTGTCTTAATTTCCTGAAAGTCAGAATAACTACCCAAGATTGAGATTTCAGAAAAGAAACTTTCTGAAGTACTTAAGATAATTTAAATTTAAATATTCAGTGAAAAAATGCAAAGTTTCTGCAAACAGCCTGTTAACATGGAAGCTCTAGCGCCTGCCAAACTCCAACAGCTTCTTTTTTTCCTTTTTTAAGTAAAGATAGAACACCATTTGCTCACTCGAGTCATTTATGTCAATGCCTGGAGAAGGTGAGACGCAGCGATTCCAGTGAAATCCTGTGTGTTGTGTCAAATCTACTGCCTGCTGCTGCTCATCAACCATAGCATTCATTTCACATCTTATGCATTGTGTGATCAGAAAAGGAAAATATTTTCTCTTCTGTTCCCCCAGTTTATAGTGCCAGTGCATCACTGTATCACTCAGAGTATGGCACAGACTCCTTTTCAGCAAAGGCAATGAAGTGAGATCACCCATATCATAATTTTCAGGAGTTTAAATCTGTATGCCTTAGTAATAAGTCCAGCATGCCAGCTATTTGCCAGCAACATTATTTAAACATTATTTAACATGTTACTATGGTCCTGCCAACAGGGTAGTCAAAATATAAATGAGCGTCTTGAACTGAGAGACTTCCTGGGGATGGGCAATTAAAAACCTGCAGTCTTTATAGAAAGAACAACATAGGTGGTGGCGGCAAAACATTCTCCCCGCTATGTTGAATTGATCTGTTTCAGCCTCGGACTGCATGGATCACCCACAGGGGTGCAAGGAGAAGTAATTTTTCATGCTTATCTTGCAAGTCCTGACTGTGACCATGGATCTCAATTAATGTAGGACACTGGAAACAGTTTATTTACACAGGCATCCCTTCTGATAAGCTATCTCCATCTTTTTCATCTTTGTTGCATCACATTGAGGCAAAACATTGAAAAGTCTAAACAGAATTACTTGATGTAGAAATAGCTCTTCACAGTGACCTACCTGGGAAAATGTATTCCTGTTGAAATTCCCAAGCAAAGGACTAATTTGCCCCATTAATACTGATTATTTCTCCATTTTCTTTTACTTTTGGGAAGCCTGTGTCTTTAAACCTTGCTGAAACATAATAGAACCCCCACTGATCAATCATGTACATGCATGATGCCTTTCAAAGAGCTTTCTTGCACTCCTGACTAGCTTCATCTAGACTTAAATTGGATGCGGTAAGCAGAAAATTACAGACTATATTTAATCAGTCTCCTGAAACATCTAGTCCTGTTCAAGAACTTCCTTCACATGCAGTTATTAGAACATGGTGGGGAGTAAAAATCTCCCCTTCCTACGTGACAGCACACACCATGAGGCTACCGAGTAATTTTCTGAATATCTTCCCCCCCACGCAGAGCCACCTTTCACTTCAGCAAAAGCTACTGAGAGCTTCACTGAGAACAATCTGTGGCCCAAAAAGCTGATGGTTGCTGCTTGCTTTGGTGCAAGAAAAGATCATCATTTTCCAGACTAAAAGTAAGCAATAAAGCTTGTATAGAACGTGAACCAAGCAGCTCCTTCCCCCTCTTAAGTTATTTTTATTGTCTTAGTTGAACTTAGCTGTGTTGCAGCCCCACATCCAGGTTCTTCACTTTGATCAGCCTTATTTTAAACACTTTTCTCTCTTCTGTTCAAGATCTGTTCCCTATCAAGTTTGCAATTAATAAAGCAGATAAATTAGTTTAACTAGACGTGGTTTTGTGTTCACCTCCTTTCTGGTTCATGCTCTTTGCCCCAGTCACTAGGTACAGGCATTCTTGGCCTGGAAAAACAAACCAAAACAAAATTTTTCACTAATTAACCTGTTGGGTGTTTTTTACAGTGAGGTAGAGGGGAGAAAGAAGCTTGCAATTGCATCAATTTCTCTTGACCTTCTGGGCAATTTATGTTTGCACATTCTCAACTTCCAGCTTTCCTACATCTGCAAGAGCTTCCTCCAACACATTCCTGCATTGTACTGAAGGATTTCTCATCACTCCCCCGGCCAGGCTCATTTGTTATACAGTGCTGTGTTTGATTGTACTTGCCTTCAAATTTTCAATTTGCATCCTTCAGTTAAGTTTTAGATCCATTGAAGGGTTAGAACAACTCTCTTTAATTAAAGCTTTTCTTCTGCCTTCTTTGTAGATAATTAGTGATGACAATAATTCAGGAACATTAATAGAATTCAGATAATGGTGGCTATGATGATTCTAAGTGCTTCTTAAAACAGCTACATTTTAAGCTAAAAACACAAACCAAATCTTTATTTATGGCATTAAGCAGTCTTGAACTGTCCCCAAGATGAAATGCACTTTTCATTTTGGATGTATAGTTTCTTCCAAAGCATTAGTGCTTTTGGCTGGCTAACCACTACATTCCTCCTACCAAATTATTAATTAGACAATCTATCAAAGCAAGTAGTCAGATAAATGGTTTGCCCTGCCTTCTTTGCCTTTTTGCTGTTTCAAATCATCTTCCCACTCACGTGGAAGGATGAACACCACAACATATCCTTCTTCACCCTTAACCTGAAAGAATTTGGGGTTTGGTGTTCGTGACTGAAGGGTGGGAGGAAGGAGGGAGCTTTTGGGGCAGGTGAGAGGAGCACTGCCCTCCCCCACGGTCCTGGGCTGACTCTGCAGCCTGTACATGGAAAGGTAATGCAGGTAACAGTGCTGTCAAGTATCCTAAACGTAAATTTTCTGATAGAAGGAAAGCCTGTAGGGAGTCTGAGAGGGAAGAATACTTGATTGTAATTTTTTCTGTATTGTCATGATACTCATTTCTCTAACATTGCCAACTCATTTGACCCCACTGGACTGGTGGAATAAGCTTTTCAGTAATTAAGGTATTAACAATTCAAAAATAAAAATCAAAACTTGCGTTCTAATTCAGCAGTCAGAAAATCATCCTTCTAAAACAAAGGGACCTAGTGTCTGGCAATTCATATCTCATCCTTCTTGCTTGAATAGCCAGCCTTGGCCCCTAGGACTCTGCAGAAATCCTTCCAGTCTCCATTATTAATAATGCTCTTCCAGAATCTGTTCTGTCATAAATTCTTCTGTTATTTGTTCAAAATCATGCAAATCATATACAACTCAAAGGTAAGTTTAAATCTTTGCCTGCCTTCTCATGTACAGCCACCAGCTACCGAATTTGATCAACTTGCATAGAGGAAATAAAGAACTATTCATTTTATTTGCCATTCTTATTTTCAGTATTCTCCTTAGAAAAACAATAATTTCCCTGTGGCCTCCAAAAACTTCAGAAAATAGTTTAATTCCATGATTTCTGCAGAAATTCAACTCTTAACAGTTCCTTCTGGGCCAAGGAATAAGTAATGAGTTTACTCCTGATACACCTCTTCTTTATTAAGAGTGTGTTTTGGAAAGTAGAAAATATAGCCTGTCCTGTTTGAAATACTCTGATCCCACATCAGCTCAGGGTTTTAACTTTGATCTTCTGAATACTATAAAAAATGTATCTGAGTAAGTGAGGAATTTTGCAAATGCTTTCTCTTCTTACACTGGAATGAGCCCAGAGTAACACTTTGCCAGCCCTGTGTCCTGCTGTGCCTGAAGCTCAGACCTGGAGAGGTGACCACCTCCCGCTACCCAGCACGTAGACTTCACCTAATGAATCTGGCCCCTCAGACCTGACCAGAAAGCTGATATAACAGTGCGCCTTGTCACTCCCTAACTCTTCTCCATCAAAATGATTTGGAATAGAAAAGACCCACTGGTGGAAGTGTCTAAGCTAGCCATGTCTCCCTGCCAGGCACCTGGATCCTAACTTTTGCCGTTGAGCAGTACAGGTCCAGATTTTTATGTTTCTTTTGCTTTGAACCCCTGTATCAGTCTGGCATTGTCACTTCAAATTTCAGAAGTGAGAAAATGAAGCACTTGCTGTGTCTCTAAAAGCTGCAATGAGATGTGATAATGGTGTTTCTAAATAACAGCTGATGATTTTCCCCTGCCGCAGTGAAAATCGTGAGAATGTATGAAATCATCTCTGTAGCTAACAGTTCAAAATATATCCAAAAATGGTAGTATGGACACAGATGGGTGTTCATTGTGATCAAACATTTCTAGATGAAGAGTTTTCAATGTAATTTTTCATGAAAAAAAAACAATTAAGGAGGAGGAAGAACCTGGAATGTGTTAGAATGAATCTTTTCATTCAGGGTTTTGATATTATGCAACACTACCTGATAACCAAAATTTTACAAAAGATTTTTTTTTAGAATTAATATGGTTGTACTGATTGAAATGAGATGACACAGGCATCTTATATTTTACTTGTATACCTTTGTTACCAGTTAACCCTGCATTAGGACCACATTGTTGTGTACTGATGACATTGAAGAGAAAAGTGACAGCTAAGGGGAGCAAATTTAGGTTTCAGAGCCTTGAAAAGCTCTATAAAGCTGTCTCTAGACTATAAAGAAGTAGTATTTCAGTCACACTCCACTCATCAGTGTTTTCTACTGGCTAGTGGAAGTTGTTCAACATACAAACTGATGTGCATCTTTCTTCTGTGTAGAAGATCACTATGCATTTTCTAGAGAAGTAGTAGGTCTAACATAGGGGAGTGGGTTCCATTTCTGGCTGCAGACACATAAAAGTAGGTGTAATGACATTTGCTATACATCTCCAGATAAGCAGTACTCAAGGCTGCATAGCCTTTTCTGAGCTATTTTAAGAGGGAATTGTTGGCTTTCAAGTGGAAGAATTATAGTCCATATATCTGTTTTCTGTCTTCAGAGACATCGTGTGTGCGCAGACTCAGAAAAAAAAATATGCTCACATAATGATTTTGTCAGGTTAATTTGATCCATCCCAACATGAGATTTCTAATTTCAGTTTAGATTCTATTATTTGACAAAGATGCTGCATATATAGGGCAAAAATAATAACTACATTATACCGCCTGCCAGACTGAAATGGTGGAAGTGATAGATTCTGAGTTTGAAGCCACTATAACTTCAATTAAAGTTAGGAACTCTGATTCTCTGTCTGGCCACATTACTAAATTCACTGTCTTATTGTTAAATGATTTTTGCTTTTAAAAGATAAGGAAGTTGCCTTATGCATTTGTTGCATTTTAGAATGCTGTCAAGTCTGTTGGTAGCATTCAAATGTTGTCCTTAAGTATGTAAGTTGTTTTAAAGTTGAGTTAATTTAAATTAAAAAAAATCTGCACTCATTATTACTTATTTTAACATTTTCTTGCTACTGCTGGAAGAACTGATTGCTTCCTTCAGTCAAATATCGACCAGAAGAACATCTGTAATTATAATCACCTAATACCCTTTCTTCTGAATGAATATTTATACTTAGAAACAATAATCCTATTCCTGTTACACAGTTGGACTCATCTACACCCCTTTTCATTCTTTCATTGTCATGCTGGCACCTTTTGGTTTATTTGGAGGGGAATACAACAGGATCAGAAGCTGCTCAGGATCAGAAGCAGTTCAAGACTGTAATTCCTTTTTTTCTTTCCTAATCTTTACCTTCACATGGTACTCCCTGGAGAGCCTGGGTTCAGGTCTTCCTTGCTGAGCCGGTGGAGATGCGCAAGGCTGTCAGGGGCTTTTCAGAGCTCGAGGGGAAGGTGGATGTTCATGTGTACATAGCTGGTGCCACAGATTTCTGGTGACTCATGTCAAGTCCCAGGTCACATTTAGATGTTACAGTTGTCCCAGTTCTCCACAATATATCGCAGCTCCCGGAACAGGCCATGGCCAATAAATCATAAAGCAAAATGAGGACAGAAAGCTACCCACCAGCTCTTTTTTCCACCCAATCCTGTTAGGTTCAGTGTAAATACTTCACAGAGTTCAATTTCTATGAAGGTTAGAAAGAAAACAAGCAGGTCTCTGACCTAGCAGACAGATAAAAATTTGAAAGAAGTAAGGACCTACTCACCACCCAGTGCCTGTTTCCCCTTACTCTGAGCTGCCAGGATCTGGCTTTCAGGGACTGGGATCTCAGACCTCAGGCTTTCACAACATATCCTGAAACACAGGACACAGGAGGTACCTCTCCAAAACCTTCATGAAACCACCTTTTCAATGGTTTTGTTCTCTGTGGAAACAGAACTACTTTGCTCTACTGCAAAGTGCGTTTAATTCCTCTCCTTCCTGAGCTTCTGAAATCTGCTTTTGTTGTGCTCACTTCTGTGTGCTTGCTTGCTTGCTTGGTAGAGAAAGGTATTGGCCAACTGAGAAAAATGAAAGGATGGAGTGAAACAAAAGAAAAAGTCCTAAATGTATATGCCTGGATTAACAGATGGCTGAGGAGAGTGGGATGGCAAAAGCATGATGGTCTATAAATAGCTGAAGGATGGAGTTAAAAGAGAGTGTTGGGCTAACAAAAGACATCTTTTATGAAATATCAAGATTTTATCATAGCATTTTCAAGATATGTTATAGATTATTAAAACAATAAACATCTAAAAAAGAATGGTGTATTGGAAGACTTTGTCTCTTCCCCCGCCTTTATCTTCCATATTTCCAAAATGCAACAAAAAGAATAAGCCATCCTTTTCTGTGGATGATGTAATTACATGCTAAATCAGTATTTGAAAATATTACAGTTAATACCCAAAGAAGCTGCTCTTAAATGAAAAATTTGTCCAGATAATGAAGGTGATCTCTATCAGAACTAATGTGGCCAAAGTCATGATCAGTCATCCTGCCACTGTTGATAGCAAGATGTCCATTGATCTAAAAAAAAAAAAAAAAAAAAGTAAAGCAAAAGCAGTGCATTTAAAGGTTAAATGCCTTCTTTTTACTCGTTGTGTTTGTTTCTGTTTGGGGTATGTCTGATTCACCTTTGAGGAATATCAGAACAAATTCATTTTCCACAATAAAAGTTAATAAGGATTTTGATTTACCTATTTTATGGGAAAATGTCCAAAACAACACCATGGATTTACCATGGATTATACAGACCAAATTCTTCAAATGTTAAATTCCATGAGGGATGCTAATCCTAAGAGAGACAGTAATAGCCTGTTTTCTTAAGGGAAGATAATCAAATATCTTGCAGATTTGCCACATGCCTTTTTCCTTTTTTTTTTTTTTTTTTTTTCTGGTTTGTGTCTTAAATCCTTCTGACGCCATATGACTGACCACCATATGTTGTAAACTGTTGCCTCCTCAAAATTTGTCTGAAAGCTCACTGTGGCCAACTCTGTGGATTTAAACACTACTAAAGCTCTTACCTGCATAACGTTGAAGGCAAGAGCTAAAAAAGGACATAATTTGCACAAATTGTAAGTAAAATTGAGATGCATAAATTCAAAATTGCAATCTGAACTAGTTTTCTACTAATTTTAAAAATGTCTGAATTTTATTTACATCTTCCACATGAAGAAATTAGCTAAGCATCTTAACTTCTGCTCCTCTGAATACCCGCTGCAATTTGAACATCTCGGTGTCTAGCTTCTAGCTAACACTTCGGCCAATTTAGAAGCAAGCATGTCTATACTTATGATATATTGACATTCACGTAGTAGTTCAAATCAAGAAAAGTGAATTTCCTGATTGTCTCCACTTACCAAGGTTTGGCCTGCCATGATAGAGCAGTCTCAGAGCATGTGAACTGGTGTTTTTTGGGGGGATGAAACTCAATTGGAAGATGTGCCCACTAGTGGGCTTTCATCTCAGACTCTCATAAAATGTAGACACGGCTTCTGTTAATGGTTAGAAAACTCATGCAGACCTGTATATTAAATGCCCTTCTCAGCAAGAGGTGGGGCATGATCACTACCCCTCCTAGACGGGATGGCTCAAGAGGGAACATGGATCTGTGAATTTGCATTTAAGGTGCACTCCTTGGAAGAAGTTCACAGAAGTTAAGTATGAGTTTTTAAATAATTTCTAGAGAAAAAACAGTCTTGGCAACTGCTTCCAGAACTACTTCTGATCTGGAACCAATGCAGCCAAGCCTATCAACTGGACTTGCATAGCCATATTCCTTCTCATGCTTTCAGGTTTCAGCACTGCGAGTCTTTCATTGCTTTCTGAATCTTTCATTGCTTTCTACACAGTGTCATAGTCCCAGCAGGAGAGACGGATCAGACCCACTACAAAGCCTGTGACTTGGACTGAGAGCCTGGTGGTGGTTACAGCACAGTCAATAAGCTCCTTGAAGATGTTCTCTGGCTTAGTTTTGCCCAGAAGGATGCCAGTGTGTGTGCTCCCAGGCTGTTTCACACTGCAAGCCAAAGCATAGCAAAGAGTGATGAGGACATTTGCTTTGAAGGTGCACTCTTGGCCCAAATGAAGCCTTTAACACAGATGTACCCTGTAGAAATCCTCTTAAAAATGGGATTCATTGCTTGGACACCCCGAGGATGAAAACAGTATCAAACTTCAGTCCCTAACATCCTGCACAAATGTTTTAGTCATTGTGCTCTGGCATAAAAAAGGACACAATAATCTCTCTTCCTCCAGCAACCCTCTTCTAGGTGGCTGCAGGTTTGAGGGCACTGCTCTGTCCATTGCGATAGCAGCTGTCAGGGCAGGAGTCCCTGCTGCCACTCAGTGCCCAGTGGCAGCAGTGCCTTCATGAATCCCTGAGCCAGGGAGTTTTAATGTCCTTGCTGGCTAGCTCTGGATGTTGCCTCACTTAACTGAAAAAAGTTTTTTGGATCAGAGTTTGGCATCCTCACTGGAAGCCAATGACCTGCTTTGGGGATTGGGTATCTGAAAGCTGGGCACTACAGCATCCAACAAATAGAGAAAGAAAAAAAAAAAAAGAAAAAATAAACATTAGGACTGTCTCCTACAAAACAGAATTTCATAGAAGCTAACAGTTTCAGAATCAGAATATACAGATTTCATATTTCAGGTTCAGAAATATACAGGCAATACATTCTTAAACAAAACATCATTTTCACAATGTTTCTTGCTGATTTACTGGGCATCACTGACTCCTGTCTGCTGGTGGCAGTGCTTAATTGGCTGCTTCTGCCTCTTGTGCCTGCTTTCCATCTCGCATACAAACAGAGCAAATCCCTAGCAGTAGCCTTTTACAGATAATTTGAAATGATTATTCTTTTGGCCGAGAGCAGGTGAAACTCATGTATTCACTTCTCCACAGTTTAGCAGGCTGTCATATTAAAAAAAAACCAAAACCAAAACAAACAAACAAACAAAAAAAACACACACAGAAATTTAAGCACCAAAATTACATTCCTGAAATAAATAAGTACAATACACCCAACTTTGCATAAATAAATAAAATTAAAACAGATCACCATATGGGACTCTGTCAAACTCTGTGCCTGTGGGTGTAGGCTAATCATCACAAAACACCTCTTTGTATCTGAATGCTTTTATTTTTAAAACATGTAAAGGCAAAACAACAACAACAACAACAATAATAATAAAAGGAATATATCAGTATTTTTCACACTTAGTGCTTCCTATGCATCAGATACATATGAACCCAGAATGATATGGGCAAGAGTGCATACACGCTCCTTCTGTCCACCCACATACACAAGGGCAATTATAGCCCAAACGACAAGATCAGTTTAAAAGATTTTTCTCCCAGCTTTTGTGATTTTTATTGCAGAACATCATCTAGTCTGAATCATCATCTAGCCAGAGAAGATCCCTGATAATTTACACATATAGTTCATAACTTCTGTTTAAGCAGCATCATATCTTTTAGACAGACTACCCTTTGGATAGAAAGCTTTAACAGATGGAGAATCCTGTATTTTTCTAGGTAAATTGGTACAGTGTTTTTTACTCTTGCTACTAAATTGCATATAATTTCTACTCTGAATTTGTCTAAATTCAATTTCCAGGCATTGGATTTCATTATCCTTATTTTACCAAATTAAAGAAGTCATTATAGGAAGTCTTCTCTCCACAGAAGTACTTCTGAAGGCCATGATCACATCACGTGTTAGACTAATTAACTACCCTGAGTCTCTTAATTCTCTCTAGACCTCAAATCAAGTTTGTAGCTCTTTCCTGAACTTTTCTAATCTTTCAGCATCCTTTTTGAAAGCGTGGGTAGAATCAGACATACGCTCACCCCATAGGAGCCTCACCATGATGACACAGGACTGTCACGTCCCTACTCCTTCCTGGCAATCCTCAGCTCAAATATCTGAGGACTGTGTTCACCTTTGTGGCTTCAACAGTGCAATGGGAATTTGTATGCAAATTATTTGGCTCCTAGATGTCAGACTTTTTATTTAGATATGCCAAAAGGCATTTCTCTGATAAACCTGTACAATTGCTTTGCCCTCAGCAACATAGAGCATTTTACCAGTTTTTGTGTAATCTACAATTTTTTCTGATAAGGACATCTTGTATTTTCTCCAGATCACGCTTAGCATTACTGAAAAGCACTAAACTAAGGACCTCAATAAATATATATACATAAAAGAATTATATTATTGGAACATAATGAAGCAATTTTTAAGTCGTACAATGAAGACTGTCAGCTTATTTGCTTTGTGAAACAAAATAACATACAAGACCAAATTATTTGAAGATGTTTGAAGTTGATATAATACACTGTTATTAAACAAACTTCTAGTTTTAATTGAAAACAGAATCTAATTTGTTTGGCAAGAATAAGTTCCCTACTCAAACCCATGTGAATTTGTATGAGCTGTACGTCCGCTCTTTGGGTTACCTCAAGGAACACTCCCACGTAGCACGTATGCAGCTCAGCTTGCACACCATGACACATAGTCGAGTCCTGGCTAGTCTTCTTTATTGCCAAATTTCTATCATTTTCCTGCAAACCTCTCTTCAACATTGAGCCTGAAATGTTTAAACACTTTTAATTCCCTGCCTGTGCCTGGATTTCACTTGCGAAGTTTATTTCACTGCTGTATTTTAACTTCCTATACTTTTAAAACGAGGTATCCTGCAAATGTTATCAGGAAACGTAACTCCTGCACAAACAGCAAATGCCAAGCTTACAATGGACCCCACTTTGCACTGGTTTGGACTCATTTTTCCAGTGCTGAATACTTTAAATGTTTACTCCAAAATGACGACTTAAGTGGATGAAAAGCCATTATTTTAAAATTGATTTAGTCTGAAAGTGTCCTTGTAAATTTGTTTGATTTCTGCTCAGAAGACCTCGTGCCTGAAAACAGTTAAATATCAGACACCTAACAGAAGTGGGGTTTGGTTCTCCTTTTGGAAGGGCAGCGTACTAAAAGTGCCAGCAAATATATCTGAGTCTGGGCTGCATCCCAGCTGCCGCATCAGTACTTCTTCCAGGGTCTTGTCGCAGAAGTCAAGGCCGGAGATCAGGGAGCTACAAAGAGCCCAGCCTGATTTCAGTATTCATCTGGGGTTGTTGAACAGGACATTTGGAAAGATGATTACTTTCTCCTTGTAAATGGAACATGAATTCTATCTGCAAATCTCAAAGAGAAAATGATAGTGGAATTCGCAATGCCATTTCCACAGTCATTTCTTGGAATACAGTTGTGCTTCAAGAGCATTTAAGAGGGTACCTTGACTGCTAATTTGAGGATTCAACATAGTTACTTCAACTATAAAGACAATGCATTTGAAAAATACATGTGACAGATTTTCTGTAGATTAATGAATATAATCATGAAGAACAAATTAAATGAAGAAGACTTCCAGAGAGAGTAAATTCACTTAACAATCTGAAGAAAGGGCAATTTATATCTAAATATAGCTCTGCTAAGGATGAGCATCCATGAACCCACAGCTTTTTTCATATTCTAGGAGTGAGTTTCCTCTCATTCAGATTTCTTTGAGTTTTTGTTTTTCCTTCACAGAATAGCAAACTGATAAAAAATATTACAAAAGGAGTTTTTAAGACTGTCAGGATGACAGGTTTCCTCCTTCACTATAGTGACCCGATTCATTCCTGGCTGAGAAATAAGCACTCTCAATCACACTTAACAGGTTTCCATGAGAGGGAAGGTACAATTGCTTTATCCAATACAATAAAAGTTAAATTGGGTCCTGGTCTCAGCTAGTTAAGATTGTATACACTGAGCAAGTAGCCGAATGCTCTGTAAGGGCAAATAGACTATCTTCTCATATTCACAGTGCATAACTGGAGGCATAATATGCTCAGTTGTTACTCTGTACACACACATAGCCCAAATTTCAGGAACATTCATTCTAATAGGGAAATGCTATCACTTCTTCATTCCTGGCAAATCAAGGGGCAGGCTGAAAGATCCCTCATGCAAAACTTTTTTTTTTTTTTAACAATTAAAGATTTCTTCTCAGGTAGACTAGAAAAAGTCTTGAGATCATTTGATCATTTCCCAGGCTAGGGACACAGTCTCCTGTCCTAAGTCTTATTAGAAACATAAGTCATCATTTCCTTTGACCTTAATGAAAGCAGTGTGGTTAAATTCAGAGTAATCATTTTATAAGACAGAGCTACATCTCTCCAGCATACTTGCATAATAATCAACTGAAGCAATTTTTCTGTAATGTCAGGGCAGCAGAAGCAGAGCTGCAGAACATACCAAAGCCATAGTAGATAGGCTGGTATGTTTATTTGTCACATGTTTATCTAACTACCTCAACTGCTTCTATTGAAGATGTCTGAAACAGAAAAAAAAATCACTTTAGTTTTAAAAAATAGTTATTCTTACAGCTGTTACTCTAAGTACTCTTTGACTAACAATATATCAATATAATATGATAAACATAAACTTAGTCCTGCAACAGTTACAAGAAAAGCGCTCCTTATTTACTCAGCTGTGAAAACAAATTCAGATACTCCCTTGATAATTGTTACAAATATAAGGTTATGTTAATGACATCTATTGAGGATGAGCTACAAAAATGAAGTTTACTTGGGAATATTTCCAGCAACATATATAATTGCAGATTTCAGAAAACATTTTATTTGAACAACGCGCACTACTTCTATGATGCTATCATCAGTTTTGTGCGTAATTTGCTTTTTAATAGTCCCTTTAGAAAGCTGATAAGTCTAATCAAAGCTTGCATAATTTCTGTTTATCATTTAGGAAAGTTAGCATGTCTCCACCAAAGGAAAACATCGCTGGCAAATAGTACACCGCAGCTCATTACTGAAAGATGTGGGCTGGTTCTCTGATGCAATTACTAACAATATTAGTGGTAACTAGAAAGGTATTTGTATCCATAAACAAATATTAAAGGTCTTCAGATTTATATTTATAAAAATTTCATCTGGTTTTATAGCAACAGTAACAGTATTATTACTAAAGTAATTGATTTATAAATTAGTAATTATTATTCCTACTAACACTACAGCCAGTAACTACTGAAGCATTTTTGCACTTTGGTGAGATGAAGCAACCAAAAATATGAATGTACCACTGATAGTTTTCCTTTCCTGGCAAAATTCAAGTTTTGTTAAATCAAACTAGATTTGACTATGGAAAGTTTGGAGATTTGCAAAATTCTTAAATATAAATATTCCTAAATATGAAATATGCAGGAACCAGTGTTCTCACCAGCAGACATATATAATCATCTGTCTCACTGGCAAGAACATATTGGTTAAAAATAAACAGTCTTTGCTTAATGGCTCCATCCAGCTGCCCTTCAGCTGATGTAGGTCCAGAGGGAATCCTGCATGGGGACAGTCACAGACTTGTACTCTCCTACCAAAATGCAGCCAGGCATTCGAGCTGGTGTAGCAGCAGTGTTCTGGTTTTGTCATTATTTGCCATTTTTACAGAATGGTGGACTTCTTTAGTTTGTTGTTATGAAAATTACTACTTAGACATGCTTTTTTTATATTCAACTAAATTTAGCTTTATAAAAGCAAAAGTGCGTTTTCCCATTAAACACAAAGCCTGCACCCCTCTTGTCCCACGTCTACTACTGCTCTTACTATCACAACTTCCAATACTATATGGTATTCACGCAGCCTACAGTTTGACTAGGTTTCTTTCCTGAATCTTATCGTGCATAAGGAGATAACCAAGCCCACTAGTATATGTTAATACAGATTATTTTATTATTTGTACTTCCATTAATTGTATCAAAATGCTCTTAAGACTAATATGCAGATGGATATTTACTGAATTTAGTTCCAGCATCTTGAACAAACACATGTTTTCAAAGCATGTTGGTGAGTGAATGAGTATAACCAAACAAATGTCATGTATGCAGTAGTGGGTGAGAGACTGTTTCATGTGCATTCACTTTTTTTTAAAATCAAATTTAATTTGGAATGCTATCTATATTGAGATTTTACTGCAGACTAGATTGTTGAGGCACTGTGGAAAACAAGATGGAACAGAGTTAAGAAGCAAGCCACAGGACTATCCAGTTTCTCGTGGTGTGTGTGGGGCTTTGAGCATTTTCTTCATCATACGATCTTTAAACTACAGCAGAACTTTACAGATCTCCAAGCTATAACTAAAACCACTTCTGCTAAATGATATGCATCTGATTTTAACAAGAGCAAGAATGCAGAAGACATTTTTTCTCATTAATACAGAAAAAAAGATGGTTTTGTGGTTAGGATGGAGTAGTGAAATTCACAAAACCCAGGACATATCCTCTTTGGTATGGCATTCTAATGCATCACTTAAGCTAACGTAAAGGCTACCATCAAAACCACCACATTTGAAAGTTACTGTGCAATCAGGGAGAAAATAACCTTGTGATAAACTAATATCTCTATCCCTACAATCATGCCCATTGTGAATTCCAGTGAGTTCATGGGAAATCATGCAATATCTCTCTCTGTTCCCTGAAGTGCAAAATTAACATAATACCTGCTGATCCACCTGACAGGTGGATTTGAGACACACGTACAGATGCCTGGAAAGAAGATGTTTCAAAAACACATATCCAGATAAGGTATCCCCAGCCTTAAACGCTGTCTGGATGATGTGCGTGCCTATTCCTGACTCATCTGACCAACCAGACTCCATTTGCTGTACCTTTGACACGGGACTTGTACCACCACCTTAGCTGTGACTTTTTCAGGTTTTGGTTTTTTTCCCCTGTTTCTCACTGCTGTTATTTCTTTTCAGGAGGCAGACATGATTTCTGCATTGTGTTACTACTTAAAGCTACTACCTGATTATTTTAAAATCTAGTTTTTCAACAGATTCTGAAAATTTATTGAGAAGGAATGAAAGTTGATGATTTTTATGTTATTTCTCTGCCCAACAAACATATACAAAAGATAGGGAAAGCATTGTCTTTCAGAGTGTGTCAGTTGAAAATATGATCTTCAAATATAGTGCAACTGGAGATTATTCACCAACAAAATTCTAGAACTTCTGTTTTTGAAAAAAATATTAATTCTCACATACTTCAGAATATTTTAAATAAAGCGTTCTTGGGAATATCAAGTGTACATTTGTACATCAAAAACTCCTAACCAGAATAGGATTAAGAAAAACTCCTTATTAGCTCAAGAGATAAACAGATCAGCCAAGTGAGACTTCAACCACTAAAGATGTAAAAAAATAGGTGTTCATCATGGGATATGTAGCTCATACTCAAAAGATACATAGGACTCAAGGCTTCCAATATAATGTCCTGTATCACTAAATTTGCTTATAAGGAATTGATAGGGGCCTGCCTGAAACAAGGTGGTCAGCCTTGGGCTGATAGATTGCCTTCCAACTGCCCGGTTAATTTTTCTGAATACATGGCTTAATCATCAAGGGACTGATTTCAGGTGTGAACCAGACAAATGTCTTCCTAATTTTGTGATTTGGCTGGCTGGCTTGAACTTTAGCTTTTGCAATGATGGCTTTTGAACTGTAGCTTACCAATATGGACTAAGTAGCGTAAACTGTCATGGTCAAGCATCACCCAGATCTTCCCAGCCAGGGTTGCAAGGCCTCACAGTTCCCAAGAAAAACTTGCTTTTTTATTCCTATTCTTTTTTTCCTCAGATCAAAAAATTAATGGTACTGAAGAAGTAAGGAGCTGGCTTCTTAATTTAGCACTGTCTTACTCAGCAATTTTAGAAGCTTTACTGGAATAGGAAGGATACAAAACAGTCACTGGTTGGAACTAATATTTTTCTTGTCTTGTGATCAATGGCCAGATTGGGTGGTGCATCGATCCTGGACAGTGGTCTGGCTTTCCCCGTGCCACCCTCCCAGCACCTGTATGTCAGAGAACTCCATAAGGCTGAGACAATTTCCCTATACGCCCTACTAAGTGCACTGTTGGTAAAATACAATTGTAGCACTGGTATGCTATAACTTCATATATGGCCTGCATATAACGTATACAATATACATGTATACATGTGTGCTTGTGAGCATGTGTGTGTGTGTGCACCTGTGTGGAGAAAAACTGTATATAACTCTACTGCTCTCCGTGGCACAATTTGTGCAACAAACATTATCTGTTCAGCTGTGTCTGTCTATAGAACAGACACACTGTCTGAGCAAAGACACTCTCTGAGCATGAATTAAGTTACCCTCAGTATGAAAAGCAATTTATTGATCCAGTCCCTGATAGATTTCCTTTTCACTCAATTTTTAGCTACTGTTAGCAAACCATGGAGCTTTAAAGGGAAAATTCAATAACTGCCGTTCCTATTGGGTACTGTGTATCTTGAAGACCTAGAGCTTTAAAAGCATCTGAACTGGTAAGAGGACTCCTATTCTGCACCAAAAAAAAAAAAAACAAAGCAAAAAAAAAGAAACAGAGAGAAAACTGTAGCTTGCTTCTTTGGGGAGATTAGGAGATCTAGACTTAAATCCTTACTTTTTCTGAGCCAAATCAGAGAGATGAATTTAAGTATCATCATCCTAATTCTTCACCATCAGGCTGTAAGCCATTTATTTCCCACACTTCATAAAAAAAGGATGTGCTTCAGTCTCTGGACAAAACACACAAAAAAACCCTGAAATCTCAGAAATATTTCCAGCTGTAGCTCCTTGAGATGTATAACTACTACTGGCATTTTTCTTTGGAAGAAGTATTCTTCAAAAGAAGAACATATTTTCAAACGAAAAATGTCCTGATTTATTATGATAACCTGTTTATGAAGTTTTTGTTACACCAGGAAGATTCCTGCTTTTCTATTTGCTTTTAAAATGAAGCTAATACACTTCTGAAAGCTTTGGTGTCATCCTAGTGAGGTGTATTAACTGGGGTTTAGGAGGAGAATCTCACTTTTTCTGTATACAACTTCCTTTTTCCTCCTCTCCCCCATGTCCAGATGTAATTTTTTTTCAGTGTTGCTTAGGTTTTCTCCTGTTCTTTCTTGATTTTTATTCTAACATTGGCAAGTCAGACAAGTAGTTAGAACTGCTAGTCTTTGCCTAATACGTGTGACAGGTTAGACTTGGGCCCTGGTTTTGCAATTGGATTTGACAGCGTGCGTGCCCCGCTGGAGGGACTTGCTTTGGCATGGTGCTGTTGGTGTTGAGCCATTCACACTGCCTGCTGTATTACTTGTGAGTAACCATTTGGCTTCCCTCCGTGTAGCTTGCTTTGTTTTCATGCCAGTAAAACAAACAATAACAACTTTATTTTCCCTCTTCTTTATTGCTTTATTGTATTATTGCTGCATTAGTAATATCAGGTGAGCGATATTGGCAGCTGTCTTCCCACAAATGCCAAAATCCTAATTGCCTGCTGCCACAGGACAGTATAGAGTTCAAATTCCCAGGACTCATCACTCTCACGCCAAATATGAGGACTTCTGTTAAGACCAATACAACTTATTAATAAAAAAGACCAGTCATTAATGATAAATGGCTCTAAGTGTATGTTAAGCATTGTATAACCATACAGAGAGATACGCAGGGTTTTGTGACCTCGAATACTAAGATGCACTCAACTTAATATTTACAATGAATTACATTCTTCCACAATAGCAGTAATACAAGGAAGTTTATTTTGCCATGCTCAGATTTCATAAAATAACATCTTCAAGTATAACTTCCCTATCCTCAGTAAAACAAGCAAGCTTTTGTGTGTTCCAGTACTAACACAGAATGCAGATCCTGAAGAGCATCTTAAATATATTAAGAGGAATAAACGATTGTATGATTTTAATATGATTTAATACAAGATACAGCAAAAGATATAAGGCAGCATTTCCCAGAATTTCTTCAGCGAAGTCAGAGTCGCCAGAGGAGGCACTTACTATGAAAATTATACTATAGCCTTTGGCGAATGGTGAAGATAAATTATGTGAGTTAACAAAGAACTGGGTATGTTTGATGGATTCAGAACAGGAGTTGAAGTTAAAGAATGACACACAGACAGAAGGAAACATTTCAGAGTACCTGGAAATCAAAAGTTCGTCTTTAAAGGAATAGACTGATAGGAATTTTATTCCTAGTTCTGCCCTTGACTTGCAACGTGACCTTGAATTAGTCTCTTGACTTCTCTGGCGGGGTTGGCATAATGATGTGCTGGTTTTCTTGCAGGAAATGCCCATAAAAAAGATTCCTTCCATCGATTTTTTTTTTTTCCATTGGAAACAAACAAGCGCTGAACCACCAAACATTTTAAGTAAAAAAATACTGAAAACTTAAAAAAAGTTAAAAATTCCAAATGGATTTCTTCATTTGCATTTCCCATCAAGGATTTTCAAGGAATATTTTCAAGGAATGCAAGCACTTTCCATAAAAATGTTTGTCAAGAAACACATTTTCCCATCAAAATTAAGTTTTAGTAGAAAAATACAGAGCAAATTTGGCCAACGAACATCATTACATGCCTACTCATCTATATATCATGAAACAAGAGTTTTCAGTGCCCAGAATGATGCGGATTTCAGCTGACCAGGTGGGATGAATGACACAGACCTAGCAGTTTTGGAGTATGTGACACGCTCCCTGCTTTGAGTCCCTTCCATCTCTCTGCAGTCTCTTCTCAGCAGCACAGCATGCCCTCAGACACATCCGTGACATACCTTCTAAGAATATACAGTGCTAAAACAATTTCCTCCTAGCAACAAGTCAACCCATGATTCCTTCAGTACCATGCATTTATCTTAATCGCTTTGCTTTTAATTAGTCCAAATGATTGTTCATTGCTTTCTCACACAGCTCCTACTACCTCATGTATAAACTGGCAAGGTAGTGACAGAGTATGTCTGCTCAGCTGACAACAAGATGGAATTATTTCTGGATTCGTTCAGACTGTAGCACATATAATGACATACATCTGACAGGGATGTGTTGAACACTCCACAGTATCCGTAGGGTTACTTGGCCCAGCTTGGAACAAAATACATACAAGGCATACACAGCAGATCTCCAGAGCCTGAGATGGAGTCCTTTACCATGAAGAACAGAAACCTGGCTAAGATGTCATAGTCATTGGATAAGTAAGGCGGAAACACTGAAGGCTGGTGAACAGAATTAGCTTTGTCCAACACATAGTTCACAGGATCTCCAAAGAGTCTCTCTAAAATGCCTTTCTTACTCCCTTATTTCCTGAAAAAAACACAAAAATGGTACTAACTTCTCAGTTTCATCACACATTTGTTTCCCCTTCAAAGCTAAGTCCTTGGTTCTTTTACTTTCCAGCTTTCTGGAAGTTCACGTGGCAATGAATTAGTTTCATTTTCTTAATGCAGGACTGTTTTTTGGTGCTAGTTGTTCACACATCCCTCCTGAGGACACCTGTAGTTTTCAAACAGCTGGTTTAGCTTTGACTGAGCCAAAATTGTGGTTGCCTTAATATTTTCCCAGCTTCACTGAGACTGAGTTTAGTTCTTGAGAAAGAGAAGACAGCTAGGGAGTGTTCCCAGCTTTCACTCTGCTTTTACACCCTTGGTACATAAATAAAACATGGACAGTAATTTATAACACCTCTAAAGTCACTCTGCTTGTTGTCTCATTGTGCTTGTTATTGCTTCTACTCGATCCAGCCTAGACAAACTCTTATTTCATGGCTACAGCTACACAGTCACACCTTTCTCATGCAGAGAAAACCCTAGATGATAGTGAGCTTGATTCCTGCCTGTCTTGTGTACTCATGTATAGATAAGTGGATATGAATTGTTTCTTTTCTGATCTAATATTTTGCACTTACTTTGGGAAGATATAAACAGAAGAAAGCACAAAGCAGTGAAGAAAGATTAAATCGTTGGAGAAAAGGATAAAACTTTAATAGCTCTATGTAAACTATGTAAATTAAGTATCCAGAACAATTACTAGAAATAGCACAGGTTTGTGCTGATAGCTTCTTAAATATTTTTTCTTTATTTCTCATCAAATGTTACCTTTGAGTAGTGGATAATAAGCTTTTACAGAAATTATTGAAAGGGCACAAGCCCAATCAAGCATCTGTGAACCCACCAATTACCTCTGCTAATTCAAATAGTATGTCTCTTCCCCAAGTTGCTACTTTAAAAACCCTGCATGACAAATAAATCAAGAGCTCCATATTCTGTGATATACAAACAAAATGAATCATGTGTTCTTTAAAAAAATGTTTATTATAAAGATTACTAGCCTTTCAGTTGAGCTTTTTCTGAACAATCTTGACTGTTTCAGAATATTACTTGGCCATTTCTATGCACAGTAGATGAAGGCTTCACATAGTTTAGATGAAATTTCATATTATTATTATTGTAGTTACGATGATGCAGAGTATTTAAGTCATTAGTTAGATAACAGAAAAAAGAGATGTTTTAGGCAAAGGCATTATTTAAAAGAGAAAAGAAAGACTTTTACATACATGCAATTGAATACTCAAGTTATTTGAACACATAAGAATTTTTCAGTATGCAGAGCCTGGCCCTGAAATGGATGATACTGAGTTTTCAAAAGTAGCCCTTCATAATGCTTCTTAACTTGTTAGCAAAGCCGAACACCTGATTTCAACACTGGATGCCTTCCTTATGAGTTGTAAACTGATGTCCATAGAAAGAGTTGTCTGGAGGCTTTCTTTGTATCTATTTACAGGTAGTCATGTAATGGCTGTCCAAGAATCTTAAAATACTGCCATGACATCTCTGAACTTGCTTGACTGCTTGCTAACCAACAAACCTGCTGCAGCATCACCTCCCTGGCCCATGCTCAGCACTGACAGGACTGAGTGACAGCATGTGAATTCCCAGCCACACCAGCTCTTATGGTCACAACAATTCCTTGTTATATACAGATATGAAAAAATATGGTATTTTTCAAGGCCAGACTCAAGGGGGTTTGGGAGTTGTTTTTTTCAGTTTGGGTTTGCTTTTTCTATATCTGTCTGTCTATCTATCCATCCATCCATTTTGGTATACTATAAAGCTGAGAAATTGAAGGCAAGCACTACTGATGACCTTTCTGAGCTTTTATTTCTGTTCTGAGCACAGAGCTTAATCCTAAGAGTCATTCTATCACTACTGATACTTCTCTTTCATTTCAGTAAAAGTAAAGTAGCATTTCTGAAAAAAGTAAAGAACTGCTTTATGATGCATTCTTTGTCCCATGTTAGACACTCTTTGACCCATTTAAAAATGGTTAACACATGTAATATGGCTTCTACTGGGTCCTGGGATACAAAAAACCCAAGCAAAACCCAAGATTTTCCCAATAAAGTCAGAGAAATCTCTGCTTTTATAATGTGATGGGTAGTGCTGAACAGCAGCTGGATACATGACTTAAAATTATTATATGACTTAAAAATATAATATAGTAAACAAAGAACAGCATAACAAGGAAGGACATGATATAGGCAATTTGCAAAATTTATGAATATGCAAATCATAGATGAGAAGGAAAATACATGTAAAAAACTTTTACATTTAAAATTAGAATTGTTCTCCAAAGAATATAAAAAATCTGATTAACTTATGAAGGAAGAAAACCTTACCTAAGTTCAGAGGCTAAATTTTAAAGGTTTGGAGGTATGCACAGATGGAAAACCTCAGTTTGAACATAGCTTCAAGGCCAGAGAAACACCGTATTGGAATAAATATTTTGTTGCTTCTAACATAAAACTAATCTTTTTAGAGTAAATATATCCCTGTCTTTAATATAAGAAGATACCCATATGTATATAAAGATAAGATCTTTAAACTACCTTTGTGGTTTCTATCCTGGCTCATTTCTTACTTCGGAAACATTTCATGTTTGATGTTTCCCTATCACGTAATTTCCTATTACCATAACTGAAATGAAGTCAAATGTATGCTGCCTATAATGGTTTCTCACATTTGCTAAGCTTTTACTTATTTTATTTTCTCACTGAAGAATATTTTATACTATTTTTATATAATCTTATACCATTTAACACCTATAGACTGACTAAATGAATGAATATTAAATGGAAGTGTAGTGGCAGAAGTGTAGCAGGAACAATTGCTGTGAGTGCAGCCTGCTCTGAACATGTGCTCAGGAAGATCTGCATTAAGACAGTTCAGTGTATAGAAACGCTGCCATTCATAGGCTCATCCTTTTGTAGTTGCTTCCTTTATGTTTTCTATGGTATTTGCACCTTGATCTCTAGCACGCTTACAGTTTTTCAGAAGTACTTTCATAGACCTATGGAACTGCACAGTGTGCGATGTACAGCACTAAAATATTGCTCTCAGATCATATGGATTTGGGTGTGTTTGCATGGTATAACTTGTACTGACAGAAGTTCTTTGGATGTGCTACAAAGCCAGAGGTTTTCCAGTCATTTTTCACTCAAGTGAATACACAATATTCTTGCTGTGCTGAAAGATAACAGACTGTATTGCACTAAATCGTAATGTTTGCATTAACAGTTAAGGCCGTAATACTGCAGTGGCGCAACTAAAGGCTACAAGGTACAGAATTCTTGAAAAAATATTTCTACAGACTGTAAAATTTCATTACACCTGTTACTACCTCAGGATCCAGGATTTGCTTTCCTGAGGGCTTCTTCAAATGCTTCTGAAAGGGTCTATGTTTCCTTTTTTATAAAAATTCTGAACACAATACAGAAGGAAGTTAACCAGAGCAGCTAATCCAATAACTCCATGTTATGTCTTTTTCTATTAGCATTCCATATCTAGCAGTCACTGTCTACTAATATGTAAATTTGGAGTAGTTAATTTCCTACTCTTTAACTGACCCTGATCATTATGATCTTATGCATGCTTATCAGTATAAATATGTACATTTTAGGCCTTGGCTTCACACAAAAATGAAATCAAATATTTACAAAATATACACAATAGAATCCTCCATTTGTTAGTGTGATTCATGTTTAACACTAGTGTGTAATAAATTCATGTCAGTGTCGGCATAACCATTTGTTTGCACCTTTAAAATGCTCAGGATTCAAAAAAAAAAAAAAAGGAAAATCATCATTCTTCTCTTGTGGATCTACTTTGCTAATAAGTCATCTCCAGAAAAAGTTGTGCACCCAGCTTTGAGAAGAGGTCACTATGAGCAAAAGTGAAATGTGTGGGAAGGTGGAAGTTAGGATCAGTCACAATCATAACATGCAGTGTAAACTATAAAAAAACTGAGAGAAAATTCTGGCTTCATTTTGTTTTTTAATATAAACTGTGCCATACCCTCTACCTGAATCTTATTCTGCATTAGTGCAAAGTGCTTATCAAATTTGTGAGTTTCTCAATCAATTATCCTAACTGATTAAAATATCTGCTGGAATGCCCCAGAAGAATATACTATTTTGTGGGCATGACTTTTGCATATGGGTATGAATATGAACATAAAAAAAGTATGAAAAATCCAGTACAGACTCTGAAGCAGATAATTAGCCTCATATTGAAAGCTGTTTAAAAACAAAAAACAAACAACAAAAAACCAACAACTTGATTTGTGAACCTTTTGACGGCATAATTCCCATAAAATTAATTATACTGCAAATTCAGAAGAGTGGAACTTCAGCACTTACAGGTTGTTCATATTGCCTTTTTTAGTCAGAGCCCTCAAAATAGATCACAAATATTAATTTATTACAACCCAGGATGTTATGAAAAAAATGGTCTCCCTGCCCCTGCCTCTTTTCATCTTACCTTTCAAGAGACTGCTGTTTCTCCTGGCAGCACCAGCCCAGGAGCAAGCATTTTGCAGGGGCCCTTGGAATTAACTTCAGCCATACAGATCAACATTTCGCTATGGATAATCTCCACTTGAATGTAAGGATTTCAGGGAAGCCGCCAAATCCTTTTCCTACACTGCTGAACGTCAGGGATTTAGCTGTAGAGATGGCACCTAACCATACCTCAGGGGACTTCCATGAGGATTCGTTAAGACTTAAGACTCCTGATGATGAAGGCCATCCATTATTGTCCTTATTTTTTTCAGATCTCAACAGGACTGTACTTATGGCTCTCTAGTCTGCAGCATGACGTACTCTATTGAAGTGATACGGCACAGAAATACACATTTTCCTGTATTGAGTGAATTGGAAAATCGTGTGTTTTTAATTAGCTGTAAAAGTACAGTACAGCAGCTGGTACTACAAAGTATATGAAAAGACTTGCCTTGCTTTGGCTTTGCACTTGGAGAATAAAACAGTTAAGTGCCTGCTTTTCTACAGTGAATGATGAATGTGAATTATGTGGATTGGAGAAGGCATGGGGTTTTAAACACAGGCTCTTCCCATTTCACTTCGGTGCTGCCGTGTGGCTGCTAATTTGCTCTTGCTCTATTGCCTTTTTCTGGATCATTACTGAAACTGTGTTAGTCATAGACTCCCTGAGATGTTTCACAACATTTCTTGAATAACAGACAGCTGGTGTACAGCGAGAGCACACCATACAGGCTCCAGTCTTCCTTATACTCGCTTATATGCTCCTGGGCAGGGGAGGGCAAAACACAGAAGCCTGCAGAAAATCTCGGGGGGGATTTCCACCTCCCTGTCATTCTATAAACTGCCCTGCTTTGGCCTCTGTGATGGAGAAGCTAAGAAGCAGTGCCAAATGTGCTCAGTTAATATTTCTTGGAAGCTGTATGAATTTGTCTCACGTGTTCCATGGTACTCATTTTAGGAGGGTACAAGCTTCCACTCAGGCTTCAGCTTCCCAACAACCAGTGATAGCCTCTCTCAGATGAAAGGGATACTGAACAAGGGAGTTGAAGATTGGGATGGGCAAGCAATGAACATTAACAGCAAATTAATATTTTCTGTGTTTTGCCACAGTTTGGCCTCAGCCTTTGGAAGTATACACAAGCAACTTTCCCATCACCCTCTCCTAAAACAGGTTTGAACTTTTCCATGTTTTTGCCCCTCCTTACTATCACTCTCAGATTCTCATCTATTCAAAACTGGTAGCATTTACTAAAGCTTGTCAGACTTGAGCTCCCTTCAGCATCCAGCATCACCACTCACGGTTGCCACTACCATGCTATTATGATACCATGGAAATAGAAGATGTATGTAAGTGCTAAATAGCCAGTATTATTTACTGTTAACAAAATTATATACCCTTCAAGATGTATGCATATCAACCTTAAGGCTCTAGAAATAAGTCACATTTTTTATCATTTATATATAGTTTCATGTACCATGTTCTGGGTACTTATGTGAAGGTTTCCATGTTTTGATAACTAATCTGATGTTATTACAGAACACTGCCGAAGTGCTGAAATCCTGGCTAACATTGTAGCTGCATAATCTCAGACTGGCTACGTATATACTTTGGTACACTTTCCAGACTGATTCCTCTAAAGCCTTTTCTGTTCCTCCCAGTTTCTGTGCAAGTCACTACAATTTCAAAACACTCCAACAGGTTTTTTCATTGTTTCTAACAAACATAGTGGAAAGTGAATAATTTAATACAAGGAGTAGCAAACACATACTCTTTGGAAAATTTCCAGGTCAATGATCAAAAAACATTACCTGCATCCTAAAGGTGGAGCTGCATGAATTGGCACAGTGCCGATTTGTCTCTATTGCAATGTGAAGAAGTACCTTTTCCAGATCATTTGGTATTCCACTGAAAAATTTCCTCAGTGTGTTCTCTATGTGAGAACTGGACTCAATCAATTTCCATTAGTGAGAAAGCTATGTCTGAAAAAAAAAAAAAGTTTTAACTCACCATAGCAGAAACACCATTTCATTATTTTAAACCTGTCAAAAATGAAATTCATGTCGGCTTAAGCAGAATAAGTAACTCAGCTGTGGAGATACTAAGGATAGGTGAATGGGTATTTGTCTCTACTCACAGTTAAACTATTCCAAAATTAACTTTTGGTCCCCCAAAACTACTGAACTTCATTCTTCCAGGTGTTTTCCAAAACAGCATCAAATAAGCCAGTAGATGTGCTGGCTTTTCGCCATATAGTACATACACAACACCATAGGTGGCTGTCCACATAGATCCCCTAGCAGCACTTGCAAATTCACCTAAAGAGATATGATGGGTTGACCTTGGCCAGCTGCCAGACACCCACCTGGCTGCTCTCTCAATCCCCCTCCTCAACAAGAAAGGAGGTGAAAATAAAATTAAAAGCTTGCAGGTCAGGACAGAGAGATCACTCACCAATTACCCTCACAGGCAAAACAGACTTGACTTGGTGAAAATGAATTTAATTCATTGACAATTAATAACAGAGTTGGATGGTGAGAAATAAAGACAAAAACTGAAACACTTTTCCCCCACCTTTCATCCTTTTTTCCCAGGCTCGACTTCACTTCTTCATTTCCAGCTCCTCTCCCTTCCCCCTCAGCCCTGGGCAGCACAGGGGTACAGGGACAGGGGTTGTGGCCAGTCCATGGCAGCTCCTCTCCATCACTCCCTCCTTGCACTGCTCCCTGCTCTAGCACAGGGCCTCCATGGGCTGCCATCCTTCAGGATAAACCTGCTCCAGCCTGGGCTCTCTGTGGGCTGTGATTTCTTCAGGACACGTCCACCTGCTGCAGTGTGATCTGCCCCAGGGCCTGCAGGGGAAACCCTGCTCCATGCCTGGGGAACCTCCTCTCCCTCCTGCTTTCACCTTGCTGTTCACACTCTTGTTTCTCACAATTTTTAAAAATTTTAAAGTGTTTTGTCCTTTCTGAAACATGTTAATTTTCTTCTTAGTGGCTGGTATAGTGCTGCGTTTTGGATTTAGGATGAGAATAATGTTGATAACACAGGGATGTTTTAGTTACTGCTGAGCAGTGCTTATGCAGAGTCAAGGCCTTTCCTGCTTCTCTCACTGCTCCACCAGTGAGGAGGCTGGGGGTGCACAAGAATTTGGGAGGGGACACAGCCGGGACAGATGACGCCAGCTGACCAAAGGGATATCCCATACCATATGGGATCGTGCTGAACAAAAACTGGGGGGAGTTGGCGGGGGTGGGGAGCACAGCCGCTGCTTGGGAACTGGCTGGGCGTTAGTCAGCAGGTGGTGAGCAATTGCATTGTGCATCACTTGTTTTGTATATTCTTTTATCATTATCATTGTTCTCCCTTCCTTTTCTGTCCTGTTTAATTGTCTTTATCTCAACCCACGAGTTTTACCTTTTTTCCGATTCTCTCCCCCATCCGAGTGGGGGGGAGTGAGCGGACGGCTGTGCGGGCTGAGCTGCCTGCCAGGTGAAACCAGGACACGCGCCTTCCCCCGGCGCCACCAGCCCCGCGCCCTGCAGCGGCAGCCCCTGCCTCTCCTCACAGAGGCCACCCTGCAGCAATCCCCTGACAGCAGCTGGGCACAGACACCTGACACAAGAGGTAAATAGAGTCCTAAACGCATCGTTTGACACATCTTACAAGGGCATGACCTATTCCTGAGAGCATTTGAAGTAGGTTAAACAGATTTTAAAGGGATGTGGCTATCTAGGTACTCTGAGGTAATGGAGCTTGGCCTACACATTTCTGGTGTGCACTGGATGTTCATACTCGCCTAGTGTTTATTTTTACAACTTAGAATCAATTAAAATATGTGACCTGAACCTTACCAACCTGAATAATCTGAAAGATTTTTATCAGTTTAAAGTATTCAGTCATAAATGCTTAGAAATTTATGCCGAGCAACACAATCTGCCTCTGATTTCTGCCCAGCCGACCCTCTCCCAACTTCTCCATTGCTGTGTCACCATCTACAGCTGATTGATGGTGCTTCAGTACTTCAAAGTCTGAGATTAATGATGAAGTTCCCACATCTTGGTCACCTGGTTTTGAAGCAAGGAGTCTGATTTGAATTGTGGAGGTTAAAAAAGGAAAATATTTTTCTTGTCTTGCAATGGCTGAAAGGTCATTCTTGAGCACAAGTGGTTTAAATAATTTATCGTGAGCTACTGAGTCATAACAGTTAGTGATATGTCTTTTACTATGGTGACATTCTATTTTTTCAACTCTGTATTTTTTTATTCTGCAGTAGGATTAAATAGCTCTCAATCTGCAGTAACAAGAAATGTTTAAGCACGCTGCAACTGCATAATGATGCATCAGATCTGTGCCTTTCACTAACAGTGAAGTACCTTGATGGGACCACATGCTAAAAAGAAGCGTCTTGCTTGGGAACAGCACACCTCTATCAGCTTTGAGCCCATCATTTATTTTATAAGTAGCCTGTGCATACTCACTTTGCAACATGAGATAATTTGAGACTCCGATGCTGATCTACTTTTTGCATTTCTGCATTGGCACTGGGAGTCTTCATACCTCTTTATTTTGGGTGCTTCATTGTTCTGTGCAGTCTAGGGGGGGTTGGTTATATCTTTCAGTAACTGAAAAGTTGCCTAGAAGTTAAAATAATTCTCACGGCTGCTAGTATTTCACAAATTTCATTTTGTCTTCAAGGCAAATATCAAATATCAAAATATTTCTGTTTTCCCCACCTAACTTAAAATATTTATATGTACTGAAGACATTCTGGATCATGTTTCCTGAGAGTATATGGAAGTCTGGCCCCTTGAAAAGTGTATCTATCTACCAAAAATGTCTTTCCAGTTTCTGACTGCTTTGATTGCAAAACATTCCTTCACTGTAACTGCAAATGCTTCTAGTTGCTGTGTAAAACAAACAGAACACCGTTCCTCAGAAAGAGTGCACAATCGTCCTCCTCCCTCTGCTTCTTTTTTCTTGTCTCTTCTCTTGACTCCAAACAATGATTACGGACAGGAGCGAAGGCCTCTGTGGGGATATGGGTTTCATTATGAGAAAAAGGTCCACTTGGCAGAATTTCTGTAGTTCAAGAAATGAGGAGTAGTGTAACACTGTCATATGAAATAAGAAGTAGAGGAAAAAAAAACCACAGAAAAAAGGAAAGGAAACACTGGATCCTGTCATGAAGCTGTTGGGCTCCATGCAGAATTGGCCCCTATGTTGGCTGTGTTTTGGCGACATAGCCTGGTTGAGGACAGTAATTCTCCTGGGTCCCTCTGCAAGGGACGCATGGGCAAGGGGCCCATGGGCTGCCACAGATTTCCACCCTTCCAGCTCTGCAGCCCAACTACCCCTTTGAGCCCACTGGAATCTCTCCTCATGCAGTTTCCCCCACCCGTCCTGCCCAGGCTGAGCTGGGGCATCCTTAGGAATCTGTTCCCTCAGCATGGAAAGAGGTGGAAGCTAAAAACAAGCATGGTAAAAGAATATGGGAAATCATAACACTGAAAATGAGTTATGGAAAATCTGGTTTTAAAAGGGAAGAGCTGCTGTTACAAAAACTGTACACTCAGTTTGTACTTCTGCTGGGCATTAACAGGTACCATAGGAGGAAGGATGTGTATATATGTTTTTGTTGTATTACATTAGGAAAGACAACTTAGTTTCTTTCTACTTCATTGCTAGATCTGCTATTGCTATTCCATCCACTTCAAAAATTTGGGAATAATGACATTGAGCTTACAAAGGTGTCGAAACGATTAATTAATTGTTTTGGAAGTGTTCCCCATTACTTGAAATCAAAGCATTATAAATATCAAATTATTATGTTACCAAATAATAAGCCTCAAACTTGAATTTCAGTCTTGACTAGACCAGTTTTATGTAGACAAGGCTCCATCTGAACATACTTTTCTGCTCATTCATGTTTTTCTCACAGTCAGATGTTATATCCAATGATGTTTGAAATAATCTATCAATTTGGAAAATTGTGAATCACTGTCATCCTCCTCGGACATTCTCTGAAACTGTTATGAAACGTGAACGAAACCGTATTCTTTAGATGTCTTAAACAGTACAAAACTCCACAAATTGTGTCTCATTTTTTTCAAATATGCTTAGCGATTGGCCATAGTGACAACCTTGATCATCAGCCAGTAACATAATCTTGATTTTGCTTGCCCTACAAGGATCACCTGACTTTATGGAGTGGTGTATGGTTTGCACTGATTTACACGATGGAAAATTAGATAAAATGCAGCATGAGTAGATTGTGCTAGACTAACTTGATCCCTTTTTTTAGACAAGATAAATAATTTTCTTGACAAGGGTATTTCTGCAGACTTGATCTATTTAGAGCTCAGTAAAGCTTTTGGCATGGTGACACATGGGGAATTGTTAGTTAAGCTGAAGAGGATGAGGATTAGTACAAGAATGTCAGTTCAGTAAGGCATGGGCCAAAGGGGAGACAATGAGGTGTGTTGTGCTGACAAACCATCGGGCTAGATGGATACTGCTGGTGAAATTCCTCAGGGAGCAGCAGTTGCTCAGCCCTGGCCAAAGAGAGGGATCTGCCAGCTGAGGCTGTTGGTGAGACGATGTTCAGAGGCGCTGCCAATGCTGACTGACGAGTATCTGGTGATCGGACAAAAAAAATGGAGTGACTATAAGGTCACAGTAAAGCATAAAGTAAGGAATACAATCAGACAAAATAAGATAATGCATGTAGGAGCTAAATATAGGAAATTCTGCCATGAGCTGGGGGTTATCACCTGGAAACAAAAGAAGCAAAGGAAATACTTGTTAGTACTATCTGGCCAGAGGGTAACTATTAGCCAGCAATGTGATGGAGCGGTGAAAATGGCAAGGTGAACACCAGCTTACAGTCTAGGGCACTCTCACCACTTCTGAGCTCTTTCTAACTGGTCATATTTAGCACCTTGTCTAAAACTGGTATATAATTTCACCCATATTGAAGGAAACTCAAATCAAAAATAAAGATAATACACAAATGCAGTTTAGATAAGCAGAAGAGAAAAGAACCTGTGTTACAAAACAAGACTAGGAAAGCACAGGTTTAGCCTGGCAAAACTATGGAGAGGGCATTATAAAGCTCTTAAAACACAGGAGAACGGTGAGCTAGCTCAAGTCAAGGCCAGTATTGTCAAGCAAGACAAATGGATATAAAGTGTTCAGAAATAAATGGAAGCTTAAAATTAGAAGTTCCTAACTATTGCCAACATGAGGTTCTGATGTCCCAGAGGAGTAAAAAAGGAGGGAGCAAAAAGTAAAATATGATCATAATCATTTGAATTTCTGAATGAAACTATGTGATTCTGGATTCCATGTGGTGAATGACACCATGGACAAGGAAGTGGTCTTGCCCAAGAAGGTCCTTCAAGGATAACTTCAAGGAGTGCTCAATAGAGACAATTGAGTTGATTTCCTAATGAGTTTCTTTGGATGCTAGCTGCAAATACACAACCACAGAGCATCCAGGGGATGACTGCAAAGACTCTGAGAACAGCAGTGGCACGCACACGGGCACAAAAAAACGCAGGAGGCCAAGGATGCAGAATCATCAAAGATGAGGCCACAAATTCAGTGGTCCTCAATGTGTAGCAAAAAGTGTGGGTTGTGCATCAGCCTGTCCAGTCGTCCAGCCGCACAGCACTCACTTGTATGTCCCTACCTTCCTTGCAGTGCTGTTACCTGCGAGGGCTGGCATGCTCACGGTGACTTGGTCATGATCCTCCAGTGAGTCCCACATGGCAGGTAAGTTCTATGTTGTTCGGTGAGAAGAGAAATAAATCAAGATGTTGAGAGATGTGCAACTTCTGATGCCAGATTTGCTTCTTATTCCCATAGATACCTTATGAAAGATAATCAAGTAATCTTTCCTAGTTAAAAAAAAAACAAAACAACAAAAAACCAACAAACCAACAGTCTTCTAATTAATCTTCACTTCTGTCCCTTCTTAAGAACATATTGCAAAGACTCATATTATACCTAGGAGCTCTACTATACCTAGGAGCTGTACTATGCAGGTTTAAACCTCTGGTTTCTGCTCAGCCAAAGGTTTTGTTAAAGTCAATGGATTTTTTCCGTAAAGGGTATTATTTAGCAGTGTCACTGCAAAATTTATTCCCCTACCTTAGGCTTCCCTAAACAGTTCCTTGACTGTCTTGACACTTACTTCTTTATACAAGACATTATCCAATATGTGTTTTCTAGGATCATTGATTCTAATGTGTATACGCTTGCTTTAAAGGCTCATTTTGCATGACTCAAGGTTAAACATATTTATGGTACACAATTGTACTAGGTAACTGGGCTCTGATTTATAAAGTATTGATATGTGTCTTAAAGCAAGGCAAATTCAAAGCCAAGCTGATCTCAGCTTGCTTTGAATCTTAAAAAAACGTACTTTCTGAAATACATTCTGCATTATATCATATAGATGATTTTTGCCACAGCCTCAGGAATTAGTGAGGTTATGGTAGATACAAAGCTATGTACTTTTGACCCTGGTCTAATCATACTGTGATTCACCATTTGGGATTTTTTTTTTCTGCCCATACGAATGGTCCATGTGTTAATATATTATCCACCTCAACCTGAGATCATCTTAGCTGTATTTTGTGTGCTCAGAACTGGGAAGCTCTTAAGCAAATGTAACAGCTAATACAAGAGACAAAGGGGAAAAGATGGTCAAATTACCTAGGATTTTTTTCAGCTACAGCTTCAATGGCATAAAAGAAATACACTCTATCTAATATAATCTTAAAAAACAGGGGTGTATCCTGTGACCTCATCCCCGACGCACAGGGGTGCTGAGCCCTTGGCAGCCAAGCTGCAGAAACTCCAAGGACAACCCATGCTCTGAAGGGTCACCTGAGAGGACTCGGCCGCAGCGGCTCTCAGCTGCTCTGAAACCCCAGCCTAGTGTTACAGGGTACAGAGTTATTTTAGAGTTATTTCTGGCACTATTTTTAGATGCAAGGTAAAAGGAAAAGCTTGGATGGGCAGTAAAGCAAACGTATGCAGAGCTCAAGAGCAGACGAATCTTTGCACACCAAAAAGTCTTGATTTTTTATGTGTAAGAACTTTTTTTATTTTTTTTGCTGTTTCATCCCACAGGTATTTTTTAGGGAGATATGAATTACTCATTGAATTTGTTGAAAAACAGCAGGTTCCTAATTTATTTTTTAAGTGTTCAAAATTTAGTACCCAAAATTTTGTATATTCTTTCACAGGCTCTGGTCACAACTACTTGTCACTAAGGATCCTATGGCACGTTCTGTGAAAATCCTGACATCGGGGCGTCGGACGCAGCCCCTTGCTTGAGCGGCTGTAGCACGCGGCTGTAGCACACGGCGGGCATGGAGCACTGCAAAGGGTGAAGACAACCAACCAGCCGGGGCTGGCCGCGCTGTAGTAGCAGAGGGAGGGACCTCTACCAAGCAGGTAATCCTTCTTCACTGGATGCGTAAGGTGCAAAACAGACCCCAAGTTTATCAATTTTTTTTCTGAAGGTAGTAGATAATGGAAATAATATTATTTATAAAATTAACAGAGAATTAGAACCCTCCAAAGTACATACTGCTGTTTTATTTATATTTTCCAGAGCACCAGTTTGTAAACTTTTCTCTTGCACATAAGCAAGAAATACACCAGCAGGCAAACAGAACACCCCCTGCTCCCTTGTGCCATAGCAACTTTATAGCAAGCAATGAAGACTGGAAAACAAGTGCTAAATTCTGAAATTCTTTTGTGTTGAATGATTTCAAGTTGAATTTATTAATCTTTTATGACAGAAGAAACACAGAAGTGTGGCACACCTCAGTTTGCTGTAATAATTTATCATGTACATTTACAGGATCTTTTAAAATGCAAAGGATTTCCTATGTTCTTCTGGTTTAACATGTTTTAATTGTGCATAAGCATACCTTAATGCATTATTTGGCTTTCTGTGAGTTCACAGCATGCCCCGATTAGCTGAAAGGGGAGAATATTCTAAGCAGGTCTTTTGAAAGATTGCTAGAAATGAATCAATACCACATTAATATACATTGCGGAGCTATATGATGATATATGTGACTTGGTTGACGTTATATGCTCCATTAAGAGGCATATTTAATATGCAACGGAAAATTATTTACTTTCCACAAGCAGGACCACAATCTTCAAGCAATAGCTGCTCATATGTCTCAATTAAAACCAATAAAAATAGATACCAAAAAAAAAAAAAGGAAAGAAAGAGACGAGACTATCACAGACTAATGGAAGACTTCCCCGCAGCATCTCATTTTCTGCGAGTCACTTCTACCTCGCAGGCAGCTCGCAAGGGCAGGGGACGGTTTTTGTGAACCTGCCCTGAGGTCCCTGCACCCCGCGGCAGGGGCCGCGGGCAGGACCCCGTCGCTCATCCCCGCCCGCCCGCCCGCCCGCACACCGCCACCCCCCGCGCTGTCCCACCGGCTCAGGGACGCCGCGGGACCGCCGGCCGCCCGGCATCGCGCCTCGGAGGTGCCGCCCGGTGGCCGCAGCCCGCCCGTAGCCGCCGGGCTCCCCGCGGGGCGGCCCCGGGGCACCCGCCCGGGCCGGGCCGGGCCGGGGGCGGCGGGCGGGAGGGGCGGGGCGGGGCCGGCCCCCGTGAGGTCAGCGCGGGCCGGCCAATGAGCGGCGCGGCGGGCGGTGGCGGCCGGGTGCCCCTCGTGCGGCGGCTGCATGGGGAGGGCGGCGGCGGCGGCGGCGGGCGCGGGGCGAGGGGTCCGGGCGCGCCCCCGCCCACCCCGGGGACGAGACTGAAGGAGGCGGTGCCGCTGCCCGGGCACAGGTGCGGCGGCGGCGGCGCGGGCGGGTGCGGAGCGCCCTCCTCCCGGCGGCGCCCGGCGGGGGATGTGCCGGCCGCCGGGGGCGCGCCGCCCGTGGGAAGCGCGCTCCTAACGCCACCTGGGCGCCACGGGGAGCGCTCGGCGCGGAGCGGGCGGTGCGGGGTCGCCGGGAGCCGGGCAGGTAGGAAGGGAAACGCCGGTTTGGGAGGGTCTGAGGGGCTTTTGTTTGTTTCTCCTCCCTTGTGTGCGGGGGCGGCGGGGGCGGGGAGCGGCGTGCGGGGCCGCCCGGGCCGGCAGCGCAGCGGGGCTCCCCGCGGGGAAAGTTGCGGGGACGGTCCCTGCGGCGGGGCGGCTTGAGGAGCCGCGGGACTCCCGCCTGCCGCTCCCCGTCCGCCCGGGGCGGGGGGCTGCGCTTGGGGCGGCGGCCGCCGGGGGGCTCCGCGGACCGCGGCGGGGCTGCCCCCCTCCCGCGGTGCTCGGAGGAGCGGCCGCTCCCGGGGCGGCTGCGCCCCTTGAACGGCGAGGCGAGGTGCCGGCCGCCCCGCCGCGCCCGCCCGCGGGCTCGCCCCGCCGGTGGGATCGGGGACCGCGGCCGCACAGCGCGGCCGTCCCGTCCTGCGGCGGCTCGCACCGGGAGCCCCGGAGCACGGCTCGACGTGCCGCCGGCTGCCGGGCTCGTCCCGCTGGGTCGGTGCGGGAGGGCGCAGCGGTGCGCGGCTCCCCCGGCCGGTCGGTGCCCCCGCCGCCTCCCCGCGCACCGTGTGCGGTGTCTCCTCCGTTCTGGATCAACGAGGTTCCTCGGGGCCGTACCGGAGTGTGGGCTGTCGTGCCGCTGGAGTTTGGGAAGGCATCGGTGGGCAGGGTGTGCGCTGCCAGCGCACCCACAGGAGTGTCTGAAGCAGAGCCCAAGTGTTTGCTTAAAACCAGAGCTAGCCGTATTCCCTTCGCTGTGTAAGTCTCAGGGCAGAGAAACCCAAATGTGCTCGTGTGGGTTTTCTTGCTGATTAACAGGCTTCTGATTGTCTGGGATTACTTTTGGAAAAATGCAAATCCCGGCAAATATCTGTGCTGACCATATATAGAAGTAGTCACAGGCAGAAGAACTGTAACTTCAATATTGCTGATACACATCGAGAAACTTTAAATAAAAAAGCAAACAAAAGCCAGGATATGTCTTGAGGATGTTTTTGCCCGAGCAATATATTTTCCTGTGTTTACACCCTACCTTGACTGAAATGTTCATTTTTTTTTTTTTTATTTACATACCCATACACCTCGAAGTCAGTGAATCATATATATTGATTTTATTTCACCTGCTTCTGTATATTTAATCTGACAATGTTCGGTTTGCTTACTTGTGTTGGACCAGGACTGCAGTAGGTAACTCTGCTTTCTCCAGAATGGAAGCCCGGTTTGGTGGCTTTCAGAAATGTGCCTCAGCATGGAAGCAAGCTGGTCACTCGTACGGTAGCAGTTCTCTGTGGCATGGAAGAAGTATTGCAGGGTTTTCTGATATTGTGTGTCCTAAAAAGTTTTCATGTTTTGTTCTCTTTTTTTTTTTAATAGTTCTGTTATTACCAGAAGCTTTTGCATGTACGTGATTGCTTTGTAGAGCAGTATGAAGATTATGTTTTCTAGTGCTGAATCTTATACAAAGTAATGTGTTTTTACTTCAGTGCTGTGTGCACGTTAACAGGGTAACTTCAGCTTTAGGGAAGAAGAATCAGTTGACTTGAACTGAAACACTGAAAACCATTCTATTGGACTATTTTGGATGTAGCAGTTTTGCTGGATTTTAATAGCAAAGCAATGAAATACTCCAGGGATAATCCAGTATGAAATTCATCTGACTTGCTGCCAGCTGTATCAAAACAGGTTGCAAGTTTTCTTCTTTTCTTCTACCAGCTGCACTCTGCCACCAAACCCAGACATTCAGTTTTGTATTCTTTCACATTTCATTCAAAGGAAATAGAACCTAATTTACTACAGAAGCTGTTGTGAGGTGCAAATTCATATAATTTGAAAGTAGATGAATAGTAACTTTCTGGAGGGAGCCAACTGCATGCTTTATATCATATATCTGTATATTGTCAAGTGCAATCCATTTTTACTTCTGTTACTGAAAGAAATTTAAATTTCATCTTACTCATAGTAATATAGTCTTCATCCAACAACTTATCAATGTATTTTAGAGTAGCAGTCGCAGAAGTAGGTTTTCATGGTGAAAACCAACCATGACCATATGAAACATCACAAACACAGTGCTCACTGTGGTCGTAACACTAAGACTTAGAACTGTAATTTAAGGATTAAAATGTCTTGATTAATTTGTAAGATGGTCTAAAAAATTGTCACACTTATGGTGCTCTCCATTCTAAAGCTATTGTTACTGCTTCAAAACTATCTGACCTCCCTTTCTTGCATTAGTATTTGGATTTTAGTCTTACTGCTATGTATGTTTTCAGGACCAATTCCTGAAATGCTAAAGAAAAATCTGTGATGACTAAGGTGGAAATTTCTCCTACGTAAATACTGCAACATTATGGTTCTTATGTTCATACCTTCCCTCCTCCCTCAGTCTTGATTTTAGCAGATAGAAAGCCTAAATGCATACTTTTTTTGCTGGCAATTACTGTACTTAGGCAGTGTTGTGTGACTCGAAAAGAAAGGGGAAGGAGTGCAAAAGGTGCTTGACACTAGAAGAAAGTTTGAAGTGATCTGGATGACCTTAATTAATTTTGTCCATTATCGTATTATGGCTTGTTTGCCATTAAGAAGAGGTTGTACTCTAAGCAGATGTGGTGCTCTGAGGATGAGACAAAGTATCTGGGAGGTATTTGAAGGCAATGAAAGCTCTGCTCAGTGCATGTAAATGCATGGTTGCTGAGTTTAGTACATAATATGATAGAACAGTTCACTAATGTTATTAGTATCCCTTACTGTAGTGGCAGCTTTTCATTTAATGAAGACATATAATTAGGCTTTAAAATAAGGAGCAGTATGGATAAGAATATGTGGGGGAGGATATGCAGTGCCCCTCTATCAGTATCCTCAGCTATATTTAAGCACCTTAGTTTGTGAATATGTAACAAATGCATAAATGGATCTGTAAGCTTGGAATGAAAAGAAAGACCCTGGTAACACCAAAAGTAGTCTGTTTTGCAAATTCACTCAACAGCATTGCTACATCCTCCATGCCTTCATTCTGTGTGTTTCTTCAGTAGAAGAACATCAATTCTGCTAGACTGCATGGCTGCTGTAACGTGTGAAACTCTGTCAGTTAGAGATGCTGGGAGAGTGTACATCAGCTACACCTCTAGACACACAAACCATGCCTCTCAGTCCATCCAACAAAGAGTGTTGTAGAATATGCACTGGGGTATGTTCCTGGTGGTGTTGGGGTGCAAAACAGAACAAATTAATTTAGTATAAGCCTGGCGTGCCATATTTAGATTGGGACATCATGCTCAGGAGTTGTACATGTCTCGTTTTTGTTTTGAGAGAGGATAAGAGCATGCTGCGACACTTTCTACTCCTTGTGCCTTGGTTGAGTGCCATCGGAACACAACCCTTCTATGTGCAAGCCTGGCTAGGAGATTCAGTGAGGGCAAGGAAAAGACATTCTCCTGAATATAAGTTGTTGAAATGACTGTGTGTAAAATAGGAGAGGATGGAAGATTAACCCTTTCACCTATTCCGAGTATGTGGTTTCATGGTAGAGGCATCAATTAGTGTAGAGGAAGGTAGGCTTAAGCAAATTTCTTCATTAAATGTTTACAAAGTGAAGGCAAGGTCTTTTCTATGGTTAGAAGATTTTTGGAAAACCAAAAGCAAAAGATGTAATTTATATTACAAATGATAAATATTCAGTTGGTGAAATGAGAGCTAGAGGGAGTTTGATACTTCTGTAAATTAATCTTGATGGAGATAGTTAAAGAGAAATATTTAATAATACAGCTACAGTATGGATTATGGGAAAATGTCTTCCTGGATATGATTTGAAAATGCAGCCACTTGTCAATGCCATTACCTTTCCTCCTCTGTTTTCTGTGCTTTTGTTCTAAAGTTGGAGTAAACAAAACCCTAACTGTTTAATTTAGAAAACTTCCCTGCAAGCAAATTCAGGGGTTTGTTCATTTAGCCAGATGCACTACATCAGTGTAGCCACAGTACGCAGAGCTCTATGCAGACCAACCATCTGATACTTTGCCTGGTCTCTGGTGTGAGCATTATGCCTGGTTTTGACCTCCAGGAGATTGTGGCTCCTCTGGTAATTTGTAGCAAGTTCTTGTCAGGGTAGTGAACGTGTTTGGGGGATTCAGGATTATCCAGTTATATTCAACAGCTGATGGAATTGTGCTCAATAATGACTATTTCTGATTTTTTTTTTTTTCTTTCCACCCCTGAACGAGAAGGCAGTGTGATGACGTGTAAGGATAATCTCCCAGTGTGTGTAGATGATAATCTGTCCTTCTGCATTCCCAGTATATCCCCATGGAAAAGGATTAATTGTGACACGCAAAACCTTCTAATACAAAAAGTCAGAGGTTTCCCTCTTCTTTATAAATTCATAGAGGATTAAGAAATTTGGGGGGATGGGATTAAAAAAAAAATGCTTGGAATTTCTGTGACATGCCTCTGTTGATGTGCCTTACTTCTGTTAAAGAAAATGATCTAATCTCAATGCCTGTGGTTGGCTAAAGTGTTTTGTGCAATATTGTTTGCCTGCTTAGCTCTAGCTGTATTCATGATTACCGTTCTGTCCATTGCTACCTTACTTGACAGCATTAGGTGTACTGGAGCCAGATGCCAAGGGCTCTGTGTGGGCCTTTGAGCTCCATGTGAGAAGTAAAGGAACCTCTTTCCAGGTCAAGTCTACAGAGTCACGACAACATACATTGTCCTGCAGCCTCCTTACTCCTGCCTGTCCTTCTCCTAAGCAGGAGGAGGCCCTTCCACCATATAGGATTAACGTTTTTTGAGAAATCTTCCCAACATTCCTGCATGAAGGTCTCGGGTATCATCTGTAGCATCTAAAGGAAATAACCCTGACAGTCTTGAAGGAAAAAAAAATGCTATATATCATCCACAAGGATTTATAAAACAGTTCTGAGGGGCAATCTGCCACTAGTCTACAACTCCATCATTTCCTTGTGAAATAAGTAAATTTATTGAGTTCAGGAATTATGTGGGTTTCTAGTAGCAGAAAATACATTATTAAGGTGGTTAAATAGTACTTGTAAAAAATCTTGCTAAATACATACTGAAGAAGCAAAGCATTTCGCTTCCTTCAGCCTTGCATTATAAGCAGTTATGTAGAGCCACACTATTCTTCATGGGATTCGAATGGCAAGTCAAGCCTAAAAAAAGCAATGACAATTCTCTCTAAAACCTTAAATACCTCATAGAAGGTACTGGGCTGCAACAGAAACAAATAATTTGGTGAGATAATAGCAGTCTTAGTATAGAATATTAATTACTACTTTTGGTTTCATACAACCTAGAAAACACTTACTGGCTTCATGGCTATTACTCAGGAGCAAGCAGGTCATTATCTTGAAGCAAGATACCTGCGTTCACTAAAAATGCAAAAGAAAGGTCTCTGCAAAATACTGAAAGAACAGTGTCAAGTCTGTAGAGAACAGTATTGAATTACCCTTCCTTAGACTAATGTAGAGGAGCTTGTCCCACAGGGTGCCGTGATGTATGAAAGCAGACACATCCCTGTGCTCTCTAGGACTTTCTGAAACAACAGAGCCTGGGTCCATCTTGGGGTATTAAGGCAGCAACATTCATGCTCTACGTTCTAAAGCATGAAATATCCATTATGCCTAAAGAGTCTAATGACATGAAAGGCTTGGGTTTATAGCTGCAAGCTCTATATTGGTCACCTATGCAAAATCTTACTGCTTTTTTTGACCAGAAGCCTTTTAGCACTCTCCCATGTTTCTCTAGTAAAAATTAATAGTACTAATTGCCACTTCTTTTATCATTAATTTCTGAATCAACACGAAGTATTGCTATAGCAACAAATCCTTTCGAACTTCACTGCAGACAATTAGTAGGAAAATTCAATCTCAATATGTAATAAGCACAATAGTAAGAACTATTCAAAGGATTAAGGAACTTTCGTTTAAAAAGAAGGGGAGTAATGCAGACACTCAAAACTGTCATGGAAGAACAGAACCTGAAAGTTTTCAGAATTATCTTTTTATTAATCATCTCCAATTGCTGTACAAAGGTGCATACTTGGTTCTAACAAACAATTACAGCACACTGTGTTTCCTCGGAGATAAAGTACATCACCCTGTGGAATACTCTGCAGATTTTTATCTCCAATAATAATGTCTCACCATAAACTGCTGCATCAGGATGGCTGTTCTTCAGCCCTGACAGTGGATGTGTGGGAAAACCCTAAGTGGGTTTCAGGATTAGCCGGACATCAAACAATCCAAATTTATGAGGTCAGAATTGGATAGTGCTTTATCTCTACTTTTTCACCAGCTGAAGCATCCTTCTCTCTTTCATCGAAATGGATTGCTATTTGCATTTTACCTTGTCATTTCTCTTGATAACAGGCAGACAAGGGAATTTATCCATATATGCACACGCACAAATCAGGAGGCAAAAGGGCTGTGGAAGTGCCAAATGCCTGAGGAACAGTGGAATAAAATGGAACTGTCTTGGACTGTGAGTCCATGATTGGTGTTATTGCCTGTGATAGATTTTTGAGGTAGTGAAAGCTTATAATTTTTAGGGGGAGCTGAGTTTCTGAGGATGTTGGTTGCAGTGGAAGAAGGTTGTGTGAGAAGGGAGCATAAGGACAGGTGAAGGGTAAGGACGAGAAAACTGTAAATTAAGGAAATTAAGAGGATAGTCAAAGGAGAATTAGTGCTTGTACGAGGGAAGCCTGAAGGGAGTAGGCCAGGAGCCTGTGACTCTTGGATATATACAGGATAGAGAAAAGAAGGGTGGTGGTAGGGTAAAAGACACAGAAAAATGGAACAACATGACTCCAGGTGCTGAGGGAAGAAAGTGCCTGTGGCAGAGATCCTGGGAAGAATGTGGCAGGTTCCTGGGGAGGAAGGGTTGCTCTGTGGACCCTTGCTTCACCTCATGCAGCGGGCGGCTTTTTCATAATAGTGCTTCACTGGATGTCAAGGCTGGCTCTTCTGTATATTGTTAAAGTATGTTTCCTTATATGTAGTGCCCCTGCCACCCACCAGACCTTCTCTGCTTCCCCTGGAAAGACTGTTAACCTTGCAAGTAATAATTGGTAGAAGGCAAATATTGAAAATGCAATTGCATGCAAGGCCACAGCTCCACAGCTTTGTCTTGTCGGAACACTTCTTGGAGAGCCCTCTGGAGCCCTTTGCATAATGTCAAAGTTACCATTTTCAAGCAATCAAAGCTTGAAATCTCTCTTCAAGTTGTATCTCTTGGTTATTCCTTTTATTAGCATAGTGGTCTGGCTTTGTTAACTGGGAAGTCTTAAAGAAAATTCTGTAATAAAAGCTAAAACAGCATTACAAAAGCCTATGGTGAAGAAATGCTGAGTGTGTTTTTCTTCCATGATTCTTAGAAGACAAATGATCCCTGGAATATTTATGTATGTAAATATCTTTCTAAAATACCTATTGCAGAAAGCATCTCCTGATAGAGAATGAGCAAAGTCACTTTAATAGTGTCCCTTAAGGAGGACTGAAAAAAAAGAATTGGAGTCCCATCTCAGATCTGGAGCTACGGAGGTAAATTCAGGGAGATTTAAAACTAGTAAGGAGGCTTGGTGGGGGATAGAGTTGTTTATTTCAAATTTCTGTGTTTGTATTCTTTTTCTAGTTATTGTTTTGTATAAAATTATCTTGGATTTCCTGTGGAAAGAGATGGGAAAGTTCACCCTTAAGAGAAAGGACATAGATTTTCTCTGCAAGACAGAAAAAGATGATCTCTAGTGTCTGGATGCAGTGTAAAAAAGCTAACAAAGAATGACTTTAGAACTAACACTGTTGAAAAACAGGAAAAGGTCTACATTGAAGCAGAAAGTTGAATAGACTAACCTTCAGCTGTGCGTGGAAGAGAAGCTTACAGGACTACAGCTCTAGGGGTAAAGGGTTGTGCTGTAGAAAATAGTTCCTAAAAATAATGCTGTACAATGCAAAAGGAACTAGTATAAATAGAAAAGCAATGAGAATAATTTGTAGCTTCATTTCTGGAAACTGCAGTTCAATAGCTACTGGCTAGCGATGATGTGGTAGGCAGATTTTTGGTTCTCCTTTTCCTTGGCCTTAAGCTGCAGCGTGATAAGGGAATATATCAACAAAACTGAAGATAGTGTTTGACTTTCCTGTTGATAGACAGTCATAGGCATGCTCCTCGGATTGTCAGACTTTTCCTTTTCAGTCATACATGCAGTTTTCACTGAAAAAGCATAGTGCCTACTAAGACTTCCAAATAAAAATACGAGTGACTATTACTTTTCCTCCTGTTTCATATCTCCATTCAAAAAATTCAGTTGTTTTGTGAAAGCAAGTACATGGAAGGTGCAGATACTTGTGAAGATGGACTGTGCTTTTCAGAAGAAACAGACGGTGTTTATACTGTTCACTACTGAGTCAGTAGTTTTCGTTCTCACTCAACTCAATGAAAGCTGTGTTTGTTTGCCAAAGGGAATGCTAGAGAGGCAAAAATGTGCAAGCAAGATTGGAAAAAAAAGGTTTATAAAAATAGCAGTAGGTTTGTTCATGCTTGAAAAACGGTAGGAGATTAAAAAAAAAAAAAGCAAAGTGGGTTTAATACATAGAAACATTTCAGTTAGTCTTTAAAGACTGCCTAAGACAGGATCACTTTCTGCTGCAATCTGTCTAGAAATTTCTGGTTTTCTTCTGCAATTCTGTTAGCTTGAACGCTTCCAGCTTGAGCTGGATCTCATGGATATAAGTTAAACTAAGTTACAAATTTGTATGAATTTGGACACAAAACTGTTGTGATTCTCTTTCTTTAGTGTCCACACTCTTTGGGAACTGACGAGTTTTTTGTGCTGATATCAAAGTTTTGGATTCATACGCAGTGATCAAAGGTATCAGATATTTATTTTATTGTTAAAAAATTTCATTAAAGTATTCATTCAAATCTAATTTTCATTACTATGATTCTGAAGATCATATTTAATATGAGCTATGTTTCTCGTAAGCACAATCCAAATGATCCATCGTTAAAAGCACATTCTCACAAGCTGTGAAGAAGAGAATTGTAAAGTTATTTACCTTTCCATCCAGTTTGGGGAAGAAAAATGTCATTTGTCACATTCAGTTCTGCATTCAGTGTGATGTATTCCTATCTGTGAATAAAATATTGAAGCTGAATAGATAGCATGATTCTTACTAATGTATATTAGTCTGCTCCCCTGCCTCCTCCCCAAATAACAATGTTAAGTTGTAAAATGAAAATCATGATTCTGGAAAGACTTTCTCTTCAGGAATGCTAAGCAAGCATGGATTTAGTTTTATAGATTTGTACTAAACACTTTCTTGAATTAGGTTGAAAAAACCTAATAGATGTAGGACTCTCGGCCACTCATTTAAGTAAGCATATGTTGAGTCCGCCATCCATAAATGTGGTTCAGTAAATGGGTACTTGGAGCGCAGAACCTTTATGAAGCATTACACGCTGAAGCTTTTCAGGGCACTTGTGAGCAAATCTGCTGCTGATGTAAACTGCCAGGAGCAGCTCTCGAATTATGGGTATGGTAAAATCAAACTTTTAAATGCCTGAAACGGAAGAATGAGGATTATATGACTCTTGTAGGCTGACAGCAATGATCAGGAGATCCATTAAGATCCAGGATATAGGTGAAGATGTTGAGGCCTAAAAAAGCAGGTATCAAGTGAACTGCATTTGAAAGAAAATAATACACAAAAAAGCACATCTCACATACATTATTGCCCACAGCATTAGGACACATACACAATTCTAACTTGCTGTCATATTTGCAAGTTAAGAAAATGGAGGTTCAAAGATAAATATGATTAGATATGTTGTTTCCAAGAAGAAAATATTGAAATTGAAACAATTTGTAATGTACTGATTACTTTTTAATGTAACTAAATGTCTAATATCTAGCAACCTGTCAATATTAGCATGCAGAGGTCTTATCCTTGTTGTATCACTTTGAAACTTTGCGTGGTACAATGAGTCATATGGGTGACCAGTATCTTTCTCTGTGTCAGTTCTCATCAACTTCATTTGATGTGTGTGTTGGTTTGTTTGTTTCTAGGAATAATGCATTCATTTTACAACAGCTGTACAGTTTTATTTCCACTTCTCTTAAATTTCAGTGTAGTTACTGTTTTTATAGCTGTTATGGAAAGCAAAGGTTCCTTTAAAAAAAACAAAACAACAACCAACCAAACAAAAAAAAAACCCAAACAAAAAGACCCAAACCCTCATCCCTCTGTTTTTATAAGGTGAGAACATTTTCTTGATATGGCTTACGTAATGGGATGGGTAAGAATTTATTTGCATTGTGTATTGATTTATATGACAAGAACATTTGCATACTAAGAACGCTTGTGTTTGTAGCCTTTTGTGGTTGTGTGACTTGCATGACTTTGATCCTGCTTTCTGTATTGTAGCTGGAATCAGGTGTTGCGATGTCATAAGGAAAGTGTTTCTGAATCTTAATGTTGGACATACCAAAAAAATGAATTTCAAGACTGTTCCTTTCAATTACTTAGAATTTTTTTATTGACCATGTGTTTGAAACTGGGATGGTGTTTGTTTTTTTGGTTTAGCAGCTATTTTCCTTCATTATGTATTTATTTTTTGCTATATTAAAAATAACTTCTGATGGCCTTTCTCTGGATTTTTCAATTGGTAATGCTGCTGCTCCTGATCTCAGTGTAAACAAATGCAAGGCTTTGAGTTCGTGGCAACTGGGTTGAATCTACAATATTAAATTATTAATTTAATTTCTACATGGATTGTGGAAAGTCTTGCACCTAACTCATGGCGAGTTCCAAGTTAGTATTGGCAGTTTCGTGAATGCAAGACAGTTACCGTACTGTTTTTGACAGAAGTCCTAAAAAGAAACATTTCTGTAAGAAACTTGAGAATTGTAGTGGTTAAGATGGTAAGTTATGCTTAGGCCTGAATGTGTGTACTAAAAAACTTTTGAGTGCTGACACCTCTGGCCCTAATTCCCCCCCGCCAAGTGTCTTAGATTATTAATGATTAAGAGTAATGAATAGATGCAGAAAAGCTTCATTCATCATGCTTGGCTAGCTCATGCAGAAGGTTAAACCTAAAAGGTAAAACATGAAGAGGAAGCACTATAGAAGTGTTTGTAAATTTGATGGTTGTATGTATACACCATCTGGCTGTATTTCTATCATCTTACTTAAAGATGTGGAGTGACACCTAGCACCATTAAGCTAAAGGTTGGGGTTTTTTTGGTTTTGTGGTTTTTTTGTTTGTTTGTTTTGGATTTTGACAAATTGAGATTTCACTTCAGCCTGTATTTCACTTTCGTTTACTTTCCTTTTTTAAGCTTGAACAATGAAAAGTATAGTTTTTTCTGGTCAGTTTTACTTGGGTATTTTATTTATAACACTTTTTTTTGAGTGTTCCAGTAGCAGTGGTTCAAAAATCCTCCTGTTTTTTTTTTCTACCAAAGGTATTACCCTCTCCTAGTTAAAATGAAAGAGAAATGCAAATTCTAGAAATAGGTGGCCGGCTGGTCTTGTTTTGACCAATGATATGTGTGGAGTGTACATGTGCAAATCATACTTCAAGGCCTGTCCTAATCAACTTAAGCAAAATAAATTGAAATAAATATCCCCAAACTATTTGCAGCAGTTAGATTATATTAATTTAAATGAGATTAAAGCTATAATATGCATAGCTATTTTCATGTGAAGATAAGCTTAAGCAATATTCTTCCTCAGATCCTAGTTCAGAGTAACAACCAGGCCAGAACCCTTCATTTGAGGATTATTATTTCCCTTCTGAATTTCTAGTCTCCTCTTTTTTTTTTTTTTTTTTTCTCTGATGGTTAGCTCTCTAATTTTTCCAAATATTCTTGTTTGCATGTTATTTACAAATTTGGTTCTGATGCAGTGATCCGTATATATATTAAGGCTTTTAGTTTTGAGAATCATGGAACTGGAACAAATATTCTAAATAGCTAATTAAGCACAAAATCATAAGAATAGATGTTGTTATCCACAGCCTCAGGTAGGAATTTTTGGGTTTGATTGTGCTTGTTAATAGAGCTCGAGTGTGGAAAAAAACATGAATTATTGGGGAAACTTGAGTGGTACACACGGAGAGTTGGAAGTCCTACAGATTAAACCCCAATTGTATTGTGTGTGTGAAGGTAAGAAAGTCATATTCTGAATCAGACTGTAAGAGTGAAAGGTCCTTGATATAGTATTGCTGGAATAGGAATAGGATTAATTATGGATTTGTGATGGGTTAGTATTTTATCTTTTCAGCAAAATTTGGACAGAGGGAATGCTGACTGAAAGGTGAATATAGAACAAAAAGATGAGCATCTAGTGACTTTTATTGGTTAAGCAGTTTTCAACAGCTTTAACTTGGTGTTTCAATGAGATTAACAGATTGCTAGACTGCATTATTTAGTAGCAAGGCTTTACCTTGCTACTAAATCCTGTCTGGATTTAGCGAAAAGTTACATCCACTTGAGCTGTTATCATAGATGTCACTGGGATATCATGTAAATGTGTGAAAATGGCTTCAGCAGTAATGTAGTGCAGAATGCTTTAAAATGGATAGATTACTGTATGTTAAAGCTTTGCACAGTCAGCTGCATGTTGTTAATCAGCTGAACTTTACCTAAATTGATGGTCATATAAAGTTAACTAAAATTTCTGATTTGGGCAAAGAAGAAGTCATTTAAAATATGAAAGTTATTCATGAGTCTGTACTGTCACCAGAAGGTATAAAGTAGAATATGCACAGTATGTTTGACTGAAAGGCTAGTCTTACTTTTGTAATTGTAAATATGGTATGACAGCTGTAGAAGTGATACATTGCAACATTTTATCCCAAAGAGCTTAATGTAAAGAAATGGGGGCTAGCATCTGGATGGGTATGAATTAGCCACATCCCATTACCTCGCATTTACTTATGCCAATTTGTAGCTCTTCTAAAGTCATCTTCAGCTTTGCAAGGAACACCGACTATGTACACTTGGGTTCTGCCAGCCCTGAGAATTTTAAATACCTGTAGCAGAAGCTTTTTAGGCCTCTTGGGGGAAAAACGTAATATAAAAAGGCACTATATAGACAGACTGTGTACCAGCTGCTTTGTTTTCCTTTTGCACACCCTTGGTGTCCTACGCTTCTGTGTTCCTTCTATATTGTTTGTTGATCTTTCTGAGAGGAAAGTTACTGAAAATGTCAACTGAGTGTTACAGTTTCCATATTGGAAAAGCAAGTGTGTAAGTATTGAGTCGTGAATTCCCATGTTTATATTTAGAAACTTTCGCTGCCAATCCTGTATTTCAGGAGTTCCTTGAAATTGTTGTAATGAGAGTTGAGCTTAAATGCACAAAACTTCATATGCTACAAAGTAAATTTGTTGCATAATAACTTCAGTACAGCACCCTGAGAGAAATAACTCTGGACTGAGGAATTTGTTTACTCTTCTGACAAAGCCTGTAAAAAATTAGTCAACTAGCTCCAGTCAAGGGAACTTATCTGATTTTTTCAGGCATGACCAGTGGATCTCTGCAGTTCCATAACAGCGATATTACCACCTCACAAAACTTTTAAACTCTTTAGCGTAGACAGCAGAGGGACACAATAGTCTTATTTTCACTGAGTTAATGCTATGGGTTTTCCTCTTTGCTGTTCTTATTAATCCACTCTGTTTAGTTAAAATTCAGGGAAAGGAGATGAGGACAGGTATCTGACCGCAGAGACAGGCTGGCCACCCAGGAGAGTTTAAAGCTTATGATAACTCTAGTCAATGGGGAGGAATTGGGGAATTTTAACTTTCTGTCATTCGTGGATTTGAAGTGGCAGTGCTTTAAAACTTTGGCATTACTATTATGCCTTGAAAATCTAGGTAGATATTTTCAGTTTCCACAACACAGTAGAAGTTGTCTGATAGCGAGGGACTGGGGACCTGGGGGCAATGGCAGACGTGAGATAATGGGAAGTGGTGTTGAAATAGTTCACTAGCATGTATTCCCGACTTGGACATGTGTAAGCATTCGCACAGGCACCTCTCAATGAGGGAGAAATACCAAGATTTGGGCCATGGAAGTCTTTGTATATAATCTTAACATGACTCCGTCATGGTAGGACTCAGCTGTATCTCAATATGCTTGTGAGTTTGTAAACTGCTGGTTACTAAAGAATCATTTCTGCAAAGGTTTTAATTTTTTTCCCTCTGAAAAATGGAGCTGCTAATCCACTTCAACAAAAAGCTCCCCCCTGCCCAAGAATTTGTTTTATTCTGTGGCAGTTAATTCCGTGGGACGTTGACCACGAGGTGGGTCAAGTGAAGATGTTTTTTTCTGGGAGAGGAAGTAGTTTGGAAGTAGGTTTCCAGTTTCCCAGCCGTCTGTTAAAGCTTTTTTCTTGAAGCTGTTTGTTATTTCTGAGGCTGCAGTTATGTTTCTCACTCAACTATAAGGCTGTAGTAGTCAAAGATTTCCCCGAGCTCGGTTACTGCAAAATCCTTCAATGACAAATTTAAGTCAGTACTTCTATGTGTCAGTGTAGCAGGTATTTCACCATTAATGTGAACTGCAGTCAGTACCATAAGTATGTCACAGGAGAGAAGTGAATCGTGTATGTTGGAGAAAAAATGAGTGAGTATGGGTCATTGTGGACTAAGGTATTTGGAAGCTCTTGTATAGGGAAAGAAAGGTAGAATTAGGGTAGATATTGGAAGGTTATAGACTTTCTTTGTATAAAGACATGGTATTTTAAATCACGTAATAGATCAGAAGTGAAATGTTTTCTCCCTTACAGTCAGTGATAGTACATTAGCAGACAGTTTTCTAGCTCATGTTGACCTTAGTGACAGGGCAGTTTTGAATTAGGTAGGTTTGCCAGTGCTTTTCTGCCCAATAGCTGTTTGCCATAATCAGGGTGGAAAAAATTCCTCCGTATGCTCACACAAATTGAGTCCATTTTTTTTTGTCTGCTTATGAGTCTGCTCTGTGCAAAAGGGACTCCTGTGCTCTGCCTCAGTTGCAGACCAGTTCTCCACCAGAAGCGTAGTAGTCTGGCAAGCCAGCAGAAAGGGTGAGAACATGGACAGCAATTGCCAGACCATCACAGTCCATTAATTTTACCTTAATTATACTTTGGCCCATGATTAATACAGGTCATCGCTGCCTGGTCACATTGTAGATCGTGCTGAATATTGTACAATGACAAGTACAACTCCTCTGAGTCATTTTGACTCCACGGCTTAAACAATCATTGTTTAAACAGGGTAAGGAAACTGTTTATTTTAAAAATGTTTCCAAGAAGTCCTAATTCCCTTTTGGGGTAAATGGAAGAGTTTCTGCTATGACATTACTTTTAACTGTAGAAAGCAGTCAGGCCAAACACTGAAAAGGAAACAGAAAAGATAACTTAAGAGCTCTTCTGCTTTCTCAGCAAGTAAAGTGACAAAATTTCTTTGGATTGGGTAGATTTGCTCTTTAGCCCAAGGGCTGGGTGAAGTGTCTTTGCAGGTCAAGAGATGAGTTGATGGGGTAAAAAATGTGTTCTCAGGAGAAGACTTTGGACCAGGAGTGCTTAGAAGCAGCCTAGCTCAACGCCTGCACAGCCACAAAACGCATCACTGGATAAGAAGGGGAAAATCATTAACTTAGGATAGATCGTTCATCCACCATACAAGGTAGCATCACATGCTTTGTTCTAAGGAGTTTTGAACGTTGTTGTGGGCACTTCCCTGGAGACTGCCCCAAACATCCAGCTCTTCCTTTTTGCATTGCTTGCAGGTTGTGGTTACACCTTGTGTAAGCAGCTAGCAGCCACCTGAGCAAGAACTGCAGCCTTGCTGTCGCATCCCTCTTCCTTCCTTAGCAAGCATCCCTCTTTCTGCCCTAATTGCAAGTCAGATGCTTTCTTCCTCCATATGTTTCATATCACATAGTATAGCTTCAGTGGGAGGGTCCAGTGCCTGTGTCTCATGAAGGGAAGAGTTGCATGTGAGTGACTTGGGAGATGGCTGTCCTGTAGCTGTGCCCCCTGCTGTCACCACACAGACCACTGAGCAGCCCTCCAAGTGTCACGCTTAGTCCTCAGGTTTTCAGGGGAACTGAAGTTACCACTGCTTTGCCTGAAAGTGTTTGACTATAAAATGCAGAAATCCTGGAGCTACTTCAGGAGTAGCTGGGCTGTCTGTGTAGCAAGGGCAGGAGCACAGCTGGGACTGACAGTCTCTGTGTATCTTGTCCCTGTTCATCATTCAAGGCCTTTGGAAAAAGCCCTGCCAAGGAAATCATTATAGTCTCAAACGTAAATGTGTTCTTGGGAAGTCAGAAATGTATGCTTGAACCCACAGGTTCAATTCCCCGCTGCCTCTGAGGATACCATTCGGCCTGAGTGACAATTGTAAACTCTGTGCATGGGCTTCTCTTTCAAACCTAAGTCTGTATTTACATGCCTTTTCCTAGTTGGTTGAGTGTAATGTATTTGTTTGACAGAAGATGATTCAGTTCGGTTTCTGTTTTGCCAGAAAAAAAATCTTGAACAATAGCAATTCAGGTTGAATGCCCCAAAATTAATTCAATCTCTTGACTTCACAGTTTTATTTAAAAGACAAAAGATTTATAATTCCGAGTTTCTTTTGTGTTTATATAAGAAACAATGCAAGAGGATTAAAAGTTGAGTCACTTCAAGACATAAAGCAAATTAATTGCTGACAAAGGCACAGCAAAAAATGTTAAAAAAACCCCAAAACCCAAACCCCCCCAAAACCAAAAAAAAAATCCCCAAACCCCAACCCAAACCCTTTCATGTGTAATCTTAGTAGAGGTTATATTCTTGGGAGTTGTTTGTTTACTGGCACCTTCTTTCAGGAGTAATGACTAAATACATAAAGGTATGTGTATGTAAGTACAGTTCTGCAACCCCTCCTTCTTGTTCCAGGATTGCGGGAGTCTGGCAGGAGCTTCCATAAATGGTGACTGCTCTTCTCTTCAGTTTTAATTACATGTGCATAGATGTAGTATGTCTTCAGAAGCTGAAAATTCCCTTCTTGTCGTCACGTACAGTTATGTGAGAGGTTTTTTGCTCATAGGACCAGATGATAGCTTTCTTGCAGTGATGAGCAAGTGGGAGTAGGAGGAAAAGAGCTCTTTTCACTGTGAGTCCTACATAATTACATTTAAAATGATGGAATGAGTCAAGGCTAAGTTGTCTGGGCATGTATGCATACTTATAGGTTAATATAGGTACAGTAGATGCATTTCTTAGATAATTTTCTTATTTGTTTTATATAAGTGTTTGCAAAAATATGAAAATTGCATTCATTAATTTGTCAATAATTACTTTCTGCCAATAGGCAAAAAAGTAACAACAGAAAGCTCTGGCCTCTATACCTAATTCTATATACAGAGTACTTGAATAATTTGACCACAGAAGTTGTTCCACTCTCTCATGTACATGTATTCTTCATTGCCTTGATATCTCAGGGAATTTTGTTCTTGTGTGGAAGTAAACAAAAATGTTCCGTCTTTGCTATTTTAAGCAACAAGTGGAAACTTTCATGGATGAAACAAAGAGTTGAAATGTAAACTGAAACAGCTTTCAAGTTGAAGTTCAATTTTTGGGGTTATGAACTGCTTTTGTAAGACATCACTGTAGCTTCATTACTTCTTTCGGATACGAGTATGATTGCAAAACACTGTTAGCATTTCCCTGAGGTAACAGGAGGGGGTGAATGCTTGTCTAAGACTGAGGAGCTGGAAACCTTCACTCTTTCATTCAAAGTCTCTGTTGGCTTCTATGGTGGGAATCGAATAATGAGAAAAACATTTGACTAAAAATTGTAACTGCCTACTGTGTTTTGCCTCATCGTTCCTTCACCTGTTTTTTGGTCTCTTCTAGATGCTTTGTACATGTAGAGTCTAGAAAAACTGTGGTCTCACCCAAACCTCTCCTTAGCTGCTATTATGTTATAAATGTATCCTTTTGTTTATATTTTCAAATTTTTGCAGGATGTTGGCTTTTTACCCACTGTCAAAACATAAATTGTAACTACTGGTATGCTTCTTCTCAACTCCTATTTTTGATTTGCATTTAACTGAAGATAAGGTGCCTGCAATTTCATGTCAAGTTTGGTATGCTGCTCTGCCACAGAGATAACAGCCAACTAGAGATACTAATCAGTGGTAGGAGAGTTGTAAAACAATCATACGAAGCTCATAATGATCCCCATTTGTCACTTTGGATACTGAATAGCTTTTTCTGGGGTGCCAGTGTAGATCTGTGAGAAATAAGTTGAACATCCTTTTGATCATCAGGTGCTTAACTGATATGAATGAAGCTGGAATTGATTCAAATGTGCCCAGTCCTTTCCCAGCAGCATGCTCAAGGAAAATATGTGCTGAATTCTTCCTCTATAAGAGCCAATAGAAATTAATGAATTCACCTCTATAGAAACAGGGTCCAATGAAATTTCAGTCCAACATAATAAATTTATTCGTGATATCTGTATAATAAACTTAAGAGGAAAAGCTAGTGGCTCTTACTGTCCAGGTATATGAACATTCTTAGTGCAGCTCCAGCTGCTTAATTCCTTCACCTTTGCAGTATGTGCGCAAGAACTGAGATGGAACAGTGGGCTGTTTGGGTCATCCTTTTGAAAGTCTAATTTTTACTTTGCTGTTTTGAACTCTGAAACCATGATGGGCTGCAAGGCAAGAATACCTGGATTAAGGTTCAGTTTATTTAGAGCCTAGGGCTATAGTAACAGTGCTAGAGGAGCCTGCATCAAAACATTCAGGTTTTGGAAGACACTCCCACTTTAATACAGGAGTGGCACGGACCTTTTCTCTTTAGTTCTCTTGTTTCTTCAAGTTCTGTTTTAATTAATTACCATTTGGAAAATTGAAAAGCTGCACCAGGTGAGCTAAAGATTTATTGGCTTAAATTATTTCTTTGAACAGTGGAATGATTCTTTTGTCTTGCATAGCAGGTTTAAACAATGTTTATTTTCATTATTAGCAGAAACCATTTTGAGTTGGAGCAAATATGAAGTACTATGTAATCTAAGCAATATACTTACTGTACAGAGTGTGTCTCAACAAATACTGACAAATGTTACATTTTAATAATCCATTCTGATATGCACTTGAGAAATTATTTATACTATTAGCATTGCAATGAGGTTTTTCTATGACGTGTTTGCCATGGGTAATTCTGTTTCCATACCTCATTCTAGTTCCTGAAATGGGCTAAATTATACTATAGGCATATTTATGCTAGTCTAGTAGTATCCATGTATGTTGAAGAGAGGAAATGGTAGCAGGCAGGAGGAATGCTGTTGCTGTAAGCAGACTAGGTATAGTTGAAGCACAAAGCTGTCTGCTGCAGCTGAACCTTTAAAGACTACAAGGATCACCTCACTTGCTCCTGAAGCATAGCAGTCTCTGAGGCAATACATAGGAAATGTAAAAATCTACACATATGCCATTAGGATAGGAGGTGATGTATTTAAACTGTAGGCATGATACAGTTGTCTAAAATGAAATTTTGCTGCAGGTTCAAGGTTATAGCTCGTCCCTACGAATGACATCAGATATCTGGTTACAAATGAACAAAGACCTGTTTTGAAAGTATAACTCAAAAGTTTCCACCTGTGTAATGGTTCTCCCTAACAGGCTGGTGGGATTTTGGTGCTGACACCCATGAATGGTGGTTTCCATAAAGATACAATTGCATGTACACTGCTCTGTTCTCTTCCACTCAAATACTTACCTAATGCAAACTGGGTTTTCTTGTTGCCCTACCAAAGCTTGTGTCTATAACATCTGAGAATTTGCCACACCTTTTTGCATGGTGTGAAATATCTAGCTTATTTTTGCTGTACAATGTTTTGCATAATTATGCTTCATCAATGTATGAATTTGTTAAACACTCTGGAATGCTATGAAAGCATTCAAGTTTCATATATCTTAAAAAAATGTTAATTTTAAAAAGCAATTCACAGGTGAGATATTGTAAAGTCAGTGAGATACTTGTGTCCAATTTATGTATACTGTTCTCTTTCTTCTTAAGACTAGATGAAACTGGCTTCAGATAGGTGGTATCATTTGTTAATACACATTAGAAAAGAACTTGAGATTTTTCCTCAACATTTCCTCACCTGTACGCATCTCTATTGTTTCGTTACTGTATAGTTATATCGATAGCTGTTTTGCTAGAAAACGTTTTTACTTGACGTGAGTACCCTTGGTTTTCCTCCTTGGCTATGGTAGACTATTTTTGTTTATTCTATTAAAAGCATAAACAAAGGTTACATCACCATATGGTAATCTTCTCACATATACACACATCTATCTTAAAATAAATTGTTAGTGTAATTTATCTTAAAATAAATTGTTGCTCCTAATTTTCAGTGTTTTTTTCTTGAAAAGCTGTTTAGTTTCAAACTGCATATTTCCTTAAAAATATATATACCCATTAATAAAAAAGATGAATGTAATTTTTGAGAAATAGAATACAGTAAGTTGAAAAGACAGGGTAGGGTTTTTTTATATTTTGGGAAAATAAATCACAAAAATAATTTAAGATGTCTTTTTTAGAAATTATGCTTTTAGCTTATTGAATTAGTTTCCTGTGAAATAATAAATCATTATGCCAGTTTCAGATATTCATGGGAAAACTTGAAAATACTGATTAGAATCTAAGCCTTCGACTAAGACTATGGCCAACATCTAGAGCTACCTTTGAATGTGCTTTTATCAAAAGATACCAGGTTTGTTTAGTTTGCTTGAAATTATGTTGAAATTTAGTGCTCTTAGAAGTAATTTTAAAGTGATACTTTTGATTTATGGGTGATCTTTAAAAGATACATTTAGGAGATATTTCATTTACTAGATAGAAGGGAAAGGAGATCTTTGCAGTTTTTGCTTGTTTCTGTAGTTCCTCCAATTGTGTTCTTGGTCTAATATACGTCCAGTCAACTTCTTTGGTCTGAAATTTATAACTTATTCTGAAATTTTGTAGAGGAAGAAATAGACATGTTTAATCAGGAAAAATTGAAATGAATGAAGTCAGTTTAGTTGAGACTGACAGTTTAATCTCTATCTGAGTAATTGTGGTGTATTACAAGAGTTGCTGCTCTGCCTCCTCTACTGGCTTTTATCTGTATAATGCATGTGTTGTGTCCTAGCTTGTTCAGAAATTAGAGCAGACCCAAAGTAAAATGTCTTTGCCATTTTCTAAAAACTGCTTATTTGCAAAAGTTAGGTTTCCTTTATTTGGTGTTTAAATTCATCCTGGAGGTGGATTCAACTGTAAATAGTTCAATTAGTCCACCCTGTGCCTATGTAGAGTACTCAAGGCACCCTAATAGAAAGTCTGCAAGATAAGGGGCTTAGCTTTCAGCCTTGGGGGGTACAAGACCCCTACTCCTCCCCAATGTATTTTAATGTTACACTTCCTTTGCATAATTCTGTTTTATGCCACTATTTCCAATCTCTAGTGAAAGACTGTATGCAACAGAAAAAAAAAGTATCTTAAGTGCAGCTGACAGAATTCAGGAATCTCTGTCTAAAGAAATTTATACCTTGCTTGTTAAGTGACAGAGGCTGAAAATGTGTCGGTACTCTCATATTTCCACGACTATAGAGGGAAAAGTGTAACAGCATGTGGAAGGCTCTATACCCACTAGTACTAAGTGGTTTAGGAAGGGAGGGATAAAAAAACCCCGATGTTGTCTGCAGTGGATGAGTGTGAACTGAAGGGATAATAAAAGCATTAGGAAGCTTTCTGATTGTTGGCCTTTCTCTGAAAATTCAAGGAGGGCATTTCTTCCCTTGACTCCTTCAGACTTACCAAAGCTTTAGGTGGCCCCAGTCACCCCTGAGATTTCTGGCTGCCCTGGTAATGGCTTAAAAAGAGCTGGCTGAGACTGGCGCTGGGAAGCCAGCCAAGGTTGCGCAGCCAAGAAGGGAAGGAAGGTCATGCAAAGGGAAACCATGCGAGGAGCCTGAGGATCACATCACCTGCTTGAGGAGGAAAGACTTAAGACAGCCTGACATGTTGAAAGCTGTTCCTTTGCTGGGAGATACCTTACCTGTACTGAGCGGAAGGTGCAGAAGCAGCATGACTTTTGCAGTCCATTGGCCCTCGTTGGGAAGGGAGAGAGCAGCTTCTGTTCCTTGCTTCCGGGATAGATTATGCATTATTTCTAGTGAGTCCTAATATAAAATGCGTAAGCAGTGTCGGAAGCAGAGAATGGAAGTTGGGAATGTGCTCATCACTTTACTGCACTAACTACATTATCAATAAAGCATGTGCTAAATGGATTAAGAATAGGCTGCCATCTCAAAAGTGGCTCTTCAAAAAGAAGCCTGACCATCTCTTCAGAGCCTGAAATAATTTTGGTTAATGATCTAGAAACAAAGATGAAATCATTGACAATTATGCTGTCTGCACATTTTATCAAAACAATAAACAACTATGACAGTAAAATCAAAGGAGTTATACAGTTGAAGCAGCCAGTTTCTAAAATCAAGAAAGGCATGGGGCTGGGAATCAGTCTGAAACACTTGGACTTTGAAAGGGCCGGTAACCAAATTTGGGTCCCCCTAGGTGGTGCTGTAGAAGGAAATGCTAGTGATATTCGTATATTCATTTTTTATATATGTATATATATGAATATACAAATATATATATGTAGGAATATATATACATATTCATATATTCATTTTTATATGTATGTATATATATGAATATACAAATATATATATGTAGGAATATATGTACACACCAGTGTGTGTGTGTGTGTATATATATGTATAAAAAAATGATGCAGACTGGTGAGGCTGACATTAGACAGTGTACCCTTTTGGTATTTGTATTGAAAAGAAGCGTTAGAGGAGGAAGAAATGACTGAAAAGAACACATGAACAAGGATTTAGGAGAAATGCCTCTGAAAAAAAACTTCAGAGCTCAGTTTGGTAACCAAATCAAAGATTGGAAGTTAACACAGTAATAGTGCAGAGGAACTTTGAGGACAGAAAGTAAAGAGTTAAAGCATTCTCCCCTTTAGTGCTACAGACAGATGCAGGATGACTGAGAGCGAGGTCCAGATTTTAGCATCAGCAGGGATGAGTTAACAGAATCTGTGGAGGTTCTCCAGCCCCCAGCACTCCTCATCACGCCTCCATACCATGCTGGCAGGTCTGCTCTGGCAAGCTAACACTAGCAGAATTAAATACAGCAGAATAAACGATTGAGATGAGATTTGCAATGTACAGGAGATCAGAAAAACGCTTTGTGTAAAGATATAGTATCTTCTGGCCTTAAGTCTGATTAAATGTCCTTAAACCTCAAAGGAATATTCCCGATGTTTTACAGTTAAATTGAGTATTGACTACTGTTGCGATAGGACAAGGGGTCATGGTTTTAAACTAAAAGAGGGTAGATTCAGACTAGATATAAGGAAGACATTTTTTATGGTGAAGGTGGTGAAACACTGGAACGGGTTGCCCAGAGCGGTGGTATATGACCCATTCCTGGAAATATTCAAGGTCAAGTTGGACGGGGCTCTGAGCAGCCTGATCTAGTTGAAGATGTCCCTGCTCATTGCAGGGGGGCTGGACTAGATGACCTTTAAAGGTCCCTTCCAACCCAAACTATTCTATGATTCGATGATTAATTTGTTTATACAGGAATTGTATTATGGCCTTACTAACAAGGTAGTTTTGGTTAAAATGTAATTCAGTTGCATTGCATTGCATTGCATTTGACATCTTCCCAAATCTGTGTGCCCCCTCCCTCCTGCTTTAACAAATTGTGTAGCAGGAATACTTCTCCATAATGTTTGATTTCTCATCGAATGGTAATACAAAGGAAGACCTAATGAAGACCCTAGTCTAAACCCTTATTGCCATGGTTCAGAAGAGTTGAAGATAATGACACATTAACCTTGGTGTGCTAGTTGTTATGGAGAACTCTAGAGGAATCATTCTTTCACCATGCACTAATAATCAGAAGATGTTTAACTTAAGGTTTCCTTCCAAGAAACTATGATTAATTTGTATATTAATGCCTAAGTAAGGATTCAAATTGTGTAAGGCTTAAATAATTTCTATTCACTTAAAGAAGATTCAGTCAAGAAAGATCCCCTGTGCTTTAAGACCACAAAAATATTTTAAAAATTTAATGAGATTTAATTAAAAATGCTGATATTTTGGTTGCTTCTGATATTACCCTGGCAGTAAACTGCTTGCCTAAAGGATCTTTCAATAACGTTAGTTATTAGTGGTAGTTGTGTGGGGTTTTGGGTTGTTTTTCTTAGTTAAACTTCCCAAACTACTGCTGCTCCTTCTCCTCATCACAACAACCCTAAATGGGAGTAGCAGAGCAGAGGGAGATCTGTCTTGGTCTGTATCCACAAGTGATGCCTTTTTTTTCCCCACTGCATGTGCACAAATGCTGCCAGGGACTCTTCATTCAACCCTGAGCAGCTGGGAATGGCCATTTCCTTACAACTTGTCTGATAAAAGAGATGGAGTTCTTCAAGAAGAAAACCTCTGTTTACTTTACCTTCATCAGTTCCCATTCAGCATCTCTGAATAGGTGCGTGGCCTCTAGACAATTGAAAAGAAAATGTCAAAATGCAGCTGTCTGTCAGCTTTGTCTCCATTATATCATTCAAGTAATTTTTTTAAAAATAAGGAATCAAAAATTAATTCAGGTAACATTAATTCAGTAGCTTTTTTGAATATGTTAGTACAATAGAAATCCTGTTACGCTGAAAGAAAGAAGATTGAGGCTGTTATCTTTCAGTACTGATCACACTGCAATATTGTGAGTACTCTTCTTTTTCTACCCTTCCACCCTGTGGAAGGGAGAAGGATAAAGGGAAGGTAAGGCTTGTGTGCCAGTGTGCACATCATGGTTAGTTCTATCACTATGCTATTAATCTCTGCTGGCTTTTTTTTTTTTTTTTCTGGTCCAGGAAACAGCGTTGTATATTTACTGAAAGTAGACTTCCATAGGATTTTGAAATTTATCATTTTATTTTTTTTCTTCTACCTCATACACAGTACATGTGTGTGGACAAACAACTTATTTTTGCATTATTTTCTGTTGAATAGTTAAATCTTTTCCTGCTGATCATTGTCTTAGGTCTTTTATGTGCTTTTTTTCTGGCTGTTTGACTTTCTGACTGTCTACACCACCAATTCCTTGAAGTTATTGCATGGTGAAATGCTGAGAGAAATCTTGTAATACCATGGATTTGGATGGTAGTAAGGCAGAACATCAAAATCTCAAATTTTCTCTCAAGTACTCTGCATTGCTCCTAGGAAAAACAGCTCTCAAACCAAAAGTTTCCACTTGAGTTTTGTGAACGTGCTTTGAACTGCATCATGCTCCCACCACCCAAAAATTTGCTTCTCCAGTGAACAACTTAAAACCCAGTTGATCTGTACTTGACTATCTCTGCAAGCCTCCTAAGTATTTGTGGCTTCAAAATCTTTTGGTCTGTGGTGCTGCTGCAGCTGATATCAACACTTTTTTCCCCACTATTTTGTTGTATACCTGCAGTTGGCTATCTCTGCCGTTGCTTTCTCACTGATTCTGTAGTCGGTTCAAAATAAAAAAAAAAAAGGATCAAAATATTTTTGGCCTGGTTGTTATGCTAAGTGTCACTTACCTATGGTGATGTACCATTATTTCAAAAAGAAAAAAAAAAAGGCATTTCACTCCTTTCTCCTTAGCATAAAAGCTTTTAGTAAATAGAAGATGGGATAGGCTGGGAGCCAGGAGACTGGGTGCTCTTGTCTCTCCTCTGCAAGCTGAGGTTGGTTGTTCTGGGCAGTTCACAATCCTTCTTGACCCAAGCCTCTGGTCTCATTTTTAATGTTGATATAACTAGCATTTTGTATATATTTAACTGATGCTGTACTCAGTCATTTTAGTGAGTGTTTGAAACAGGGTTCAAGTTTCAGCTGTTTATCACACTTTGATCTCATAATACGTCTGGCATGCATGTGCAAAATATATATTCAGTGGTATCTGTTAACATCTGACTTCCTTAGTAGGGCACAGTTTTGCCTCAGAGATGAGCAAGTAACTCAGGAACCACAATATTGGACCTGCCATTGTCCTGTGGCAATACAAACAATGTTATGACTAGTGGCACAGAAAAGTGGGCAGAAAGGATGTTTTAAGGGGAAAAAAAAAAAATCCTATGCTAGCTGTTATCTATGAGCATCTTCAGGAGCCCATGGTGCAGCCAGCTGCCTTGTCTGTTCCTCTTGCAGCTTCTCCATTACCATGGGAGGCAGAGAGAGAGAGATCTAAAAGATCATGAGTTCGTATCCTCCACTATATGAAAAGAATAGTGTGGGATGGGCATTTATTATGAAAACTGTAATAGCATATGCAGTGCTCCTGCCCTTGTGCATTATGCATTTTCTTATTAGGACTTTGTGAGCACATCTCCCCTCTCCTCATCATGCTACTTGCTATGTTAAAGATTTCATAGTAATAGAAGTGCTCTAGAAATAGAAGGCTGTGTCTATAAACAGATTTGGATTTTAATTAAAAAGAATTTTTTTTTGAAACTTTAGTTCTACTCCTTGATCACTTAGTGCTTTCTGCCATATGCTGCTGCATAAAGACAAGTAGAATTACTAAAAGGGAAGATCTGCAGGAAGGTGGTACCTGTTCGTGTTTTGCTGAGCCAATAGATGTTTGCTAGCGTGCAATTAAGGAAAGAACAACAAATCAGATGTGAGTAATATAGCACTTAAAATATTTGTGCTATATTAGCTTCATATAAAAAGCTCAAATATCTGCTCAATTTTGTGTATTTGAGACTGATGAAAAATGGGTTTGCAAAGCATGTGAGTACAACCTCTGTAGTGATGCCTGAACACGATGGTGTCTGAGTACCAGTCTGAAAAAAAGAAATTCCAGTTTCCATTTGGGGGGGGAGGGGGGAATGCAGTCAGAATAATCTAATTTATGACAACAATAATGGATTTCTGACATAATGGCGTTATCTGACTTTCAATCCAAAACATGCATAGCATCTAACCCAAAGAAACAAACAGAAGCAAGGCAAAGGAAAAAGTCTTCGGAGGAATCTCCAAAATGCAAACAGTTTGCTTGAAAGGAGCAGTGTGAAGCATGGGGCAGAGAGGCAGGCATACTGGCATAAGCACTATTTTCTTTTTGGACAGAGAGACTGGATTTGTAGGATGGTTATGCTTCTCTCAAAACTGAGCAGAAAAGATCATAATGTACCTAAAAAAAGAAACAAAAGTATACATATCCTGCAAAATGAAGTGATTTGTTTAATAAACTACATCCCCTAGTTCAAATAATTTCCTTGAACATGATGGAACATGGGTGTTGCTTATATATTTGACACTGAAATATGAATTGTTAGATAGCCGAAGTTGAAGGTAAAATCTAATCATATGTGAGCATAAGTAAAAGTTAGGAGGTATAGTAGCTAAATCGAATTTGTAGTTGACAGAGAAAGCAGTACACTTGATGGCTGAAAGCAGGTGGAGACTACAACAGCGTGAGTAAATACAGCAGTTTAAGTATAATGCTGGAGAGGACACCAGGGACTACTTAGTCCCTTCTCTATTTTCTGGTGTCATCTGATTCTATAAGTAGGGATGTTTTATATAAAAATAAATTTAAAAACAAGCAACCAAACCAAAAACAAATGAATGAATGCAAGGGCATTGCACCACAGAGAAAAACAAAACAGTAAATATACAGTGACTGAAGATCACATAGGTTAAGCCTTCATAGCTACAAACGATATGCATGTGATGGTGAATGGGCTGTTTCAACAGCCAGCAGTCTTAGACCTTAAGAAGGGACTGGGGGATGAAAGGGCAGCTAAGCAGAAAAAGTATTAAATATCTTCAGCTTCACTGTAGTGGTAAACGTGAATGCTTGAGGATGGTGCTCTGATCAGGAAGAGCTGCACAGAAGGTCACATTTTTTTGTGACCAGAGGTTTTCCAGAGTTGGTCCCTACTGTGCTGTTGTGAAGAGACTGTCTGGAGGCTGGGTCCTCAGCAGTGCACCTGAACCAGTTCCCTCCTTCCTGAGGTCGGTCTTCTCATGTGTGTTTGCAGTTTCATCCCGGGGGTCCATCTCTGCATTGCTCTCTGTCACCACTTACTAAAAGTACTATCTGAGACTTGTGGATATAAGACACCAAGCTATGAATACAGCTACAGGGTCATAAACAATGTGTATATAAACTATCCGGTAACGGCTGATGTACAGCTCCATTGGTGTGAGTCTCAGAAGCACCAGTTATGTCAAATTGAGAATACTTTTTCTGCTATTGGAGAGCTGGAAACTTTGTCCCATCATCAGACTTTCACAAGTTCGCATTTTTGTTATCTGGGAAAAGGGCGAGGGGCAAACTGCAAGTTCCTTCTGCTCTCCTGAAGTAGCAGGTAAGATATTGGCTATGTTCCAAAGGCCACTGGCAGAAGTCAACAGAAAAATGAGGTATTGATCAATTTCATTGCTGCTTATTTACTGAAATTTCACCCTAGGTTATCCAGGGCATGAGGAAAGGAGAATGCACTTACTGTTTGTTTCCTAGTAAAGGCCAAACCAAAGCAATAGCGAGAGTGTCTCATAAGGACTGCAGCAGGCAAACAGGGTAGGAATCGGTGGTGCTATGTGCCCAGAAGTGCTTACCACAAGGGAACTCTGCAGTTGATCTGTGCCTCTCAACAATAGGTAAAAATAATAATTCAATGCAGCTTTCTCTTGGCTTCTTACTGAGTTTTGTGAAGGGGGATTCTGATCTACATTTGCATTAAATAATAACTGGTATTTCAAAATTATCTCCCAATCATAGAAACTGAAATTTATTGAAAAATCCAGATGTTTTGTATTATGGCTTAATTATTATTTCTTATTGATGACAAAGCAGAATTCTTAACATGGGTCTTATTTTAGCCTTGTTAAAGGAAAGGGAAATAAAATGTTTTGACCTCAGTTTGTGCATGGTAACTCTTGGGGCTTCTGGGAAGGTTCCTAGCTTTTGGATGTGTGTTGCATGTCCTGCTTTCCAGAGGATCACAAAACCAAGCAGTTGCTTAAGAAAAAGACTCTTGAGTGTGTACTTCTGGGCGTCTGTTGAGAGAAGCCTGGTGTTCATCTGTTGGCATTCAGTAGAAGGATCCATGCTGCTTCTCCAGGAATATGGTAGCAAGGTCTGTTTGGATGTTTGGGGAGGGGGGAACCAAACTCAAAAACCCCTGGATTGTTGTATGAAAAACATGACTTATGTGTTTAATATTCATTTTTAAAATACCTTGAAGGATACGGATTAATTCATTAGTGTTGGTGATTACATCTGCCTAAACCTTTCCAGGCAGTCGTACTTCCTGTCTAGAGTGAGGAACTTCATTTTCTTGTTGGTCTTCTGATCTAATTGAGCAGATGGCAAAATAACAATGTTGATTAAACAAACATTTCGGTGTTTATAAACTAGGTTTTGCTACACTTTCTTTGTAGGACCCAAACATTTGGCCCAAGTACTGAGCCTTAATGAGTTACTGGAGTTCAGCTGAGCTGTGTTTTTTCCTTCAATTTGCAAGGAGCTGAAAGCACGAACCTAGTTGATGAGTGCGGGTAACCTGATGTGCAGCATCTGAATAAGCTATGAGAAGGCAAATTTATGTCAGAGGTCTTTTGGAATCACTATCCAACCACATCTGACTGCAAATAAATCTTTTTTTCAGTTCTGTCCTGCAGAGTGTTTCTGCCCTGGAATGTGTGTTCCTCCCCTGAGCCGCTGATCTTGAATAATTAGAAAATAAAGCTTTGTCTCCCTGATTTAAATAGTTGGAATGGCCTATGTCTGCAAGGAAACTCTTGTTTAAGGTTAAATGTTAAAATTTTAAAATTTATTTTTTGTATAGCTTAAAATGCATCTTGTTAGACTAAACTAGACAGATGGGTGTATGCAGGTGAGTCCACAAATTTAAGTCAAACCAGTTTTCATATTTTCAGTAAAAAGGATTTGACTGTCTTTTATTGACGAATCTTATGTGTTTATAGCATGCAGGCAGCAGCAGCTGGGTAGTTGGAAATAGGTGGGTAGTTCCCTGTGTTATGTTACAAGTAAAGATCGGAGCTTTTTTCATTCTTCAAACTTTGTAGTTAAAATGAAAATTAAAACCAAAAGACCCTCGAGCCTTTCCATTCTATACTGGAATGGAAGCAGCAGCTGTTGAAATGTTGAGAGTAAGACTTCTGTAATCAGGAATAGGCAAGCATTTGATTGAGCCCCAGAGTGCTTACATATGGGAGAAGGGGAAACCTTGGTACCCATCCTTGCCTGAGGGACCCTAAGGTAGTGTCAAGCAAGTCCTCTAACCAGGGAGCTATTGCTTGAGGGGCAGCAGATGGGGTATCACCATACCACCTCTCTTCTCCTTCTCTTCTCTGCCCCTTCCCCCCCTCCTTTTTTTAATTAAAAGGAATGTGTAAGTGCTTGTAAGGTAGTGAGAGGGCTTGGTTTGGTGGATAGTTTGAAGATCTGTGAGGAGTTAAGACAGGAGACTGTTGTTTTGACATTGTTGGACAGCTAGGGCATGTACAGAATCAGAGGTTGGGCATTTAAGGATGTTTGCTTGTGAAAGTCTAAATACCATAGGGGCTCAGGGACTAGGCAGGATATTTGAAGGCTGCTGTCTTCAACCTACGTACCTGAATTTCTTCTAGTTCATTTGTTGGTCTTAGCCTAACTACCTCATAGGGCTGAGCATAAAAATCTTTCTTAAATGATAGGAAAAAAAGATTGGTTTAAGCACCATGCTTAAAACAGGTATCCCTTGTGGAGGAACTCTAATGCTAACCAATCTATCATGATGCTTTCTAAGTGTGCTTCAGGGTGAGATAATCATGCTTATTTCAGTAAAAAAATATGATGGGTTGCAGAAGTCTGAGGTAATAACTCTGTATAACTTGTTAAGGACTTCTTAGGCCTGCACTGTCTCTCTCTTCCTTACCCCCAGTTCAGTTTGTAACTAGATAAAATTAACTGGGGGGGGGGGGGGGGGGGGATCTGTAAAACTTATGATATTAAGTATTTTTCCAAGGGCTGGTTTTTTAATATATATTCACTGAAAAGAAAAATTAAAGTTCTACAGAGGCAGAAAAAATACAATATTTAGTGTTAACTCAGGTTACATAGTATTTTTAGAAAGAATGTAAATTAAAAAACCCACTAACTCTCTAACCTGGGGAATAGGGCTTAATTCACCATCAAGTTCTTTTGATTCATCAATGTTCAATTTAATGAATAATTTCTTAAATATAAAAAAAAATTATTTTAAACCCTATTAAGAATAGCTTTAATTAAATGTAAAGATACAGACTGACTTTACGAGAGTCATATCAAGGTGTGGCAGCATGCAATTGAAAATTTTGTTGTTAACACCAAAACTGAAGATTAAGTTTTTCATATATTCAGATTACAAGGAACTTTATTCAAAAGTCAATTTGGAAGAAAATAAAATGTTTTAAAGCAGAGTTAAAAGTTTTTTGACTTAAAATTTCCGAAGTATGTAATACATATCAGGATTTTAAAAATAAAATTATTGAAAATAAATGCCACTTTATGGAGCACTTTAAAATGTTTTTTTTTTTATTCCGATTACAAATGAACCCACACACACCCTTCAAAAACTGTCAAAAAAAGAAATCTTTTCAAATTAAATGCCAGCACAGTGAATGTGATTTTTGTGAACATTTTGATTTCAATAAAGCAGCATTCTCTGGTGGATAATTATTTGATTGTCGTTTTTTCCAACTAGCTCTAGTATAAAGTGGCTTATTTATGCACTTTTTATTTGTGCACGTTTTATTTTGTATGGCACATTTCCATTTCGTCTTAGGAGCTTTATAAAGATTAAGCTTTATAGACCCCTTTTCTGCAGATATTATCCCCATTACACAGGAAGGTAAGCAAATACAGAGGAAGGTTAATTGAATTGCCCTGCTGCAGTATGTGAGTATTGGAGCTGGAACTACAATTTGGGAATGATCGTTCCCAAGTCAGTGGTTTAATCTAATATAGCACAGGAGTCTTTCCTCTGGCATTGTAACCATAGAAAAAAGAAGGGCAGAAAACACAAAGTTAATAACATCTTAAAATTAAGCTCTAAGGTATTGCTTTTCATCCTGTTAAGACTGTGTTTTCCTTTTTATATGTTCTTTCCAATAACAGACTTCTTTCCTTCATGCCCTAGCAGGTAAGATAAATAGGACCAACTGTGGCCAATAGGAACCTTGCTGTTCATTTTGGGGACCAGAGTTTTAGTTGATCGCACATCTTGGTTATGTTTTCCTATGTATTTGAATAAGTGGTAAGGCACAGATTTTTAAGAGCCTTTAGAAACTCAGCCTCACAATGAAGATCACTTTAAAACAGTCTGGGTTACTAACGAAGGAGATTGCCTTGTACTCATAGCAATGACTTTGTGGTATTGACTGTTTAAGCAAAATATGTACAGTCATTATCGTGATAAAAGTAAATCCCTGACACTCTGAAAAGCTGTACAAGTGATTTGTGACATGTATGGGTGGTTGACTTCTACCGCTTTAAGTCCTGTTTGGTGTTCTTGTTTCACTTAAATCAGGATTGAAAGGTGAGGTCTGGTCATGAAGTATATGGCATGATTTTCTGATTTTGGAAGAATTATTTAGTTAAAGCCTTTACTTTCTTACTCTAACTTGAGTTTCTGTGAATCACTTAGTTTGGTGATCCTATTGGACTTGTAGTGGAGATTGAGGTAAGCAGTGTTGGCATGGGGCTCACTTAATGCGAAACCCCTCAAATACAAGGAGGTGCAAGGAGAGAGGGGAAGCACAGTAGGGAAGGGGGTGGTTTGACCCTTTCCTGGAAGGGATCCTCATGCCTGCAGTATGGCAGGACCAGCCACAGGTTCAGTGCTCCCTTTCACGTAGCCTGTTTAAGGGCAACCTTTGGGCTTTCAGGGAGGGAGGGGAAGGCTCATTAGTGGCTGAGAAAAGGATGTGCTTAAGATCTGCTTTCTCCCTGTGCTCTTGGAGCTGCACAGCGCTCTCTCTTCTGAGGGGAAGCACAGCTATGAATATGTTGCACCCTTTGCAGTAGTGATGCCTTTGTAATACTGTGTTTCAGCTGCTCATTATCGTGAGCATTTAGCACAAATGTATTTATGGAAAATTTAAGACTTTTATGTTGTAGTGGAGGGGCAACAATCTCTCTTCCTTCAGGAGGGTGTTTTAACAAAAACATTTTTTTTTTTTTTTTGTCAAAGCAAATGTCCAACTCCTTTATTACTCTTCTGGGACTGTTTTCAGGTTATTGTAGCTTTGTTTTAAACTGTATGTCAAAAAATGATTTACTAGAGCATCTGTAAAATGTTCTGGGGACCTTGGCAAATACCTGATAGTTTAGGTCCATGTCCAGATACTGGGTCCTATCCCAAAAATAATTTTGTGATAAATGGATGAAAACTGCTGGCAGGTAAGCATGCAAAGAAAAAAGAAGTTGAGATGAATTGGTTTTGTTATTTTTGAGAAGTGTCTTTTTAGTAGATTTCTTTTATGAAAGATGTTGCCACAGCTCCTGTTGCAGATAAACTTGCTTACTTGGGACTACAGTTTTAATGCAGGAGCAAAATTTATGTGCTTCCTTTTTCTTGCTGAAACTTTTAGAAGTATAATAAAGCTGTAATACTTCTGCCCTTTCTCTAAAAAAAATGAAGAGACAACAGAGTCCAAATGCATTTGATTACTGTATGGGTATGATAAAGTAGGCTAACTTGTCTTCATGAGAGGGAGGTATCCAGGGCTCTGGGCCTCACCTCCTACGGAAAGATAAGGAAAATATCTTTCTGTACAAACATGGTGACTGTATGTACTAGGGAGGAAGGGAATGTACTTTGCCATTGACAAGCTGCAAGTTCAGGATCTTCTTTATGCTATGGTAGGGTCTTTGATCTATAATTCCCCTCTAGTCCCAGTGTCTCTTGAAAGTCTGACTTTTTTGGACAAAGATTTGCAATGTCTGCAACCAGGACCAGTTCTGTTATTCCCTGGAAATGCGAATACTAGACCTCTATGATTTTTTTTCTAGTTTTGCATGCATCTGTGGCAACTATGCACAATACCAGTTGAATGTTCATTGTTAAGGATACAGAAAACCAAAAGTGTATTGAGAGACTATGAAACACTCTGGGGAAGTATTAACTTTTAAAATCAGTTTATTGAAACTCCACAGATTACTCCTAACAGGTGCTGTTGAACTGTGTTTTGAGGGCTGTGGTAGAGCTGGGCCACCACGTGAGGCCACAGCTATTAGGCCCTTCTGTTATGTTGTAATACTGGTAACTTTTTCTGCTCTGTAAAAGTCACCTCTGGTCTTAAATGTACTTCTCTGGGTTTTGAGAAGCTTCAAGTAAAGGACTGCTGCGACAATTCCCTACTTTCCTGCAATATGAGTTTTATTGACCCATGTTGAAGGAGGTGGGCTAAGCAACCTGGTTGTTCCTTACAAACCATTTCTGGAGTAAAGGCAGGCAGTAGTGTTGGTTGTCCTGGGGACTTTAAGCTGTACAGCACCTGCTGTACATTGATCTCTCCCTGGCAGCTGGTGAACTTTTCTGGTTCAAAGTTTCAGAAAAGAATTTAGAGACTTACATAATTCTTTTTACTGTTAAACTCAATAGGGCCTAGGCAATTTTCTAAAAGTCCAAGGCCTGCATTCATGTTTGAGGTGAACTTTTCCCTTGCATGTGGTTTTTTCCCCACAGTGACTCCACTGGCTGGTGTGTAAGTGCCTTCAAAGGGAGGCAGAGAGCTGCACTGAGAAATATAGAGACCATTTGTGTCCTGGGCTCTTTCCCCAAGAAAACACAGACCTATCTGTCCTGTACATAATGTACAATAGAGAGAAACAGGATTGGTGTTACAACCAACTTTGAGTTGCTGGTCAGCACTTCCCATAAATAATATAAAATTAGGAGAGGTGTATAAGCTTCCTGTTTATGAAATCACTAACAACTTGCTATTTTTGTCTGATCTTTGACTAAAACTTTGCAGTTCTCACTGAAGAAATATATTGTGGGGAAAAAAATATTAATGGAAAACTCCAAAACAAACCTGTCTGACTTTAAAGAATGAGGCACAAAGACCAGACTATGTGCAATAGCTAGGTGTGCATGAACCATACATTCCCTCTATCCAAAAGGAATTATCTGCTGTCAAGGCGGCCATCATATTTTGAGAATGAAATTGTGAAGTAGTTTAAAAACACAAGACAAATATAAACAAGATAATTGACCCATTAGGCTATTTGTGAAATAATACTTGGGAGGTATGCTGCTGTGCAGTTAAAACTGTGTCCTCATAGATCTGGAAAAGATGTAAATGTTGGAGGGGGGAAGCTTTCCTTTCCTTCTGCAAGCCCCAGGAGAGGGCTGAGGCACCGATCTCGCTTGTGGTTACCTGTCTGGTCCTTGGGCTCAGCCCCAATTGCAAACTGCTGCAGGGTGCCTGGGCAGCAGGGAGAGGCTGGGGTATGGGGAAACCCAGCAGGCAGATGGTCCTCTTCTCCATCTGCCCACCTCTGCTGCAACCATGATCTTTAGTAGCCAGGCATTCCTGTGGCTTTGGTTAGTTGACTGTCTCTCCTGTAACCAAGAGGGCTGGAGTTACTCTCCGCTTTTTGGGCAGTCTGCTTTCTCATCTCCACCCCTAGCTGCTGTCAGTGGTGCCATGTTCTCCTGGAAGCACTTTCAGGCACATCCAGAGTAGGATGAGACCAACCTGGGGAGGGGGACGGGCCTTGGAAAAGCTCTGTTGAGTCTGATGGAAAGGGTGGGAGGGAAGGAAACACCAACACACAAGCCCCTGCCTGGTGCTCTGTTACTTGTTCTTGGTCTCCAGGGCTGGAAATTGGGAAATAATAACAAAAGGTAAAGGGTTTGGGTGTGTTTATTCACACCAGGGTCTGTTGGACTGCAGAATTCACTCTCTGGTTCCTTGGAGAAAGCTCCCTTTTGGCTGGAGGTGACCCATCACCTTTTTCAGGGGTGGCTGGGTGGGGTGCCCACAGGAAGAGAGCCCAGCTGTGCTGATCAGTGATCTCGCCTGAGATGTGTTTACTAAGCAGGCTGGGCATGGCAGGTGGTTAGTGGTTCCTCTCCTGCTCCTAACACTCGGCAGCAGATGGCAGGGCAGCTGCTTGACACCGCGGCATGGCTGGCTGCAGCCCCTCCACATCAGCTCAGCCTTCCCCTGCCCAGGCAGTGTGTATGTCCTTTCCTGTGGCAGCTGCCTTTCTTGGTACGATGGCTGACATTGCTGTTTGCTTCTTAGCTTTTCCTGCCCAGCCCGGATTAATCTAGCTGGTCCTAGCTGAGGCTTCAGTGCCCTGAATGGGGCTTGGCCCCTAAGTGGGCTTTGCTCTGAGGCATGCAGGAGAAAACCCAGCAGTGTGGGAGAAAGTCCTCTGGCTGGAGGAGGAGGGCAAGAAAAACCCAACAGTTTTGAATCCTCTTTGCACTGGATAGCATCCCCCTGCTCACCCCCATTGTTCTGTGTCTTCAGGTCACTGTATGTCCGGCAGCTTGCCCTCGGTGTCAGAGCAGAGGCCACGGGGCACGACTGTCCCTTTTACAGGCAGCAGAGCTGACCCAGAATGATCTCTACAGCTCTTCTGTTTAAGAGCTGAAGTCTGACCTGTCTGAATAATAAATCCCAAGAAGAGTCTCATGTACTTGAATGGAAAACACCTGGACATCTCCTCCCCTGCCCCCATCCTTTTGGCCATGTGCTTTTTCTTTCTCTCTCGTATCTTTACCCCCTCTTTATTTTTCTCTTTCCTGCTTTTTCTTTTGCATACTAGCAGCAAAGCGACTTTTATAAAAAAAAAAAAAAGTTTCTTAAATGACTGGTTGGAGAGCCTATGCAGGCACACAGGCCAGCAGGGAGCCCTTTGGAGGAGCCTGGCCCCATTGGCTTAGGGTGGGAGAAGATGCCTGTGCCTGCTGTGGAGGCAGAGCCTAGTGAAGCGGGGTGGGCTGTGAGCCTGCTGTCCTCTCGCAGCGACACCACCTCAGCTTCGGCCACCTTGGAGGCGTCTCCCCCAGGCAGGAGCTGGGGGTGAACTAGGAAGAAGTGGGTCGGGGTCTCTGCAGCGCCTGCGAGTGAGGTGGCATGTCCAACAGCTAGGGCAGGTGCGGGTGCTATGGCCTTTCCCTGCTTGCTCAGCCCTGGGAGGTGAGGAACAAGCAACAGCCTGTCTTTACACCTTCCCTCTGTAGCCTTTTTCTTCTGACCCTGCCTCATCCACTTAATCTGCATCTGTAGGGTGTTTCCAAAGTCTCATAGTAATATACTTCATAGTAGTATACTTCTTGTTTTGAGGGAAGAAAGAAACATTTTTTTTTTCCTTCAGTTGCATATAGAGAACCTAAACATAAATACCTGCTAATTTTGGAGTCCCAGACTCCAAAATTCAGGGGTTCAGGGTGCCAGGAGGATCGCTAACTATAATTGAAACTATGCACTCATTACTGTACCAGCTGCTCCAATACCCCGAATTCTTGGAGCTAGTCTAACATCAGCTAGCATTATCAACACTCTCACAGTTCTTACCTGAGAATTTAGCTAGTTTGAGTTTCTACGTTTTTTTCAAAGGATCACAAATTAAGCTTCTGCAGGCTGGTAGATTTCTTCAGTGGCTCTTCCTGTTGTTCCAGTATTACAAATGAGGACCTGAAGCACAAAATTATTAACATTCATAGTTTTTAGAGCTCAAATGCATAGTTACCTTGGTGCTTCTAGTGCTGAGTACTCTACGTAGGCTTTATTTAAAGGACTTATTTTACCTGCTATTGAGTGTTGTATGTGTCAGGAAATCTAACAACATAAGGTCTTCGGGGGTTATTTTTCCTTTTCTAACTTGTAGAATAGAATACCTGAACATGCACTGACCATTATTGCTTTCTAGGTTTCAGATATAAATATGAGTATTATTTTTCTCTAGGTTTCACAACCTGTAGAAGTGCTTAAATTTAACTATCTTACAGCTAATCCATGTTCAAGACTAAGAATTAAATTGGAAATTTAGATTCCTGGTTTTTTTTTTTAATTAATTAAACTAGGCTATTGCTATAGGTAAACTATTATTTTCAATAACTGATCTAATTCTAATTTCAGTAACTAAAACTAGGAAGTGAAGGGTAAAGAGCTAAACAATATGTAAGTTTTGAAAAAGATCAGTGTTGCTACTTTGTATTGGATTTTAACACACGGGTTCTGTTTATTATAGCAGTTTGTTACCACAGAAATATAAGCTGAAAGGTAGCAATGATGACTTAGTGTAATATATTTATGTTAAATAAACTTGTCCTGTTAGCACTACATGCAAGGCTTTATTTACATTACAGTAAGCTGTTTTCTGCTGCATTTACAATTCTGCTATACAAATAAATTAAGAGATCTCATGACACTGTCATGATTACTTTCTCCCTGCAAACTGAAAAACTTTAATATTTTTAAGCATATTTACTTGGAAGTGGTTACATTAAACTTTCTGTTGGGGCACCATCAAACCTACCATCTAAGAAAGGAAACAGATGAAAGTCAGTCTTATCTTCTTGTTCCTATACATGAAGGATGGGCAAATATTAAATATTGTATTTAGAATTCAATGCTATTGCAAGCAATACGGAATAACCTTTTAAAATATATTCCTGTCCTCCAATAACAGATGAACAGCTACAAAATGAAATAAATTAAAAGAGCCAGTACAATCACACACAAAGCTTTGACTGTTTGATCTTCTGTGTTGTACAAATGCACTCTTTTGGAAATCAGTGAATTTATGCTTCAGCTTTGGTCAAGCTGAACAGGTGCAGTGGAGTGCATGATTTGGCCTGTAATATTGGTAGTGGTGGTGGAGATAGATAAGCTGTGAGAGAAAAACTGAGTGTGAACTTTCAGTCCCAGGATAATTTGCAGGGCTGATAAATTGAGGGGGGTGAAGGCAGGGAAGAAGTATTTCTGTTTAGGTAAAGGAGCAGATTTTTGTCTGCACTCCAGTTACAAAGGCCGTGGACCATCACAGTCCAGTCTGGTTTTATGTAATACTAAGATACATACTTCCGACATGATACAAGTATAATTTCTTCTGTGAACATCTGTTCCTTTAAAAAAAAGTCATGTATAGTTTTGTTTCCTATAAGGATAGAGCTGGTAGAATGAATTTGCAATATCTTGATATAAGTATTTGGAGTTAAGCTCTTCCTCTTTCTACCCTTTTTCACTAAAACCTGTTTGACAAAACACAGGGTAACTTATTCTTTTTGTAAACGTTGCCTCCTTTGGTCGCTCAACCTGATGCAGTTTCCATTCATTAGTAGCTGTCGTCCTGGGTCCTGGAAGGAGAGGGATGCTACTCCCTTCCTCTGCAGGACACCGTACGGTAAAGTCCCCCTCATGAAGGCACAAGCCATCAGGCATTCTGAGCCACCAAATTCAACATCATTTGCAATTATAAACTGTCTAGCTAAAACACTTACAGGATTTCTAGTTATTTATCTGACAATTAAAAAAAAATAAAATTATAAGTAATGCAGCCCTTTTAGCTGCAGAATCTCCCTCACTTACAGAAAATGGTACATACAGGGCTTCCACAATGGTATTACACGTTCATACTTTTATTTCCAGTATACATAGGAGAACAAGAGAAATGCCAGCTCTGCTATGCACAGTTGATTGTGCAGCGATGCTGATTATATCCACACTTAGCTTTTTGTGTTCTTCCCAGCTGGACACGTTTCTCGGTTACAATTTTGTGTTTTGTGCATCTGTGGTGTGATGCTGTTGGTTTCAAGATCCTGTGTGCTGTTCAGTCTGTTTTCAAAGAATTCCCTCCAGTGTTCAAGTTTGGCTTAATGCTTGTAGAAAGCAGCAAAGTGGGTGGGACTAATGCCCATGGAAACTAACTGTTGGTATTTGGAAAAACTCCAGATATTACTGTAGTTTTAAATAATTGGGGGAGTGGGAGCAGGAGGGGGCACTATTCTTATGTCCTCTGGCAGATCACTGTGAAATGTTACTCTTACTTTTATTAACTATTTGCTTACATTTTTCCTTCTCTTATTTTTCATATTTTTCCTGTTCTTTTCCTGGAGCAGTGGGGTGGGGGAATAAACTTACAGTTCAGAAAAATAGTTTACAGAATTGTATACCCTACCTGATACTTAAATGCTGATCCTATGTTTTGTTTTTTTCCAGAATGAGCCTCCCATTATGTTGCAATGGAACAAAAACTTGCAAAGAATAGTGATAAATAAAAATAAACAAATCTCACAGGAAAACTTAGAAATTACTAAAATGAGATTTAAACATTTCTAACCTAGTGGATTTGCATTGTTTGAAAGTATGATATTGTTTTGATTACTATACCAAAGTTATAGTACTGTGAAGTGTTTTTAAAAGAAATATTTTCTAGTTTAAAATAAAGGCTCTTATGTAATTAAAAATGAACTATTTGGCTATGATAACACACTTTCTCATTTGATATATCTATTTAGTAGTCATCATTAATATTATATTGAAGGTTTTTTGCATTAAACAAATCATGGAAAATCTCTAGGGCTGAATATCCGATAATAATCAAGTAAACCAACCAACCAACAAAAGAAAAAGTAAGCAATGGTGTGTAATTGAGAAAGAAGCTACTTTTTAGCTTTCTGAGCTAGACACAATGATGACTTATCTGGGAAATTACAAGTTATCTGAGAGCAATTGCTGCTGATTTGAAGTTTCATTAGAAAATACTGTTATTTTGCCATATCTGGTGAAGGTGAGCTGAAAGGGTTTGTGTAATGTGTAAGCTGTAATTCGAATATACATTGATACTACCTGACCTCTCTTTGTAGTTTCTCTGTCAATAGAAAACCTAACTGAAAGCAGAACTTGATACTTTATTGCTGTTTGGCAAAAGGCAAATGATACTTTCTTGCTATTTGGCTAAATGTTAATAAACCTTGTAGGAAGGCTTTATGCATTTATCAGATAATGCTTACAAAAAGCTCTAAATCTGACAAACATAGAAGAGTAGAAGACTTTGAATGAGTAATATAGATAAATTGGCTTTCTGGTATTGGGTCTGTCTGTCTTGCGTCTGTCTGTGTGTCCGTGAACTCCTAGGAGGGTGCATGGCTGCCGGTGGTCCTGGCCATCTCGGAAAGCCCCAGGAAGCATCTCAGTTACCTTAGGATGTTTTAGGTAACACCAGGTACCTACACTTAGGCAACAGAAATGGCTCTTAGATGTCTATCTTTATTTAACAGACCTATAGACACTTAAATATACATGTGGGAATCTCAAAGTGGCCCTTGCACTAGGAGCTTGAAATTTTTCATTACAGCATAAAGCAAGAATATCTTGCTTTTTTGTCTCCTTAAAAACCATTGCACAAGGTCAAGTTTGCTATCAGTGTTTCTGAATGTGAATACGTTTTTTAGATTTATTACTGACATTTTTTCTTTATTTTTTTTTCTCCTTGTTATGAGAAAAATTTGGACCGCAGATTGTCATCAATGTGAAAACACTGAGAAACTCTGACACAGGGCATCTCCCACCTAGTTCAGAATCCCCTTTATGTACTTTACTTTGACATCTACTTGTGTAAAGTTTTTTCTTTCACTGCTTAGCTTATGATTTTATCCATTCAGAAGAAATAAAGGGAAAAAAACCCATCACTTTTCATTACTTCATTTAATCCCATTATTATCACTATTAAACCATCAGTACTTACATGAAAAGTATTCTTCTCACACTGGGGATAACTGTAGAATATGTTTTCCTTTATCCAAGTTGGGTATATTTCTGTGCATGTGTGTTATTTATTTTCAAAGTAAATTCTTCCATTAACTCACTTATTCTTGTTTCTCTGACCTACCTGTAGCAGTTTTCCAGCCACATCTCTAGTGGAGACAAGCTTCAGCTATTCTAGTATGAGTGGGATCGAAATATACTTATATATGAAGGGTTCTATTTTTATACTTTATGATGTTTTTATGTGGTTTAAAATTATACTGGCTGTTCTGTAGTCCTGTTGCATACCATTCAGGTTTCATTTCGAATTAATTTCCTCCAGGGCTCTTATTACTGTTGCTTTTCAACTTCTCCCTGTATACTAAATTATTAGGAGGACCCTCAGGTAACAAAGGCCTGGTAGTGCTAGAAAAGAAAAGGGCAGTGAACAGAGGTCGCTCCTACCTGGGGAGCAAGAAAAGGTTTATGTCACTGGTGAGCTGTTGAGATCCCTAAGACAGGCAGGGAGAGCAAGTTTTTTTGCCACTGCTGTAGTTTCTTTCATAGCTCAATCACTATTAATTTAAAGACTTTATTGTTAAGAAATAGTCTGGGTTTGCGACATATCCCTTAAGTGTTGCATAAGTATTGAATATGTAAGTATTCCATTGAATTGACACACCCCCTCCACCCCCGCCAAATGCCAAATACAAATACTAGGAAATGTAATAACACTTTTTTGGTAAATATTAGCCAATGGACTTTTTCAGTCCAAACAGTATGCATTAAAAAAAAAAAATCTGTTAATGCTACATAGCTTATTGACATAGTAAATATGTTCTCTGTGTCTGGACAGCTACCTATAAAAGTTTTATGATGCCTATAGATAATATTAAGATGAAGTGAGATGATGAGGAATTTCCCAGACTTTCATTTCATAGAATCGTGTAGGTTGGAAAAGACCTTTAAGATCATCGAGTCCAACCATTAACCTAGCATTGCCGAGTCCACCACTAAACCATGTCCCTAAGCACCACGTCTACCCGTCTTTCAAATACCTCCAGGGATGGGGACTCGACCACCTCCCTGGGCAGCCTGTTCCAGTGCCTGACTGCCCTAGTTCTGCTGGCCACACTATTTCTGATACAGGTTTTTATTGGTTTTGTTTTGTGGTGGTTTTTTTGTGGGTTTTGGCTTGTTTGGCTTTTTACACATTTTAGAAAGTATACCCATTTATTTGCAATATCTTAACATACAAAAGAGAATTTTGGAGAATTCCCTAGGGAGATGCTTACTATCTGCATTCTTCTAACTTTTCAGCCCTTTTCCCTAACTATTAATTCTGAATATCAGTACCTAATGAAAAGGTAAAACAGCCAGTTAATCTATGTAAAGCTATAAAACTATATTTCTGTAAAAAATATCCAAGGTAATCCATGTCCAGAAGTTATTTTAATTTATAAATGTGGTTTTTACTTTGTTATTTACTGTTGACTTCAGTGTTGCAGCTGGTGGCAGAAGGCTCCATGGAGTCCTGCCTGTTTGTCACTATCAGTTAATGTTTTGGTTACACTTAGAAAATATCCCTGGATTTGGGTTTGCTCCTATAGGGCATGCTGATAGCCCAGGATGCTCCTTTGCTGTGCAAAGAGCAGAAGCAGGGGATCTAAGGACTCAAAGAAGAGTGCATGATCTAAACTGGGAATTAGGCAGGGAGAAAACAAAAATAACAAAAAATGTGTTCATCTATAAAATTCCTTGATAGATACTGCAGAGGTTTTCATGTGACTGACTTAAAAATTGCTCCTGTGGTAGCAGCTCAGCAGAGACAGCCTCTGTACATGTCTGCCGGGAGGGGGCTGGGGCACGCTTTTACCCTCCTGCTTATCGCTGCTGTCAAGGAAAGTTATCCTGTGAACTGCATTTGAATCATGTACAGGTGATAGAGGAAGAAATTTCCTCTGTGGATTAAGCAGCCTTTTAGATGCTTTGTATATCACCACTGTCAGGCTTGACAGTTCACCTAGATTTTTTTACTTTTTATTGTTCTAAAAAAGTCACCTTTCCCGTTTCTCCTCAACTGATCATGTGAAACAGTTTTCAGGAAGGTGCTGCCTGTGGGTGCAATCCTCCACAAAGTGCTAGGAGGAACTGTGGGTGGCTGCACCGCCAGCGTCCCGCTTCTCACTGTCCCTGAGGGCATGGGGCTGCTGCCATCCCTGCAGTTACAGATGGGATGCTTCAGAGTTAAGTGGCAAACGCCTGTAAATTTTAATGGGATTTGGCTGCCAGAATCTCTTAGGCCACTTTTAAAATTTTAAGCTGTGATTTAGTGTTTCTTGGGAAGAGACTTTCCCTAGATACTCATTTCTTATCGGCTGAAGGAAAGTGGGTTTTCATTGCGCTGGTTTTTGAAGCTGAAAGAATCAGACTTGACTGGAAGTATTTGTTCTACATAAAATATGTAATCATATAATTCTGAAGGATGATGCTGTCTGTATACTATATACCAGTCGTCTTGAAAATGTTTCTCTTGACATATTTGGTCTGTTCATAATGCCTCCATTTTTTAATCATATCAAGTGCCCTGGTGTATTATTTTTATACCTCATAGTTCGTGTAGTATTAGGCTGAAGCATTTACCATAAATCTCTGATCTGATACAATGACGTATACACCCAGTATTTTATCTATGTATTCTTTATTCTTTACATTTACATTCTAGGAAATTGCAGGTCGCATGGAAGAAAGCTCTCCTGTTCATCGCCATGACCTGTGTAAACAGCTAGCAGATAGGCTTTGATATCTGGGTGCAAGTCTAACCTTGCAACAACAAGAGGACTAATCAGCCTTAATCCAAGGTTTCAGGCAGGATGGGGAGGCACTGCAGGGAAAGGTGTGTTTCAGACACATGGGCTAGTGGGAGGCAGGGTAGTGTTCAGGAAGGACAGGTCCCTTCTCCTGTTCATCCTTTCTATTAAATCCACTGATGATCCAACACAATGAATAAGTAAATACCAAAGCTATATAACAACACTTTTTTTTTTATTAGTAAACTAAACCCATCCAGTTCAGAGGAAGTCGAATTTCAAAATTCAACTGAAGCAGAATAATTAGGGTTGGTTGGTTTGGGTTTTTTAATAATTATATAAATAATATATATTATAAAAGTGGTAAAAACAGGGAAAGAACAAAGTTGTGGATACTGCTTTTGATGATGCGCTGAACTATTAGCCCTGTGATGAGGGTGGTCATGCTAGACATAGTAGACTCAAATTCAACTTGCTTTTTTGTCGAAGGACACTTGAACACACAACTCTCTGCAGAAAGTGCTCTGTTAACCAGGCTAGAAATAACTCGGAAATAAGGTCTGTTGTGCCGCTCTGTATACAAAATTAAACATTCAGGGGAGCAGGGACTGGAACCAGATGTCTCATTTCCCAAGTGACTAATCTAGCCACCAGGCTAGAGACTTGCATTTTCTCATTACCCCTCCCTTCCTCCATTTACATACAGTTTATACACGGGAGACAGTTTCAATTGGCCTGTAGCATTAGAAATTATCACACTGGCATATAATTTTCCACAGGGTATAATTGGACCATGCCTAATTCAAGTGCAGGAGGAAGTACCAAGCATCATAGAGACAAAGTGGTATTATTTTTATTTGCCTTATCTGAGGAATTTTTGTGCCCTTGGGGTTGCCTCAAGGAGCCAAGAGACCTTCAATTCCAGTCTGAACTGAAAAGAATATGAGGAAATGGCCTCCTGAGCTGCATTAGGAGGATTATTGCTTGCAGGTTGAGGGAGGTTCCCCTCTACTCGGCACTGGTGAGGCCTCAGCACTGGTGAGGCCCAGCGGTGCTGGCTTTCAGTTCTGGGCTCTCCAGTACCAGAGAAATGTGGAAATACCGGAGCAAGTCCAGCACAGGGCCACAAAGATGATTAGGGGACTGGAGCATCTCCTCCATGAGGAGAGGCTGAGACTGCTGGGACCGTTCAGCCTGGAGAAGAGAAGGCTCAGGGGGATCTCATCAGTGTATACAAATACCTGAAGGGAGGGAATGAAGAGGCGGCAGCCAAACTCTTTTCAGTGGTGCCCTGTGACAGGGCAAGAGCCAATGGGCACAAACAAAAACAGAGGAGTTCCTGTCTGAACAACAAGAAACATCTTATTACTGTGAGGGTGATGGAGCACTGGCACAGGTTGCCCAGAGAAGTTGTGGAGCTTGGGGATATTCAAAACCTTGGGGATATTCAAAACCTTACTGGACATGGTCCTGGACTACCTGCTTTAGCTGACCTTGCTTGAGCTGAGGCAAGTTGGACTAGACAATCCCTGGAGGTTTCTTCTGACTTCAGTTTTTCTGTGAAAAATATGTAGTTCTGTTATGTTCTTTTACTAACAGATACTCATTGACCATATAAACACCACGTACCTAGGTTTCTTATTCTGTCAGATTAAGATATGAAATCTATTAAAACAAGCAAACAAAACACCAAAAAAAACCCAAACCAAAAACAAAACCCTGAAAAAAAGTTAAAACAAAAATGAAGTCTTCCCTTAAATTTGTAGGTGACAGAAGCCAATTAGACCGATGATGTTAGTATGATTACATAAAGCACGAGAAACTTTTGGAGTTTAGATTAACTCTGAGGAGTTGTTTGAAATGAAGTTTCCTTAACAAATGCTTATTTTACCTTGTGTTGACTTATACTTGCTTTTGAGGTAGGGGATGAGATGGCAGAAGAATCTATCTTTTGAGTCTGAAAACCATATGCGGGTGACTTGAAACATTGTTTTCCTCATCTAGACAGAATAATTCTTGAAAAAAAAAATTTTAAAAAAAAAAAAGAAAATCTTTGTGAGAAAAGGTAGAAAAAAATGTGAAAACAGTAGGTTTCTTTCAGTGTTAACCTGATGATGTTTGAGTCCCAGAATACTGCAGCAGTAAGGAGCAGCATGTGCAGATGTGGTCCTCACTCCCAGCACACAATCACTGAGAATTTTGGTATGTACTGTGAAGAAGGAAAGCTGTAGTGACATTTTTTTTTCCCCTGAATGCACTTATCTCCCTGATGTTGGGTGCCATTAAAGCTGCAATTATAAACAAGGCTACAACAGAGAAAAATGTAGATTAGTTTTCATTAATATATTCAAGGAAAGAGAAGATTTTAATAGATTCTCTTCAAAAATTTAAATGTAAAGCACATCTTGCTAAAGTTCTGAGCCTCCTTGTTCCAGTGTGATGTTGGGAACCTACTTCTGCTTTGAAGGGTCTTGGGTATGTTCAGGTCTCCATGATCTGTTGTTACACGGCTAACTTAAAATGCAGCTGGTATCAATGGAAAGGTCCTTGTTTGCTTTCAGTTGGAGCTGGATAGTGTCTCTAATGATGATAGGTTTTGCCTGGAAAATGGTAGTACATGTGATGTTTCCATGTGCTTTTATCTGGTTGAAGTGGCTTGACTCTTGACACTGCAGGTTTTGTCTCTATGTTCAGAACCAGGCAGGCTGGGGCTGTGCGTGTGTTAAAGGTTTGGGGGTCATTCCTCCTGGCTGTTCCTTGATGGCTTACCTGGCACTTACCACACACTGCTTGTCCCCGTGCACGGTCGCCTCAGTTGTGATGCAGAATGGCTTGCAGGACTGTGCAATGGACTGTAGTAAAGCACGGCTGCAGGCTAAGAACAGACACTTTTACAGAGCTGTTTTCGACCTTCATCACTTCCCCGCCCTGGATCACTGCCTGCCCCCCTGGCCCTGGATGCTTGAATTGGTGCCTCAGCTGCAGGGCTGCCTCATGTCCGCACTGCTGCCGGGGAAAGGGCTCTGTAGCCCGCATATGGAAACACAGACACTAGGCATTGTATGCCGTAGGGAATCAAGTGGGGAAATATTATTGTATTTCTGAATGCAGTTTGAAAGCTGTGTGTATATATTAACTCTGTATGATCAACAACCGTATTTCTAAAAGTTGTCAATTTAGTCATCTGTACAAAATTTAAGTGTCATGGTGTGGAGCCTTGGGTTTTCCATGACTCTGAATATGTTCCAACACATTCCCATGTAACTGAATGATTGTTTTTGCCTTTCACAATCATATTTTCCATTCTTCCAGTGAAGATTTCTGTACTTCATAAAACAGCAGGCCATGGGATTCAGACCAACAACAGAGCAAGGTGTGAGTCCTGAACATCATCTTTCAAATTCCTTTCTCTTAAAATCTACTTCTCCTCCTCTTCCTCCCATTTTATTAGAGTGAATCCTTTGCAATTATTAGGAAATACAGCCTGGGTAAACTGGATGTCATAACTTGCAGACTGAGAAGTCAGTCATGCAGACATACCTTGAAGGGCGTTGGTTAATATTTTATTATAGTAGACAGTGCTTGTAAGTTTGACTCAATCTGTTAGCCAATTTATTAGTAAATGAGATAGCACATACTGAAGATCAGAGTGGCAAGTTCTGTTACTTTAAAGTTTTTTTTTATGACATTTAATATTAATTGTAAAAAGAAAAAGCTAAATCCTCACTTATACTACATTCCAAAGAGGAATATCCTTATGGCTTTTCTTTTTATCTCCTTTCAATGAATCTGTTCTTTCATTTATCTTGATTGAAGGAAATCAATTGTCATTTTAGTAGCTGTCAACAAGCAGGCTGGGACAGCATAGTTGTTGCTTATTTACACTTGGTGCTTTCATTTCAGTCCTTTATGGAGATTTTTTTTTCTTAAATTCATTAATGATAAACCTAATGAAAAGTTGATTTTTTTTTTTAAGATGAACCAAGAAAGGGAAAAATGATGCATTATGTATTTTATTACAAGAAGTTTAGAAACAGGCAGCAGGTGTGCATGCATATGTGGTGAAGAAAGGCAGCACAGGTGCTAAACCAAAGAAAATTACTATTTTCACCTATTAATTTTGGACTACTACTTAGGGTACCCAGAAGCTGGGTACTGAGGGACTTCTAAGCTTTTAAGTATCAGAGTAAGCAATTTTGCTTGCCAACAAAATTTTTTTTGTCAATCTTTTTTAATACCTGTATAAAACAAACAATTAAAAAAATAAGGGAACATTCAAGAGCTGGAATGTGTTAGATAAGTTAGTTAATTTGTATTGCCTCTAAGTATCATAATTTTAATTTGTAGTAATAGAAAATAATGGGCAACAGCTGAACAAGCAGCATAAGCAAAGAGGAGAGCTGCTCTATACCTATATTACGTTAGTTGCATATTATAATAGAATGAACAAAATCAGTAAAATAACATTTGAATTACTGAAGTTTCTCTTTGTAGATTAAGGGAATTGAAAGTGATGGCCCTGTTTGACATCAGTTTGAGTCAATTTCAGCTAATTTCATTTCAGTGGTTGAAAATAGTTTAAGACAATTCCATATTTTCCTTGAGAAGTATTTTTTTCCTTTTGTTGTTGATTTTCCTGCCTCCATGGTCTTGAGAGCTGTTTAATTATTTCCACTGAAATAGTTTATTGCTAAATGTTCTGATTTTTCACTTTTTTTTTTGATTGATAAGTTTCAACTTTGCTGGGAAGTGTAGATGCAAAAATAAAAATTCGTTTCAGCCTACGTAATTCAAGATAGTTCTTTCTTTGAATATGTCCACAGAAATTTATTATAGTTCGACAAAATGTTTGATGAAATGAATCTCAGGAAGCCATCAACTTCCTTGAACTGCATTTTCCATAAGAGAATGTAGCTTGATATTTTAATTAATTTTCAACAGCAGCTACTTTTGAACTTAATTTTCAGTTAGTTTACCAAATGGAAATGAAACCATTTGTTATCTGGAATATCAAGGAATATTTATTATTTCAATCACAGAATTCAGGTTATTTAAATATTTTTAAACTTATTTCTGTTGTACAAATTTTTTTTCAACATACAGAAATGTTACCACATTAGAAACAGGAATAGTAACGATTTATTCTGCAACCTTGAATAATTTTACAATGGCATTCCAGCTAATTTCCTTTCTAACATTTATTTTCCTGGTAAGCTGATTTAACATGTTTCTTCAGTGATTTTAATCTTCCCTTAGCAATTGGTAATACCTTAATTCTTCTTCGAGTTCTTCACCTGTATATTCTACTGTCCCTAAGGAGAAAAAGCTGTGCAAGACGTACCCATTGTTAGTAAATCTTGGTTTTGATGTATCCTGAAAAATACAGAAAACTAGCGTCTGCAACTCATTGGTCCTCCCAAGGGAAGGATTCTTGGAGTTGCTTAACAGCTCCTCTCTCCAGCTGTTCCTTTTCGAACCTCTGCTGCTGTGAGGCTGCTTGGACCGTTTATTAGGTGATACTGGAAGTGATCATTGCACTGATGGGGTTCGCTGCTTATCTGAAAACAGGGAAGCCAGGCAGCAGCAAACTTCTGAAATCTGCTTCTTTTCTGGAACAGGGGGCTCGTGGAGCTTCTCCTCAATGCAAGGTGCAGCCTGACCCCTGAAATGCTTTGCCTTCCTTTTTCTCCCTGAAGTCACTTTCAGTCTCTCCTTTGGCATCTTCTGTGAGCATACAGATAATTTTTTAAGTGAGTAATTCCATTAGCTTTGGTAGGATAACTTGAATATGTAAAGCTAGACATACTTGAATACTTTATTGAATCAGGGACTAGATTTTTCATAATCTTCTCTTTATTTTTAATCTGAATGAGTGGGTCAGTCTCAGGAACCAGATGTCTTACTTTCAGAGCTCTGCACTTTGTCAGTTGTGATCAGCCCATACTTTTTTTTTTTTAACCAACATTTATTTGAGTTTTTTTTCTTCCAGTCCACAGAAAATGTGATTCTTACTGTGTTAACAGCTCTTTTAAAGAAGGTGTAAGTAATAAACCCCCGAATGAACAATAGCTGTACCTCAGCAGTACAGCTTTGGGAAGTTGCAAAGTAATTTTTAAATTTCCTTTGAGATAAAGACAACTAATTCTGAGGCTGCTCTTTGTAGGTGCATGCTGCATAGTGAGGTTAAATTACAATAAGTGAGCAAGGTATTTAGCATGACTCCTCTACGTTGTGCATGCCAGGGCTCCTGGCATTGCTGGAAAATGACATCAGGCTGAGTGAAGTGTGTGAAGAATTGAAGAAACTCTTTTTAAGCTTGGAGAGTGGAAGATTCTTAGTGGGCATATTTCCTTGACCTAAGATATGTCCAAATTGTAATTACAGGGGAAATGTCCTCCAAATGGCATTATTTCCACTTATATGCAAATTTTGTTTCCTTTCATGCTTTTCCAGAAATTTTTAGAAGCTTTAATATTAGCTTGTTAATGTTTTTAGGAGGCCTAAGTGTATCCTGGAATAAAGTACATGTTTTCATTCACTTGGTGTTACATCCAGCCTATACAATGTTAACATTCAGAATCCAAACAGTCATTTAAAATTATTCTTAATATTTACAGTTTTCTGTATCGGAAAAGCTGGTTAGAAGCTCTTAAGAGTAAAGTAATTGCCTGACTTTTCTAACATTAAGTTCCATTAAGGCTGCCACAATAAGTTGGCCAATATTGCATAGCCACAATATTTGTATTGAGAAAAAGAAAGATTTGCTTTTTTAAAGTGAGAACAAAAGCTGATTAATCTAAAGTGGTACAGTAGCCAGTGGTCCACTTCTAGTCTTTAATGCATTTCTTTTCACAACTTTATTGGGAGATCACAAATCCTAGCAGGACTCTAGCTGTAACATGGATATGGGGTACAGAGACCATGGCAAAAATTTAAAGATTAATAGGTGCTTAAATCCTATTTCAAGAGAGAAATACTTTTGAAAACAAGAACTACCTCATCAGGAACTACCATTTTACAACACCTTATTTTTTTCCTCTTCAGTTGTTAAGCAAGTAGTAAAAACCTGGCTTGTTATCTCTTAAATTGACAGAGCAAGTTGGAAAAGAAAGAGCAAAAAAAAAAATGGAAGCTTCTGAATACTTACTAGGACTAATTGCAGGGTATTTTCTGAACTCAAGTTTGTAAGCAATTCAGTGAAAGTTGTGATGCTTTTTATATTGTATTAGTTTCTTAATCAAGATACTGTGTTATACCAGGTCTTAATAAAAACAAGGTTACAGTGGTAAAATACTTAACCAAGTCTATAATCTTATAAGTTTGACAAAAGTAATGTTCCAAAAACTCATAATTATCCAAATAATAATCCAAAACCTCATTAATTGTATTCACTTCCATTACTAATTTTGTTTAATTTATCACTGTTTCTGTTGTTGTCTGGCAAATTCATAATATCTGTAGGTTTTTTTGTTTACTCATTAACCTTGCTAAATATTTGTACCATAATCACTGCTTGTTAGAGTACTAATATTTTGTAAAAAAAGTAGTTTTACTTTTCTTCCACACTGTAAAGAATGCTGGATCATGTGTTGTCAGTCAAAGGTTTCTCAGTATGTATGTACAGTAACCCGTATGTACTTCCTGGAGAAGTAGCCTATGCAAAGATTTTTTTCAATCATAAATAAAATATTTGATTAAATTTGGTCCTTTTTAGTAGAATTAGTTTTACTCTTAAAATCAGACATCAAATTGAGCACATTCTGAAAGAGAAAAATATCCACAAGGACATCCTCTTTCACATCTGCATGAAAGCAACTAGATGATAGCTATTATTTTATCACTTTAATGTATTCTTTATATAGCATTTCACAGATTTTCAGGAACAAGTTATAACGGACGGTTTTCCCAGTGTATTTTATTAGCTTCTAAATACACCGGTTTATCGTTCTCTCTTTCCTCCCTGACTGGTTAAAGTTCACATCTAAATTTTGTGGAAGAATGGAAAAATCTATTTTTCGTACAACTTTATTTCTTACATTTATTCTTGAGTGAGATTTCTGATAAGAAGAGCCAGGGTTTTATCCATATAACCAGACAGTCACGTACCTTTTTAAAGTGTGTTCTAAGAAATAGGCCTGCTGTTCAACCTAATCTTTCATTTGCTATTTCTGTAAAGCACCTTTGAGTGTTTCTTGAGCTTAAAATGTTTGATCCTATGTGCTGTCCATTTCTCTCCTTTCTGTATCTTTTCAGAGTTTCTGATCTTTGAGTGTTATGATATATCTTCCATGCATTTCTTCATTTTCCTTCTTCAGATTTGAATATATGTCTTTTCTATATCTCTAATTCATGCCCTTCCTTCATGCTTTCTCTGTCATTTTAGTATTGTCAATCCCAATCATTTGGGAGTTTTGCTGAAAAAGTATATCCATGTACTGAATCTTCTTTCTTTTTAAAATCTGGATTCAAGTCCATTATGAGGCAGAATGAAAACAATTTTGGCAGTCTTATTCTAGTCTTTTCTTGAGTTTCTGTCCCATAATAAAGCATAATGCAGAATAATTGTCCTTTTCTGCTTCAGTTGGTTTGAGTGTCAGGGATACTGCAGGTCAAGGCTGAAGTACATAAATGCTTGCTCAGCACATCACTACCGTTTGTCTTACCACATGAAATGTGTCTTAATATATTTATTGAGATCATTTAAAGTAAAAAGGAAACATTAAGCTAAACTTTTCATGAGGAAAAATATAGGCACAAATCATCCCAGTTTTATACCATTATATAAATCCCTGGAACCATGAAAAACAGCATTTTCATTGACCTTTCCTTGGTTTCCACTATGTATTCATCTTTTTGGACTGGATTCATAAACTGTAATGTTAAACTTGATAACTCATTTTGATCATTACATGGCCTGTTAATGATTGCATTGTTTCACATTTGCTCATGTTATTCAGGACTTTAAGTATAAAATATAGATACATTCTTATAATATGAAATATAATACTTCAGTTACGAAATCTGCTTTGCAATGCAGTAGGCTTGTTTGAATGCCGTCATCTCGGGTAAGTATAAAATGATTAGTCTGTATTGCCAATTCATTTGGTTTTACAGCTTTATTATGCACTTCTGTGTAATGAACCAGTTAAGGGTGGCTTGTGTTATCTGAACACACAAAGTAAAACAAATCAACCTTTTATTTGTTGGTGACTAATCCTGATGTTTTCTCACTATTCTACTGTACTTATAACATTGTTTTCTAATGATGCAAAGTACAATTATAGATACCAGAAAATGTTGAAGCCCACTGCAGTTGTTAATGATGGAGACATCGAAGTCTTGATAACATTCATATAACAGAAACAAGTATCTGCTAATTTACAAAGAGAGAAAATAAAGAGCCAAGAGGGTAGATGGCACCTTCCAGGTCCTTCCTGTAGGAGTAGCTGATTCCCTCTCCCACATATGCTAGTGAGCTGATTACTAAAGGAGGAAACATTATAAACAGTGTGACAGTGTAAATTGCACCAGTTGTCTTCCCAGTTAAAATACACAGGAAAGAAGTGACACCTGTGCAAAGGACACACTTTTCAAAGCTTCTCTGTTTTATCTCAGGTGGCAGCATCTAATCAGGGAGATTCATTCTTGCATGTATGTTCTCTTTAGCTTCTGTGCCCTGCCTTTTTTCAGCCGACCTGATTTACCCCTCTCGCTCATATGGGCTAGAATCCTTGACTTTTCATGCCATTCTCTCTCTTCTGTTTGAAGGGTGGATTTGGGATTTTGTGGGGGGGGGAAAGGGATTGCATCTGGATTTTATTTTCCGTAGTAAATTCCAGAGACTGCCCATGCAATTCAGAAATTTCAGTAGCTGAAAAGTAAAAGGCTGTTTTATTTTCTTCTGTGATATAAGCTGCTAAAGATTTTTATTACCATTACATCCCAAATTAGCCTTTTGTTACTCCAAATAGGTATATTTATATAACTAGAAATTAAATGTGATTTTCTCCACAATGAAATCTACTCAGTGACAAATATATTTCTCTGACAAAGGTCCAGTGCCACTGAAAGAATGATCTAAATGGGTGATTGTAGGCAGTTATGAATATTACAGTCATTATTAAAGTATTACTCAAGAATAGTGTTAAATAGCTTTTTGGTCATAAACTTTATTTTCTGGATATATTTTTCTCTTATCACTCAATGAGGTATTTGAAGGGGCCTATGCCATGGCTGGCAACCTTAACCTTTTGTTAACAAGACTTTCAACAGTTTATTTCCTTGCTGATTTTGCTTTTAATTGGAAAGAAAAATATTCATATTAGTAGTCAAGTTGGAAGCTATGATTATTATTTTAACTTACTGTGTCTAAGAACAAGTAAAGGGTAACCCGTGACTAAGTGACTCTTTTCCTTTATTTATAATAAAAGGGGCTTTATGGTCATTCATGGAAGTATGGGGAATATTTTATGATAGAGGTGATCAGAAAACAAACCACAGATGTGGACTGTATTTTAAATGCATGTTGATTATTCTAACGTTAAGCAAAGAAGGAAGGCCTAGTGTGTGCCATGCGGTTGACCCTTTTCCTCTCCCCCATCTACAACCAAGCTGTTGTCTCTTTAAGGAATCCATTGATATTTTAGAAGAGCTTTTATAAAGCTAACGTGAATAACTGTCTTTTTGGTTACAAAAAAAAGCAACAGAAAAGGAAGGATGTGTTAAGAAAACTGCCGCAGGTTAAGTAATTGTCTTCTTTTTATAAAATAATTCTGTAACTTGGGCTCGGTTCCTTCCTCTGCCTGAAAGGTATTTCCTCCCTGGGACAGTGCAATGACTGCGAAGCTATAGGAAATTTAGGTGTTTTTAAAGGCTGATTACAGTTGGCAGTCCTCTTAGTTTCTGCAGGTCATACTGTTCCTGTTATTGCACTCTTTGCAAAGCGCGGGGGGGGGGAGGTTTTTTTGGGTACGCAAGTGGGAGGAGTGGTTCCATGGTCGTTTGGGCAGGTGTTTCTTATCTCCTGTGATGGTGAGCGAAGCCTGGATGCTCACAGAGAGCCGTTCCTTCATCCCTCTTCCCTGGTGTCCCCACACGTTACAGCAGAGGGGCGCGGGGGACTGGCAGGCAGCCCCTCTCCGGTTCTTTCCACTGCATGACCACATTGCATACCGCCCCCCCCCCCTTTTTTTTTTCCCCCCTTTCTCACTGCCCCCAGCCTTTTATTCTTTGCTCTTATCTGCCTGAGTTTGCCATTTTTCTTTTTGGCTTTTATTGGAATAATCTTTTCCCATTCAGAGGTTGTCTTGGTTTTAATTCTAGCCTGGCTTAGGTTTGGCCAGACCCTAGTGCAGCTTTTTTGCCTGCTAGGGGTTCCTGACAACCCCTAGTATAGATAGGGCTGACAGCGTGCCTGTTCCCTATCCTGTCTGCATGCCTGCGGGTGATCTCTGTGGCCTGGGGATCAGCCCTGCCCCTGCCTGGAGAAAGCCAGTGCTTTCCAGATCGCAGGGGTTATATACTGAGTCTGCTTTAAAGGTGTTCAAAGGCAGGTCTGCATTCCAGAGTTTGTGCATTTGAAAGACATTAACTGGATTTGTCAATCTTGAGAAATACTGCTCAGTTTGCAGGGCTATGTTTTGGTAATAAACAACCTCCTACATGAAACACTGCAGCTCCCTTGCGCTCTGGTGAGGCAGGATAGCTGTCACTGCAGAGTGGCTAAATATTGTGGGGTTCGGAGCGCCTAAGAGTCCATCATTACTTGTGGCAGGGATTTGCCGTAAACCACATAGACGAATTCACATTGCATTCAAAGTTGAGAAAAATTATCCCTAGTTGGGCAGGTACCCTAAATAATAATAATATTTATTATTCTTATTCTTATTATTATTATTATTATTATGTTTAAAATAAATTATTACACATTCTCCGTTCAAACCTGCAGTTTCAGAATTGTGGTGGCAACATCACTGCAGTAGATAATGCCCAGGAATAAATGGCCCAAGTGATTAAAGGCAAATGATTGTCGGAAACTTATAAAGAAGAGAAGAGGAAAAAAAAAGGAATCATACTATTTAGGCTACAATAATATAAATTTGGACTGCAGCATGTGGATACATTCCTTCAGACAGCTGGGGCGGACACAATTTTTTTTATTCTGAAAGAGATACCACAGCCAAAAATGGGAACAGTTACTTTTTCTTTTCCCCAGAAAAAGAGAAAATATCTTTTTTTTCTGTCCCAGTCAAATTGTTTTCTTTTACTTACTCCAAACTGTATTTTTAACATACAAACGATGCCAGAATGCATACAATGTTTATGTATAATACCAAGACTGATTGCATCATTGTTAAGAACTATCACCAGTAAGAGATGTGTGTGATAAGCCAACATGGATTTAAATGCAATCTGTGCGATTCTGTAAGAGTGTTACTATGTGAAACTGGGTGCAAATATGATAATGCATCTAACCATTTGTGGCTGTACGATGCTTACAGACATATGTGAAAACAAAGTTAAGTCAGAAGTATTATGCTATTAGTAGAAACTCTGTGAGCTTAAGTCTGAATGTAGACACACGGATCATTTGCGGTTTCTTACTCTGTGCACGTTGCATATGAAGAGACTGGACTTGAAGTTACACTGTCTGTAATAACATTAGTTGCATTCTCTTTATGAAGGGACTTATTTCAGAAAATGTTGATTCTTAGATGTTCTTCCAAATGAGCTAATCATTCTTTGCTGTTCTCTGAAAACACAAATGGAGCAAGAAGCCATAGATGGTGCTTATTTAGGTGGTGTTGCATTTTCCCCTAAAAGATACAAATTTTAGCCATAGATCATTGGCTGGATTTTTTTGTTTGAGATAAGAAACCAAAAAAGTGACACTCATAAAAACAACAGTTCTTTGTGGTTTTTTTTTTTTTTCATCTACCACAGTAACCACTAAGTATTAAAAGATACTGCAGCTCTTATTTAGAGTCTTAGCAGCTACTGTAAACATCCTCTTTGCTTCCCATGTTCCTTTTTCTTCTCAAATGTGTGAAGTTTCCTTTTGCAGGAAGAGGGATAATGGCTACCTCATTTTACCCTAGGACCATCCGTATGCTTATGCCTTTGAACTATTTTCCACAACATTATGTCTAAAAAAAACTTTTCAGTTTGAATAGTTCGCTGTTTTGTGTTTTGTTTTGTTTCTTTCCCCAAAAAAATTCTTCCTTTTTTCTTGAGGAAATATAGGTGATCTAGAGTAACTCTTTTCAGTGAACTGGCAATGCACAAGGAATCTGGTGTCACGTGGTACCCGCACTCGTGCCTGGCTCTGCTTTTCTAGAGAGTGCTTTAGCAGTGATGCTGAGGCTAGTACTTTTGGGGGGCATGTGTACCCATTATACTTTTAGCAGGTGCTTCGGTCTCTTGGAGAAAGTCTTGTCAAAATGGAAACGTTCTTGCCAAATACCCATGCCAACAAATGGATATTTCTGGTTAGAAAGTCTTGACTAGTTATGATTGACAGCTGTCTCTTTTTCTTACAGTTCTGTGTCTTTGAGTGCTGTAGAAAGGGTTGGCACAATACTAAAAGGGGTTGGTTTACCTTTTGTTTCCCCTTCTGTGATCAGAATCAGTATCATCTTAGCACATAAATCTAGCTGAATTTAATTTGCAAGATGGGCGTATGTGCAAGGAAAGATGTGGACAAGCATGTGATACGCTCTGTAAAATGTGTGATGTAATTTTCAGTCTTACTATGCATCAGCTTCATCATTTCCAAAGGTTTTATCTTCCAGATACATTTTTTTGAAAGAGGTTTTTCTGACTCAACTATACTTATCTCCAAACTTGACTAAGTTATGTAATTTATTCAGATGATACTCAGCTCTGCTTAGGTTTCTGTGACTTTCCTGTACAAGTTACCTTATCTTCATTTTTTAAATTAAAAGCCAATAAAAAAAAAATCTCAGGGCAAGATGGTTTCCAGACTCAGTTTGGTACTTTTGCTTCAAATTCTCAGTTAAGATTCTTTCTGTGTTTTGTTTTAGTATGTTGCCACTTTTCTTTAGGAAAAAAAGGCTTGCCTCATTACAGTTTGCTAGCACACCCCTATCAATTGTGAAACTGTGGGCTGTTTGAAAGAAAATCTGTGAGAAGTGGTGCCATGTGCTGAATGAGGAGCTGAGCGAGCTCTGTCCCATCTCCATCTGGAGAAGCAGCATCCTGCTACCCAGTCAGTGCCTGTATACTGGCCGTCTCTCAGGGAGATGGCCTGAAATCAGCTACTTTGTATTCTACTGGGAGCTGGGGAAGTGGGAAGGAGCTGGTGGTCTGCCTGCGTTTCCTTCCTCAGCAACTTCCTCCGAGAGTTCAAAACTTTCTGTTCCAGTATGTGCAAAGTGTAGTTGCCAGCCCTCTCCTGTGGAGCACAAATGTGCAAACAGTAATCCTGAAAATAGTACTTCTGCTTCTGCATAGCAGGGTTCTTTTGGTTTGTTTTAAGAAACTTTTTTCCTCTACCTTCTTTTTGTGCTCCTCTGTATTTCTGTTCAGTGGCGTATACTTCTGCAAGTTAAAATGGGGAATGTTCCCCTCCATTTTACTTCATTTGTATGTAATGCCTCATGAATTTAATTTCCTAGTAAAATTTCTTTCCAAATATGACTGGAAAACACATTTCTTCTTTGCCTTTCATCTAAATACTTCTTCCTACCTTTGATGTATTATTTAATTCTGTAATTTTATTATTTAACACCTGAGATCATGGCGGAGTATAATTTCTGAGAAGCCCACTGTATAGACATGCACACTGTTTAAAGTGGGTTGGAAATTTTCTGAGAACAGACAAACAGCAAATGTCTTTTGAAAGTGGAAGTTGTTTGAGCCTGAACATTTTGTTTCAAATACCTGGGTTGAGAGAACTTTGCCAGTTTGAAGGGAGGAGTCTGATGAGAACTTGGCAGTGTCAGGAGCTGTGGCTTTCTTCAGATAGACAAAAGCAAATTTGGGGGATGCAGAAGAGAAGCATAATTTTATTATTGAACAGTCAATAATGACAAAGATAAAAATAAATAACTATTTCTAGCTCCTTGCTCCTGGATCCTCAGAAATACTATAAAACCGATGAGAAATCCACTCATGATTCTGATTCCATGGACCTGGGTCTTTCACAGCACATAGCTGAAGTGACTCAGGAGGTCTAATTTTGTATATACAAAGCAACTCACACATGAAACGGAAGAGAGAAGTGAACACTGTTAAATAAAGATTAGTATTTGGCATTGAGCCCATACTCCTGAAAGCACCATTTGCCTGATCCCTTTGGGATCAATGGTGAGTATCATCCTAAAGCAGTGGCAAAATATCAATTTAGTCCTAAGATTCTCCAAGCCACAGCAAGGTCTCCAGGAGGAGTTATGGCTTACAGCTGGCTGAACTTCAGTCTTAGGGTTACTGTATATCAGAACAGACCAGTGTTCATTGCAAATGGGTCCCTTGCTTCTGGAAAATGCCAGAAAATGGTAATTTTTCTATTTATCTTTTATCTGAGATATCTTTTGCCTTGATTGTCTACTAAATATCAGGACTAAAGAAAAAAATAATTTGCAATACTGCATACAATAGGAAGTGACACCTGACTTTCTCAAAGGCAGGTAGTAAGAATACTGCTGTTATAGTCCTCCTCCCTGAGAGATGACTTTTCTGCAACACTCCTGCTACTTCTATATGCAGTGTTATGCCATGTGAAAATAATTGAGTTAACCTTGAATAAGCAGTGTCAGCTTGTCAGATGTGTATTCTGCTCAGGTTAAATGCTGCTTCTCAGCAGTGCTAATTGGAGTGTTGCACTAATATTAACTAAACTGCCTTCTTCACGTTAGTGACTTGGCACTTTTGATTCAACTCAGTTTCGGTGAGTTTGGAGCTTTGTATTTTTGAACAGTTCAGGATATTTTCCAGTTACCATTCTATGAGAAATAATTAAATATTCAAAATTATGTTGTTTGTGGTTTTTTTATATCATTAAAGAGTATGCCCATGTACATCAGTGGGTTTTTGAAAGATGCAACAGTATTGTGTGCCTGAAAGTAAAACAAACAAAAACCCCTTAGTAATTATACCTTTCCTAGTTTTATTCTTTTGTGTTTCTTGCTATCTACTTCAAATCCTGCTTTAAAATGTATCTTTTTGACCAGTATGCAAAACAGCTGAGGGGCTGTCAGTCAAATAAGATTTCTTCATCTGATAGAAGAGATTAACAAAGGAAATTAAAGTATGTAGTTCTACATATTACATCTTCTAGGAAATGTTTAAGCATATATTTGACTGGATAAAGCTACAACATTTTTTGACATTATATGGATTTTTTTAATCTATTTACATTGTGTTAATCCTGGATTTATGATCTAGAATCTGAGCCAAGAGACCAAAGACTAAAACTATCCTCCTCAAAGATCCACAACAGTGTGAAAATATAACTTATATTTTATGTAGCTTTGGGTCAACTTCCTTAGAAAAGTAGACTGACATTTGAGCTTTTTTTTTTTCTTTTAAATTCTGGATTTGTTTTAATGTTTCAGTAACTTGCTATAGCTGTAAATATTTCTGTACAGATGCAAAGTCAATTCTTTCAAGATTCTGATTAATGACTTAGGTTTAATCAGATTTGCCTTCTAGCCATAACTTCAGATGAGAAACCCATCTTTCCTTTCTCAAAATTTACATTTCATTTTAGCCCTTAACATTTAGAAAAGTTGCTAGACAGTTCCAGCTGGCAGGATTTGATGTCATGGTACAGCTCAGGAAAATACATCCAGGACTTACCTACCTGATAATCTGCTCTTTAGGTACTGAAAAAGTTTCCTATTTAACTAAGCCACGTGCAAATGTTTACGTACTACATGACACCCCTGTGATGCCATACAATGACATTCTACACATGGCAATTAGCAGCATATTCCTTACAACTGGTGTGTGGTTGAGACAGTGTAGGCTGCCTAATAACCACTTGTCAACATGCCAGTTGTGGGGGAATTGTGATCAGGTGCCCTGATAAGCTTCATGTGCTGTCAAATTGCAGGGTCAGAGAGCACCTTTTCTCAGACTTTCCTTCTCTGTCATGGTCCAGAGTTGTTCAGGGACAGCCTCTCTGGAGGAACAGAGGAAATCTGCTGATCATTCGTATTCTGGCATTGTAGTGGGTAAAGGACACCCTCCTAATGTGGAGCAAAACACAGGTTAGGTAAACTGGAGGCATTAGGAAAAGCTATTTTAGGTGTCTTTTCAATGTCCTGAGGAGTGAGCGAGAGCCGTATATTTTAGGTTGACAGCAACTAGAAGTAAAAGAGAGACTTATAGCAAGATAATTATTTCCCTAAAAGTAGTAGAAAGGCTTGATATCACACCCATGCCCATACCAAAGAATCCTTCATCCTAAAGATTGTCTTGGAGAAATGTTGATAACTATTGTGCTATGTAAGCAGGGGCTCAATAACAGTACTTTGTGTTATAGGTATAGGATGAAGACCCTAATAGCTTAGGCCAGGCCATGAAAAGGGTGGTAGATCATAAATCTGTCTTTCCAAATGCTGTATTAAGGGCACACTAATTTATGGCATATAGCGTTATCTAATGGTTCTGCTCATAAATGCAGATCTTTATTATGGTTTCAGTAGCTTCATCATTTTAGACACTGGCTTCTGCTTCTCTTTGATGTAGCCAGATAATTTGAATTATACCGTTAGCAGAAGAGAATGTTTTCATGCCAAAACCTCTTGCTGATCAGCATCTCTTGTATCACCCTTCTGCTTTACTGCTGTTCTGCATGGCATTTCTGTATGTATTTCTGCTGAAGCTCTTTAACTTTCTACTTTCGTATTGGCTTACCACTTAATGAAGCTAGCTGGCTGAGTATAAACAGAACCTGCGGTGATGGATAGCATCTATACATAAGTTAAAAATATTTTAGCATAACTCATTAAAGCAGCTACTTAAGTTCATGTTAAGTGTAAGGGGAATGTGGGTGGGAAGGCATGTGGAAATTGGGTTGGCTTACAGGATGGAATGAAATTATTATCGCTCTTCAGGGAAGTGCAGTTCCTGTAAAGACTGCCATTTTGGGCAATTTAGGGAATTTTTGTAATGAATTTCTTCTGGAGGGGGAAATTCTTGAAATACTTCATTTACTGAAGATGCAGATGTATATTATTAAAAGGTCTAAAGCTGCTGAAATACTCAATCAGGAAAAAGCGATGCTTAAAACCGGGCTTGGCATTGCCCAGTGGATGTACTTTAGCAAGCTTTATCTTCTTGAGGTCAGTTCTGGTGAAGTTAACTTTAGCTTTAGTGCTGCCTTTATCACATAGAGCTTCCCTTGATCAATACGAGGGCTGGACCAGTGTGGGAGCGTCTCTTCAAAGTAAAATGTACAGATCCTTTGGGTACTTGTGCTATGGAACATCTTTCTTTTTTTTTTTTTTTTTTCTTTCCTCTCTGAACACTTGACTTAAAAATTATGTGATGTTTTTCATCTAGCACTAGGTCATTACTGATCGGACTTAATTTTGAGACTAATGAGTTTAGCAGAGAATACAATATTTCATAGTTGATCTCTAAGGCTATTCAATGTCAAGAAGTTTTGGATTTTTTTGTTTTTGTTTTAATATATGGCAATTAACATTTATCAGAAATCTGAAAGAGAGAAGTTCTCTTGTAGAAGGTTCTTCAGTTACTGTCATATGGTGGATAGCAGGATCCGTATTATGTGCCCACCTGAGAGAGAATTAAAGTCCTAAGGATCATAAGATGGTGATAAATTATTTTAATGAGAGGAAAAGAAAAACAGGAAAAAATACTATTTGTAGTGTTTCTATCAATTTGCCCAAAACAGCAGTACTTTTATTCCCACATAACTACTTTTAAGAGGCTCTTCTGTGTTTAAAATAACATTTATTTTTAAAAGAATGTTAAGTATTAGACTTTGTTAACACATGGCATATTTTCCATCTCCTTGCTATAGTAAACTACTGTAGTAATACTGTTTAGTGTTTAGCCTTTACTCTGCTTGAATTAATATAACTACTTTGAAAGGCTTGGTAATTATGAGTCCTTTCTTCCAAATTGCAGTTCAGACGAAGATGGTTCATAAATCCTAATATATCCTGAACGGTAGAAGGATGGCAATTGTTCATGCACCAGCACAATTAGGAATAACTTATTTTCCAAGAATCCACCCCCATATATTCATTTAAACCCATTCTGTATGAAATTTAAACTATAAAGCTTCTAGAAGACCTGTATACCAAAAGAAGACAGTCCTCCTTTAATTGTCAAATAGGAAACAGAAAGATCATTGAATCACAAACATAAGCATTGTGGAGATTTACAGAAGAGTGCTTTGCTATGATTAATAAAGTGTCAAGTTGAGCACTAGTTGCAATGTTATCAATTTCATGAAACAGCAATTATAGCAGGTTGACAAAGCTGAAAAGACGTAATAAAGTTAAAGCTAAGAACAAACAAGTTCGAAGGATGGGGCAAACTCATCTACACACGACTTTGATACTATTTCCCTGTGGGAGTGTTCAAAGCCAGCAGCCTTTGGGACTGACTTGCTTGAGCCTCACTCGTTGTCAGCTCTGCTTTTTTCTTCTTTTTTATTTTTTTTTTCCTCCCCTCCTCCTCCTCAAGGAACAATATTTTGGCTTTGCAAAATAAGTTGGCTTAAAAGAATTGGTTATATTTTAAAACTGGTTTAGTAACTAGGCAGGTCTAAGCAGCCCAGATATCTTAGAAATCTGGCTGCTTAGGTGGATTGACAAATAGTAATTTTTAGATGCTGTGCTTCATAGATAGTAGGCAGATTCTTCATTTACATAATTCTATGTTGATAAAATCTAGTAATAGGTAAAAAGCTAGAAGCTGCCCTTATCCAGGTTATATATTTGAATTTCTATGAATTTTGATCTGAATAAAATAAAAATTGAATTGCTAATGACTCTTGGATATTATTTCTGTCATTAAGAGATCTGCTTTTGGTCCTGTGCCTTTCCCTGTTCCACAAAAACAGTCCCGCAGCAGGACTTGTGGCATGGTATTTTCATGTTTTCTCCTCTGTGCAGAGAAGTGGTTTGTAGTTAGAAGGCAATGAACACAGTGCCAGGCATCAAGCCCCTCTTCAAATGTAACTAACAGAAAATAAATAATAAAGCTACTTTGATTCTATTTAAATCAGTTTCTTTAAAGAACAAAAGAACATCTATTGCTTCTTGCATGGCTTTAGCGGTTGTCTTCTAATGAAAAAATCATTTTGTTCTGCTTCAATATTTCAGTCTTTATCCATAACTGGCTGTATACGCATTAGTGTTTGTTTCTGATCAGTGGTGTGGTTTTAATGCAAATTCCCTATTGGTCCCTACTTACTGCCTGCTTAGTGCATGTTGCTTCATTACCTGGTTTTAACAAGCATGAACTGGCTTCTTCTCAGAGGAAATTAAACCAGAAGTCCCATTTCAGATCCACACCAATGGAGTTTATCCTGGTCTCTTTTCTCTGTAGAGTAATTACACGATTTGGATTATAAAATTGTTTGAAATTTTAAATCTGGCTTATCATAATTCTTAAGGCAGGTAAAACAGAAAACATAGTGAATTGTGTTTCATAATTTTCTTTTTTCCACCCTTGGTAGTTTACTTTTAAATTAATATTTAAAACAATTACCTTTTTTTCCTGTTTGGCAATTTTATCTTTTGATTCTTACAGCATTTTCCTAGTGTTGAGTTTTGAGGTATTCCCTCTATGTGGAAAGCACTTCTAAAGAGAATAAAATTTTATTTAAAATTCACAATGGTACAGGCAACTTGTTATATTTTTTTAAAAGTGTATATATATAAATTAGTGCGTTGTTTGAAACTATTCTAAAAGAAAATCCTTTTTTTTCTGCCTATGTATTTTGAAAATTGGAAACTGAAGTTTCAATTTATACTGGTTTAGAGATTATATATGTATTTAGTCTTTTTTGTTAGTGTTTGATTATTTATAAAGCATATGTAAACTTGAAAATTAATTAGTAGGCTAATTATAGAAGTAAAATGATAACACAGCCATAAAAGAAATCCTTTAAGAAGACAGAACGAGCATCTTTCTTTCCTTTGATTTATGAAAGCAATTGAAATATGCTGCAGTATTATCCTCAACACTTATTATATCTAATGGACAATTAATTTAAGCTTATTTAAGAAAGTGCAGGGAAGAAACGAAAGGGTTGGGCTACCATTAAGAGAGGATGTGAACATCAAGCATGGTGGATCAGAAATGAATCAGCAATTTGCCATTTGAAGGCAAACATCTGATGTGATCTACAGCTTTCAAATGCTTGGAGCTGACACTTGATATAAATGTTGTAAGGGGTTATTGATAACACTGGTTGAAAACCAAAAGATTGCTTTTAAGAAAGCACTTTCAAAATTGTGATTTTGTTCCAATGAGGAAACAAAAAATGAAAAGTCTCCATTTTGTCTTGATAAAAGAAGATGGATGCACTTTCTCCCTCCTCCTCCTTCTCCTCCTCCCCTTCGTCTGCGCAGTGGGGTGCAGGATGCTGGTTGGGACACCCAGCTTCAGTGAAGTCCTTGTTCTGGGCTTTGTGCAGAGGGTCTCGCTCTTCCCTGCTTTGCAAGCCTACATTCTTGATCTTCCAAGAAACATTCTCATGAAAATATGAGTACAGGGATGCTTTCCAGTGAAGAACATAAAAGTTCAAAAATTTCCTCTTAGCCTTAGCGTATTCAGTCATGTGCTTCCTGTCCCGCTCCATGTAATGTTGGTGTATTTGCTTGTGGCTTACGTGAGTCACAGATTTCAGAGTCTTCTCCAAGTTCCTAGCAGACAAATATCTACATCGGGAAACAATGGGTTTGGTTTTTGTTTCTTTTTATTTTGTTTGTTTGTGTTTTGTTTTGTTTTTTTGACTTATGCCTCTTTTTGTCTTCTCTTCTATCCCTGTTGCACTTTCGGTGGAAGAAGCAGGTTAGAAACCTTCCACAATTACGGAAGCAGGAGGGGGCATGGCTTTACCACATTTGACGGACTGAGCTGGTCTGGTAGTATAAAACAAGCAAAGGCAAGTGCGTTTTGGGATGATGTTCACATCTAACATGAAATCAAGCAAAAGTAAAATAAAACTGAATTTTCCAAATAGATTGCAACAGTATGTTTGACAGGTGAAGTTATTAAAAAAAAAAAAAAAAAATTACAGTTGGTTCTGGGAGGAGATGGGGAACATCTAACGTAAGGGTCACCTTGTCGTCAGAGCAGGTGGGTAGCCTCTCTGCATCAGCGCTCTGTGCATGCGTTATGCTTCAGTTGCTGTAAACTGACAGCTGAAATGTCACTGTAACGGAATCGTTCCAGTTCTGACCCGTCCGCTCTCTGTTGAGTGGTGGCATTTTCTAGCACATGAGTAAGTCTCTGGGCAATGGCTTGTTTATTAGAATATGCTTTTAGGGCTTTTACCTGTTGTGGCTTGTGTCAGAAGGGAGACAGCACCCTTTATGTCAATAAGCATCGCATGCTTCTCTCTCTCTGCTTTGCAAATATTTTTAAACTGGCTTTGCTAATCTTGCTTATGTCTTTAAGACTGATATATCCTCCGAGTTATAGCTAATTGGCTGCTTGTCGTCTGCAGCTTGTGCGTTCTGTTTATCCCATGACAGACTCAGTGTATCAGTGTGTTCTACTAAATGTATTTCGTGGCAATATCGCATCTGTATGGCCAGCTGGCTTTTCCTGTGTCACAGGGGCGCCATGCGGCTATTGCTAAAGCAGTCCCCTACTCGGGTTTCTCCTGTGGCTGCTTCTGCTCCTGCCATCAGATGGCTCCTCCAGTTTTCTTTCAAAGAAGGCCAACCATGAGTATTTGTTAGTATCACAGACATAACCTTACGCTGTAGGATCTGGGAGAAGTTGTTAGCTTCTGGATCTACATGTCACCCTAGACGCATCCTCTCACTTCATGCACCTCTCCGCCTCTTCTCCCTAGGTGCTCAGGCCTAAAAACAAGACAAAACTTTCTGAGCATTCCCCTGGCTGGGCAATGAGGTGCCAGGGTGGCCAGGTCTGATGCTGGGGGTGCCATGCAGATCTGGGACAACCAAGGCAGGGCTCCCTGGGTGGCCATGGGCAGGGACATGGTCCTGGGGAAAGAACTACAAAACAAAAGATCTCTCTTTGGATGTTTTTTGGTGCTGGGTGCCTTACAGTCACCTGCAGTGGGGGCTCACCGACCAAGCTGCTGCTCCAGAACTACAGTTTATGTTCACAAAGCCCAATGTAAACCTGGAGTGAAATGTATGTTGAAGGCCTAAGATAAGTTCTGTCCTACAAAGAGAGTATGTTCCTAGTTCACTTATCCGAAGACTTGGTTTGGGAATGAGTGACATGTAGGGCTTTCTTCTATGAATCCCTCCACTAATAATAGTCCTGTTATGCTCTTACCACATACCACTCTCCTCCTGAATTAAAAAATGTGTACCAATTCTGAGTGGTACAGTAACAGTTAATCATAGTAATCCTGAGGGGTTCTGTGTTTTATATGTAAGCTGCACAGTGTGTTGAGACAATGTCCTTTATTTAGTTTCGTGGTTACTCCGTGCCTCAGTGACATGTATTATGACAAAAAAATACAAGTATGGAAGAATTTAAAACACTGTTTGGTGTAGTCTGGGTGATTTGGCACTAGAGTGAGAGAAAAAGCACTCTGCATCCCTACCTCTGCCACCAGTTGGTAAGGGGATTTCAAGGAAGTTAGTTAATACCTGTTCCTCATTGCCTGCCTGAGATTCACTCCTGAAGATTTTCAGGAAGTGCAATGTAATTTATAGATCTTTTATGAAGGGAAACTCTGCTTTCTGACTTCAGGCTGTAACTTCTAGGGAACAAATAATTTCTGTTGTATGGGATATCGACAGTGTCTCATTATTGAATGGTTAGAAGTTCAAAGAACAAGTTTTGGTGACTGTGGTGTAGCTTGGTTTATGCCTGTCAGTAGAGTAATTAGAAAATTTCTGAAAAATGTAGGTTCTCTTCCTATTACTAATATTCTCATATTGCAGCATGGAGACAAGTCTACTGGCATAAATCTGTGCAGAAAGAATTATGATGTATTACACATAACAGAAAATGGGGGAAAAATAGACACGAACAAAAGAAGAAAAGCTCTCTACAAAGCAAGATTATTCAAAATAAAATAGATATGAAATGAAGCATTAAACAGTAAAAGTACAGAAAGCTCCATCTGTTATCCTGTGGTTATAAGGCTGAACTCCCTGTCTTGTGTACTGCCAATAACTGTATATCAAACATTATTGATGGCTCTAGATGTTTTCAGGAATGAGTGAACACTGATTCGCTGTGTTTAATTGCTACTTCACAAATAGCCAAGTACAAAGTAATAATAAAAATGCTGGTCAGATAATGCAGCAACGAATATGGTATGTGGGATTTTTTGCAAATGAGAAACACCTTTAGATTTTTATTTTCCTTTGAGACTCAGGAGCTGTTCTTTTTTAATAAGCATTTTTAAAAAATAATTCTGGATTGTCACATCACTTCTACTGGTACAAATCTGGAGGAATATAGAAGCCTTGGAGCACTTCTCTGTCTTGGTAGGCAGAGACACAGATTCACTGAATAAACTTTTTCCCAAACTCAAATTTTTTTTTGATTGCAAAATATGTATTTTTACCCTTACTTTTAGTCTTTGAATTCTTAACTGTGGCTTCAACTCCTCCAGCATAAATTGCCATGGTTATGCAAAGGCACCTGGAGGTAGGAGAAGTTCCTGCAGTGGAATGAAGCAGAGCAGTTTTATGTCTTCTTGGCTTTCTGTCCCTGGAGCTGAGGTCTCCTCCCTGTGGCTTTCTGACAAAAACATGGAAAGTTAAAGGTGGCTCAATATGTGAAAGCTTCCTGTAGCTCTAACAGACATCTGCATTTCTGAGATGAAAGTGTTGGGTCCCTTCACTCCCCTCCTTTGCCCATCCTTTTTGGTACATTTCCTTTAGTTTTTTCCACTATCCTAAACCTTGTTTATTCCAGTTGGACATCAAGGTAATAAAGCAGAAACGAATCATCCATGCATCTGATGAGATAAAGACATCTTAACATGAAGTTCTATTTTAATTGCCTTTTATGGAGCACAAGGGAATTCTAAATAGCCAAATGAGCTTTCTGTAGATATCTGTGAATAGTAAAACTGGCCATTCCCAGAAAATGATAAACCAGAGAAAACTTGCATTTTGACACTTGAAAAAGGAAAATGATATAAATGAAATCTCATTTTTCATATTATTTGGCTACAAGCCAAAGCATTTTAAGTGCTTCAGAACTGATCACCATGTTTGCAGCAGGAAGCAATAACGAACATTTAAAAATATTAACTTAAATTTCCACCTTTTTCAGAAGCCAAAATACATGTTTAAAAAATGGGAATCACTTTTAGGGAGATTTGATGAATCCAAATCCAGGTGCAACCTCATTAAACCAGGTTCTTGATATAAGTCCTATAACCTGATAGGCCCTCACACACCTGAATCCTCTTCAAAGGTGGAGTCTGAAGTAGTTAAGGGACTTTCTCAAGGCCTTGCAGGAACGGTATGTTGAAGCAAGGAGTGGATCATCTTCCTGGTGAAAGGCAGTCTGGTACCATAATCACAACGGTATCTGCTGACACTGCTGTCTTTGAAAGCAGATATCTTCCTGACACTCTCCTGGTACAAACAGGTGACTCCAAGGACGTGAAACGTCCAGATTTAATTTAGGTATCTCCAGCCAAGCGATGAACTGAGAAATAGGCAAGTTACCTGTGAGATGTTAGCAGATTTCAGAGAAAATTCTACAGCTACCGCTCTCTACCTGGCACAAACTGTAAGAAAAATTTTGTCTTTTAATTATTCGTAGGGAAAAATAATCCTTTAAAATACTCATTTTCTCACATGGTTTTGAAGGTAGCTTTGTACATGGATACCTGGTAGGTCCTTTTCACATCTTAAAATCAAAGTTTAAAGGATTTTATAGACCTTTTTGATTCTTTGCCTTTAGGAAACACAGACGACATTTTTTTTTAAATTGTTGATATATGGGTATGTATAACTGCAGTTGTCTGTCCAGCCATAACTTCATAAAGCCCTTTATGATATGCAGGGTCATTTTAATACTTTTATCTGGAAACCCAGAATAGTTGTAATAATTGAAGAAGAAAGGCATTTTTTCAGTGCTCACTACAGAGCTACGCTTCGGAGAGTACTTATCTTTTAGGGAAGAAAGATTGTAAAAGCTCTACAATGGAGAAGACAGACATTACTCATTCAGGCCTAAGAATGATGAGCAATGCTTAAGCTGAAAATATGTCTGAGAATCAGCCTCTCTTAAGAGGGCATTATTCTTCCTGCCTGGAGCTGCATCTTAGGTTTGTTTCTTTTCTCTGTGACCCTTTCTTTTACCGTTTTCCATATGTGATATCCATGCGCAACCTCTGTGCTCGTACCACTCCTGCCTTCCCTCCCCCTGTATCGTCTTCAGAGCCAGCATTTCAGAGAAAAGAAATATACAAACCATTTATTCATTCATTCATTCATTCATCCCTTTTCTGCCTCCTTCTTGTTTGCAAAACGAGCAGGAAGCTATTTGTGCCTGGTGACTCACCATCAGATTTTACGAGGGGATTATGCTGAACATCACTGATTCACACACTCTCGGCTTTGTCAGAGGTCAATGTCTTGGCAGCATTCCCCTGTAAATACCATGCAAGTACTGAGCTGTTGATCTTGAGAGCTTTAAGTCATTTCTGCCTTCCATGGTCGTGGCTGTGCGTCTTGTTCAGAACAGTTGCCAACAGGGGGACAAGTGACAAATTCTGTCTCTGTATTGAATAGAGAAATTTCCTGACATTCAGTTGGTGCACGGGTACCTGCTCAGCAGCAGTCTCCTCCCCTTCCCTTCACCCTGAAGTGTGCACTGATTTTTACTTTCCTTAATTCAAAGAGCTGTTGAGATGAACACATAAAATCTGATTAGATATTGTTCACGGCCTTTCATTTTGTAATTCTCCTCCCCTCTTACCACACAGTTGCTTCCTGCCCCTTTATATCTATTCTCTCATTTTCTGTTGCCTTCCTTCAGGGTGCTAATTTATAAGGTCCCTTAGCTTAAGGAGCTATCAGCTCTTTGAAATCAGGGAGATTCCCATGAATTTAAGAGTTAGGCTACACAATCCCAGCTGGGGATTTGGCATTTACTTTTTTGTATTTCTCTGACACTTTCTGCATATTTATGGATGCATACACATGATGCAGCTGTAGTAAGCTGTGTGTTCAGTAGCATATGGGGAGGTCCAAGAGGCAATCCTGCAAGCAGTAATACAACTGCCTAATTAACTTTGTTTTCCTGAGCCATGCCAATGACGTAGTACTTAATTTCTTGCAGAATGAGCCACTGTACAGGTTGTACACAAGATCTTGAAAAGGAAAAGGTTGGTTGAAGGCTTACCAACGATGGAAAACAAGAAATGTCCCATAGGGTTGATACAAGTTTGAAGATGTTCTTCTTTGTATTGTAGTAATTTTCAGATTTTCAAAAAGTTAATTTGCTTATTTTACTTTTAAAATGCTTTGAGAGCCTTGGAATATTAAGATAGAAGAGCTGGAAGAAACTTTCTGGACATGAATACAAGTTTCTGCCATCTGACACCCCCAGTCAGTCCTACTCCTTCCTGATTCCCGTGTGTCGCTCTACTCCTACATGCATTTGCTTGGACCCCTTCTGTCTCCACTGGAAATACAGAGCTCCTCCAGGTCTCACCAGGAAGGCAAATATCATCTGGCTTGGAAAGGCTCTCGTATGGATGAGCTCTGCTACCACCAGCCATGCTACTGGATGCTTTGTTTAACTTGCTGATGGAGACTGCCAGGATGCCCATGATGGGATAAGATGAAGAACGTTCTCCAAGTCATCTGTCCGACCCTGGTACATGTAGTTTTGGGCAGAGCTCAGTGTAGACACAGATATTCCCCTCTCTCACTATCTAATATCCAGTCAATAAAGTCTCTGTATGTAGGAGAATAGTAACAGATAGACCACTCTTCTTCCTTCTTCACACCAATGGGATTTTCCCTTTGTGATGTGTTTTGTTACAGAAGATTAAAAATATGCTTTCTGAGCTCTCTTACATACCTTTCTCACATGCGTGCAGAGAAAATTCAACCATTACTAAAATACTGCTATTACATTTGGCTGCTTTATAGTCTAGTATATAAAACACCACCTTTTTTTTCCTAATTATAGGGATGTTCAATTAGATCTGGGAGTTAAAACAATTTGTTCCATAAGCAAAGAAAATAATCTTTATTTCTTGAGGATTTGTTTTGTGTCTTATGCTATCTACATCTTCCTATCCTCCTGTCTCTGGGTGGACCCAATTCAGAAAGGACGGTGCTAGAACAGAACTGCAGATGTGCCTGGTGCCAGCAGGTGGAATGGCTGCAAGGCAAAACAGATTAAGGCTGAGTGTTTCTTGCCCTTTTTTTCCAGGCATTCTTTTATCACTAGCATCTGTTTCCACTCCCTATTCATCCTGAAACTTGTAGAAACCTCACAACTTGGGGACTCACATCTGCATGCCATTTTGGAGAGTTTTCACTGAAAACTGGGGAAAAAACCCAAACAAACAAACAAAAAAAACCCCAAACAAAAACCCACCACCTTGTAAAGAGGATGTTTCTTCATTTTGTATTATCATGATTTCATTGTAGCTGATGTTACAAAAATTGATTAATCTGACATTAGAACTGTTCATTCAGGTGAACGTATGTTTCATTGGAGAGCATCTGAGTGGCAAGGTTTGCTGATGATTTAAATTTATTTGGGATAGTGAGGGAAGCTGTAAAGAATTGCAGAGGGATTTTAGGAGATGGAGATAATACTATACCCAGAAGCCACCACCACATGTGGCTCAGTGATTTTGACAAGTGTCTGGAGGCTGGGAAAAAGGTGGGGTATGCTTGGGGATCACTTATGTTACTGCCTGGGCATTTGCTTTTGGCCACTGTTGGAAGTGACGGTCTGAGTTCGTTGGACACCTTTCTGAGGCAGTGCAGTACTCTTATGTTCCTACAAGTTCCTGAAAAGACTATGTGTTTAAAAACCCAGAAAAGCTGTTTCAAGCATGACAAAGAACTAAGGAAGGGAAAAGCACGAAACGAAAGAAAACCAAACAAACCACTCACGCATGAATTGTACTTGGGAAGAAATGTTAGCATGTTAGCATCTTTGGGAGAATCTAAATGTTTTCAGGTCACTGGGCAGGAAAATCTTTAGTTTGGCTGGATGTACAAAGTGAACTTCAGCACAAATTCCACAAGATGAGATTAAAATAGTACATTTACAATTACTGTCTTCTAGCAACTTTTGGAGAAACAAAATCTGTTACAAAAATGGTTTGTTTTGCCTGGAAAGAGATGGTCGTTAATGTTTGTTGACTTATCATGGTCACCATCTAAAATATAAACACAGTTCCCTGTCACCAGAGTGTCTGAGGAATTGCTGGTTGACTCTACTTGGAGGGAAAAGTCAATGTGTTTCAGATCACAGCCTGTCAGCAGAATTGTCATGTACTGTTGCAATTACAGACATGGATAGTATTAGTCTTTATTGAGTTCATTGGGATATACTGAAACTAAACTCCACATAGGTAACCTCTCTCTCTCTCTCTCTCTCTCTCTCTCTCTCTCTCTCTCTCCCCCTCCCCCCCCCCCCCTTTTCCTTCATTTCCCTCCCCAGATATCTTACCTGTAGAAGCCAGTGTAGGAGGTAACGCTAAGGTTGTTACGGTTTTGGTATTTACTTCCTCATCAGCTTTGTTCAGGATTGTTGAGTGTCTCATTGTTTTCATTAACTCGTGGGTGATTTGCTTCAAAAACAAATTATTTTTTTAGAAAGAAACTTGCAGCCTTCAGCTCCTCTGTCTCTCTGTGTATAATCGGTACATTGTTTGATGAAGTTATTGGTGAAAATAAGAAATTACCATCTCAAATCAGGGTTTTTCTTCTATAGAAGACTCCTTGGGATTTTTTGGTAGTTACAGCCAAATTATCCCTTCTGAAGCAGCAATTGTATCACTTGGACTCATTTTACTCTCTTTACCTCTCATATATTTTAATTTGCCTGATTTTGAACTACAGAATTTAAAACTAAAAATTTGTCTAATGAAGTCATGCTCATTGCCAGTAAAAAGTATTAAGCCTGCCCTTAAACTTACTTTACCATAATGTAATCTGCACTTCATCTCAGTCTTTAGTTTTGCCACATTTACAGTTTATGACAACAGGATTTGGATGGAGAAAACAGAAGATTTGAACTCAGTGCTGTAATTTTCATACACGTAGGCACTGCACATTTTGGTTGAAAACTTGGTAAGCTTAATGTGATACTTCTATTGTTTTGTATGTCTGAAATTTGCTACTGAACTTGAATTTGATGCCCATCTTCTGTCTGATCTTATTTTTGCATTATTGATGTACTGTATGGAATGGTGTGGTATTTGAAATCTTGATTTCCTGTAGCTTACGTGACTTTTTTTGAAGCAAATTGCAAAATGAATGGACACAAAGTACAACAGGCCTTCTGTGAAGAATGTCTGGGAAGAACCTCTTTCTATTAAGAAAAACAACAGTGGTAGCAAAATACTAATGAAAATGAATCACTTTATAAGGCATTATTAGTTAGATAAAAACCAAAGAAAATATAAAAATGCAAATATTTATATATATAAATATATATATTACTATATATAAAAATAACAAAACAAAAATCTAAGTAAAAATCATGTCCCTCCATCCTCCCTTATAACTTATTCTTTGGAAACAAGCACACAAATCTGTTTTGAGTGTGTTCAAAACTCAGACTATTTTTTTCAGAAGCTTCTAATACTTTAAAAAAGCTTAGAACTGATAAAACAATATGGTTAAGCATCTTCTATGTGGAAAGGATGTCTCTTGAGCAAAAAATATGTCTCAAACAAAATTTTGGAGTTTTTTAAAAGTTGCAAGTTCCAGGACACCACGTGCTCTGGAATGTGCCTGAATGAAATAGAAATCACTTCTTACATGTAATCTGATTTAAAAAAAAAAAAAAAAAAAAGGAGAGAGACAGACAATAAATAGATTGTTAAATTAAATAAATGAAAGAGTTTCTAATGTTCCACCAGGGTAAAACAATCATAGCTGCTTTTTTTTTTTTCCCCCCCTTTACCCTTTTGATACCAGTTGCGATACAGGATGACAGTTTTGTACGCTTGTAGGATTTGTTAAGAACTCAATTATCCTGTTATTTTGTATAAAGCACAGTTATAAAGTTACATGGTTCTGTGGGTAGTATGAGATAACGATCATGAATAATAAGGGCAGAGGGATAAAGTTGTGACCACAGAAGAGTATTGTGTTTTAACGAAAGCATCTTTCTTTGTCGATGTTCTATTGAATTATTCTAATTGTTTTATTATGGGATTTTGAAATAGAATGTAGAAAAAGAACGATGACCTGTCTTTGAAGCCTCCACCAGCCTTGAAATCATTCTTCTCTCCAATGATTTAATTGTTAAGCGACAGCAAGTGTTGGATGTTTATGCTGTTCTCCTTCAATAGTTGACTATTTCAGAAGGCAGAGGGAAAAGTAGGATAGTATCAGTGAATACTTGTGACAGTACATAGTGGTGATTACCATTCAAACGCAGTGTTAAAACAGTTTTCTTTGCACGCTGCCTGAGCTCCTTAATGCAGGCAGAAATCTGTTGGCCGGAGGAGCGAGGCTTTCCTCACAGGGATGTTTCCGAGCATGTGGACCATGTGCTGAACTCTTCAAGCCTGGTTACCAGGCGAGGAAATGAAGTCAGCTTTTGGGCTGGGTATTCTGGGGTTTCCGCAAACGATAAATTTGCAATGACTAAAACATTCTTTCTGGGTCTTTGAAAGCAGAAAAAGTCCATTGGCATAGAAACCTACAGCCCAACTGGTCGAATTAGCAAAGTTATAATCCACTTAGAAGAGAGGTTGAGGAGTTGTTTTATTTTGGTGGTACAAATATTGCTGTCTCTTAATCACAAGCATTTGTACCTGTTTCATCTACAGAAAAGGTATGGGATAAAGAGGAGTTTCAAAGGAAGGTGTTCTACTGAAGTCTATAAATACTGAAAACTATGATTTCTCTTTCCATTTGTATTTCTAATTCCTATTCTAATGAAACAAAACAAGAATGATATGACTCTTCAGACATCTACCTAAAGTTTATGAAATGATTATCCCTCCATATATAGCATGTTCTTGCTTGCCTTTTGGAAGCTTTTTTAATAGCTGAAGGTTAGCCTTTAGGTCATAGCTTTTATAGGTTTAGCATAAGCCTTTAATCTCTCTTTAATGATTTTTGTGTGTAACTTATTCTCATAATTATTACTAATAAAGCTACCACATAGCAAAGTACAGTACATCCTTGTAGTATCAGAATTCTTTATCCTATTTGTTTATATCTTATTAGCAGAAAAAATACTGCCTGTATCTTCTTATGGTCCCAAAAAAGGACCTTCCTAGGCACTATAATAGCACAGAGCAAGAGTAATGTTGAAAAAGAATGTTCAGATTTGGCTAACAACATCTTGGAAGCAGTGTTAATTTTGAGGGAAAAGGTTGCTGATTTCTTTTTTCTCTTTTTTTGTTGCCTGGGGTTAAGTTACAACAAGAATTATGCTAAAACTAATAAAAATAGGTTTTTAATCATTGAGTTTTATCACCCATATAAAAATCAGTAATATAACTTGACTATCTGGGGCTTGTACAATATGTACTTATGCCTTAATAACAGAAGACATCTGCTGAACTAATTTCCTCAGCAATTTAAAGAGCTGCCTATATTGTGAACTGATAGATATTCTCTGTTGCCTCAAAGCCCTTTGAACTTCGTGCATCTTATTCATTATAGCAAAATTACTTGTTCCTTAGCAATTTTGCTATACAGTATTTTCACAGAAAAAATAAATGTAATGAAACTCACTTTCTTCCCATCTCTTGTGATTTTCCTCCTACTTTCGGGATGCTACTTGTAATACAATTCTTCTAGCAATGAGAAGAAAATTTGCTGACTATGCCTCTGGTGTCTCCATTATTTTTTTTTTTGGTCCCTCAGAGGAAAAAGCTCTGACAAATGGGTCAGCTGGCTCCCTTCCCCAAGAGACAGAGAGTAATTTTCCTGGTTCCTATATTCCTGATTTGAGGTCCCAACTTTCCCTCTCCCCAAACCTGCCACTCTAAACAGGCAGCCTGTGAAATGCTTAGAGCACCACTAGCAAGCTCCAGGGTAAAGCAACACTTCAAATGTTCAGTAACTCGTCCATGCACAAGGTGGGTGAGGTACAGTATTGACACTTTTCAACTTCTTCCCCGACAGTTTTTAAAACTTTTTTTGTTTTTCTTCCAGTGCTATCTGCTGCATCCTTTGAGAAGTGCCCGTATGTTTCTAGCTTGAACCTGTAACTGTAAGATCCCTGAGGGTTTTTTGGCTGATGCTTGACTGTACCATTGTAAGTGCATAAATGCTGGCCATGCTTTAGCTGGTAGTATGGTTTAGCAGAAAGCAGCACCAATGCACAGAGGAGTTGAGAGCTCAGTACCTGCTTTGTTGCTAGCCAGAAGAGCAGGATGTGAAGTTTTGGGAATATATTTGGTTATTCTGTGTGTTTCTGAATGAAAAAAATACCAGGGAACTTTGTCTTGTCAGTAATCCCCAAATCTTTCAATTTTGTAATAACCCACTTTCTCGCACTGCCCCTACTGGGTTTTCTTCAGCCTAGGTGACAGAGATAAGTTATTCTCCGCTCTGAAGTACAATTTTTTTTTTTCCTTCTTCTCATTGTATTTTTTGGGGAGGAGGCAGCGGGGAGGACTAATCAGCATTTCACACCTGCATTTGTAGAAGAAAACACTGAGCAAGATCTGGGGCCCCAGAGGAAGTCTTTTAGAGCAACCAAGTACAGGACTCTAAGGGAATCACAACTAATGAACGCTAGACAAATGTGTAACATTAAAAGTTGCCAGGTGAAGACAACTAATGCAACTAATATGAAGGCCATGAATGGAAAGACAGCGGAACGGTTTTATTTATAAGATCATGATTAACATCAGTCTGTGCACTGCATAATGGTCAATTACTGACTGCTTAAATTTCCTTGTATAGTGAGACTTCATCTTGTAAACCACAGACTCTGAAATGGCCGCTCTCTTTCCCCCACATCTTAAATTTTATCTTTGCTCCCAAGACACCAGGATTGTTTTCATATTTTGTAATCCAAATTAGTGTATATAGAGGGTATTTGCTGCACCAAGCTGGGTGTCCTACACACCAGTGAAAAGGAGGATGAATAACCCTTCTGAGGAGGTTAAAAACAGTTTGTCATCCCCTCACTTCTGAGTCCAAGTCCACATTGCTGGTGTTGACATGCATTAAGGAGGAGATGCCATGAAGCTGTTCCAACCTCATTTCTCCTACGCAAGTTTTATTACAATATAATATAAGTGCTATTTCAAGCTTTATTTATTTTTTCCACAAGTGATGATATGGCTGGCATATTTAGAGATTTATTGTTAATTAACACCAGTTCATTAAAGGATTAGTTCTGGGGGCACATGCTAAGCACAGCTGCGTTGCTGCTGTGTGAGCCTAAGTTGACCAAGGGAGCCATGTTCTGCTCTCAGGCTCCATCCACAGTCAATCCTGGATAAGAATTCTTTCCTGGATAAAGAGTCATTTTCTCTTGTTCTTTTTTTTTTTTTTTTTTTTTTTTAATGAACTGTTATTGCTAGATCGTAGAATATCTGCTGGAACCATCAGTTCTGACTTTATTCATTGCCCTCCTACTTAGTCATATCTCACACAGTCAAAAGGTGATGAAATAACAGTACAGAAAAAGTTGGGTTTGGTTTTAACTGCTGTGTAGCACAACAGGCTGCACAGGAACTTCTGTAGTTCCCCAAAATATTATTTGGTTCGTAGAACATGAAGATACAAATACTTGCTTTGCCAAGCAATATCAATGTCTGTTCACAGAATTTAAATGTGTTGAGAAAGCAGTCTTTTTGCATGTGAGATCTCCTTTATGTTGCTGATATGGTAAAAATATTCTGGTGGGTCAGCCATTTTCTGCAAGGTGGAAAAAATATAAAGCTATTCCTCTAGCGTGAAAAGAAGAAATAGGTAGTTGACAGGGACAGAGCACAGTTGTTCCTGACGTCCATTGGTCAAGAATCTGTTAGACACTGTATACCAGCATGAAAGTTAATCTTGCATCATAGAAAGGATGTGGACCACAGTGCTGGAGAATGAATGTCACGTTTTCATTACATATTTGCTCAGAAGAGAGCGCTCTCACAGGAAATATATTAGCTCTATTTCTTTGCCTGATGTGCTGCTAATGAAAGAGAGTGAGTGACAAGGGAAGTTCATGTACAGATTTAGGGGAAAAGTCTTTTTAAAATTACACAGCTTTTAAAAATTATACTCAGAGCATATTAAATGCACAGTTTATTACCATACATATAAGAAGTGATATTCAGAACCTGTTGATATAAACTGACATGTTGATTCCTCTGTTCTGTTCCCTTACAGCAGCAAACCAGGTGTTTTTCCCACAAAGAACTTAAAAAATGTGCACACAAATATCGACATAGCATTGCGAGGCTTCATGCAGATCTGAAGTAAATAGCCTAAATGAAGACCATGGTTTGAACGCGAAATTAAGAGCAAAATGCTCATCCAAACACTTCTAAAAAACAACAGAAATAATAGATACCACTAGTGACTATGTGGAGTCCTACCTAAATTTCAAAGCAAATTGATACTGTTCATCACAGATTTGTTACTAGAATTTTTATTTTAAAATAAATTACAATAAAATAATAAATAATTTTATATACATCACCGTGTTGGAGTGTTGAGGCAAATAACCTTAAATTCATTGCAAACACTGAATGAGGATGTAGTAAGCTGGGGGATCATTATGGAGAAAAAAGCAAAGAAAGATGCAAGAGAAGTGTAAATCATGTTTCACAGTTTCACTTGCTCTACTACAAGCAGCATTCACTCTTCAGAGATCACAGGTAAATAGTCCTTCCTTCCTGAGACTGAAAATCTATTGTTTGAAAAGTTAGTAAGTTAGTATCAGCCAATTATTTGTGAAAATTCCGTTTTTGTTTTTTTTTTTTTTTTTTGAACAATGCATGCTGCCAGATGCACTTTTAATTAACTGTGCTCTGAATGCCACTTCATTACATTTATTTTTTGGACATTTTTTTTTTTCATTTTGGAAAATAGCATTTTAATGGAAAATCCTATTCTTTGGCCTCTGAGTAGTAGATTTTTTTGTTGTAAGTGTAAGCTGAATTGGTTAGACTTTGAAAATAGGTCAGTGGCTAGTAGAGGTTGTGTAAGGACTAAAAAGCACTTTATCAGTACTCATTAGGCATTGTGGTTATAAGGTCTCACTGTTAAAACATACTTGAGAGTTTCAAGCAATAATATGCTACTCCACAGGTTTTAAATATTGCATATTCATAACATTAAAAAATGTTTGATTAAAACAACAGTTACAGTAGTTGCCAGGGGCCAAAATGTTTGGTCATTTGGATATGATCCAGTTTTGTTCATTATAAGGGGACAAACGCATCCAGTTTCACTTCCTGCTGTAAACAATTAATATATTGTTATTCTTCAGTGTGTTATAATAATCAATTGGCATTTAGCATGTTGTTGATGCAAATCTTAGCATAACGAAACCTAATGAGAGTTTTTCTTTTAGGTAAACTGTATAAATAGCAATCAGTTTGAATGTAGTCAACTATTTAAAACAAGCTGTACATTGAGTGTTTTACCGTGAAAGCTCTTGAGCACTTGTATGCATTTACAGTGTGTCCGTCCTGATTTGCACGGTGTGTTGCTGGCAGCACTGTTGGGTTTTTGTGTTTTCTTTTTCTTACGTTATACCAGGTAGTAACCATGGGTTTGACTAATTTTAAAAAAAAGAAAGAATGAGGGTCAAGAATTATGCTTAGAATTAGAGGTACAGGTACACAAAATATTCTCCTCTGTGATACGCTTTCATGAGTGAAAATTAATATATCCAACAACTAAATACGTATCCAGTACCAAATATATATTTTGGCTCAGAGGGATGCATGCAGAGTAGCAGAGGCAGTCACTGCATGAGTGACCACCCGCCACTCTGCCCTTGCAGGTGAGCAGTACTGGGACAGGCTTGTATAAGCTGACTGTAAAGGCTGTGCAAGTGACTCATGAATTTTATCTGTAGAAGCCGAGCCATTTGCAGTTAGCTATTCGACGTTAGCCTTTCACTGGTTGTGAAATACACACAAAATACCTGTGGTTTCTAATTAGTTTTCAGTGCAGGTTCCTTGTTAAGAAAAACTTTGCCTTTATTGAAATAACAGCTTAGGTTTCGATAGAGAGCAATGCTTGCAAACTACTTCTGTCAGTAATGTTCACTTCCTTCAAAGCAACTTTTCTAATTAATGAAATCAATTGCTAATTCGTGTTCCATCTGGATACTTATATAGCTGCATAGGACACTCACAAAATTGCCCTTTTTTAGAAGGGCTTTTGTGGAGCTGGCAGTGACACATTCGTACAGTCTAAAACTGTCTCCGCATTTCTGAGAAGTGAATCCAGGATACAATTTTTACTGGATCCTCGGAGACCGTCTGAGGCTTTTTGTATTCTGTTGACCTTAGAACCTCTGCTCTCGGAGCAGGCTGCCCTTCGTGCTGGAGGTGGTTACTGGTGCCAGTCCCCGTACCTGTGCTGGGGCACTGCTGACCTTGCGAGGGCTGCCTGCAGGGACATGCGGTCCCTATATGATGCTGATGCACAGGGACTGCTGTTTTTCACGTAGTTGTAGGTGCAACTAATTTCAACTAGATGTTTTGTGTCCAGCAGTGAAGTCAGAAATAAACTCTTACTGTCCCCCTGTGCCACTTAAGTGCTGGGAACAGATCAAGACTGTGGCTACAATGAGTAGATTTGTAGTTGTTTGCATTTGAGGTGTTTTGTAACTTTCACCAATATTTAGTAGCTCCCTTAAAAAGCCTCTATATTGTGAATGCTACCTTATTTGGTTTTGTGTGTACTCAGAAAAATATGACAATATTAATCCTTGCAAGGTTTATTTTTCTTTCATATTCTTAAAGTATTTGAAAACATCAAAGTCTTTTTATGGCTTTTAATTTTATGGGCAGTCAAAATACCACAGGAAGGCCAAAATTTGTATTGCTTTGGCTCTGCAGATGTCATCTCGAAGGATTAAGGCAGTCAGCAGAATGTATAAACACCATTTCCAGCTTTTTAAGTTGGTCACTAAAGCTTCCTTAAGAGCAGCTTGGGAATCTAGTCCTGCAAGACAAAGCCCTCGATCCTATGACCAAATGATGATCAGGGGCTTCTGTTAAAATGTTTTAGTAGCTTCGCACTTCGCAGCAGCAAGTCAGTGCTCTTGCACTTGAGACGCAATGATTGATCATGTGTATGTAACTAGCCCATTGCCATATAAAATAGAGTGCGTTTACTTTTATCTCAAGTTTACTTCAAGTTATGATAGTGTAATTATTTAAACAAAGGGGTAGTTATTCAGAAATTATAATGTGGCTGCAGCAGGTATCTGACCAGGCCCTGTTTGTTGTGCACATCGATGGCATTCTACATTCTACAGCTTCTCACACTGCAAAGCAGAATATGCAAAGTTTTTGAAAACTTTGGGGAAGATACTGCTTTAGTGGAAAGGGGAGCATGTGCTAATATATAAAAAAGAGTCTTAGAGTTCTTATATTAATTTTATGTCTTTTAAAGGAAATATCTAGAGGAGTGGAAAATTGTCTCCTCACAGTTTTCTTAAACATAAAAAACCCCCAAACCTTAAAGTTTTTTTTCTAGTTGTTTTGTTGTTGTTTGGGGTTGGGGTTTTTTGTGTTGTGGTTTGTTTTGTTTTGTTTTGTTTTTTTTTCTGTAATCACCTGGAAGGAAGTTGTTCAATGAAGTCTAAACCTGTTCAAGGAGCAATGTAGGGTAAAAATTAATTATCTGATTACCTACCTCTCTGTCTTGGCAAGGCCAGGCTGATGCCCTTTCATAAGTTAAGAGCTGGAAATGATGAAAAGAAAGTCATTTGAATAAAATAATAAATAGATCACTTTAAGTAAGTTATAGGAAGAGCTTATCATAAAGATACTGGTTCTTGCAGACTTGGGGGGGGGGGGGGGGAAGAAGATAATATCCTGTAAAATACCCCAAATCACCATATCAATTCTGTTCCACATTTTTCACATTTTATTTGAATTTAATTTGATCTTTAGAAAGCCTTAAATTTTAGAAGTTTGTACTGCATAATAGATTGACACAGCAAAGCTGTGAACTTGCCATACTGGGTTAAAATACTAATGTATTCATATAAATACTGTCTTGACCGATAAAATATTTCTCAAAACAAGGGTGCAGTTTGATGTGTTGCAGTGGCAGGTTAAGCAGGTTATCTTCTCCTCCCTCTGCCTACCCCTGTGCTACCTCATCCATTACACCAGCATCGTGGGTTTTGTAGCCAAGTGGTGAACTGAGTGGGGAAAACAGACCTGCCTTTAAGAGAAAGGAAAAAAAAAAAAGGTTTTGACAAGTTATTTTTGAGTTGGACCAATTCTCCACTCCTGTTCCCTTGTCCTGAAAAGACAGCGGGGACACGAGAAGTAGCAGCAATAGGTAGCCTGGTGTAGGATCTGCTTAAAGTTGCTGATTGTCTGAACAAAGCCTGACTATACTTGAAAATAGGTAATTTTGTCCTTTGAAAGAGCATTAGAAAATGAGTACAGAAAGGTATTTAGAAGAACATGCACTTCAAAAACTATGGGATGTGAGTATAATGCCTTTTCCTAAGCATATTTGTTTTGACTTTCATGCAGGTCTCCACCATCATAAAATATTCTCATGTTTAGGGCAATTAAGAATTTATTTCCCTTGTAAAATAAATCTGGATAAGAGTTGGTTATAGTAAATTTGTGTGATGATGTTTTCTACCCATCCAATTTTCATAAATTGATGTATCACTTGACTGAGCCTGTAATTCAGCATTTCTAATGGATTTTTAGAGAAGAAAGGCAGACCAGAAAGGTTAAATGTTTGGAAGCGTTGCGTAGCGGCCCTTAAGATATTAGCAGAATTTAGATGTAGAATTTCAGCAGAAGGGGCAAAAGAAAAGTGTGATTGATGCAGGCAAAAATAATCAGTGGAAAATGGTCAAAAACTTATATTCATTTTACCTAAGCTTTTCTCATTAAAGGTGAAAAGAAAATAAATTCCCTAGCTTTTAAGATCTGTGCAGTTCTATGGAAAATGTAAAACCCCACTTCAGAGATATCTTTGATATCTCATTCTCTATCTGATGAAAAGCGTGTTTTGGAACCCCCCACTTTCAAAATGTTCCATGAAAGAGGAACCACCGTGCTGGAATCACACTTTCACTTGACTTTCTTTTAACCTAAGATTTGACATTAGATATAACTGAAATAAAAAGCCTCTTTTGAGAGGAAATACTTAAATCTGAAGCTATTGAAATGGAACGCTTCAAGAGTGGTAGAACTCTCCCATCCCTTTTTGCTTTGAGAAAAACAAACAAACCAACCCACCCAAATTTGTCAAATTTTCAGTTTGAGCCTAGTGTTTCAGGTTAAGTGACTGCACTTTCTGGGAATTTGGAGGAACCATGGAAGAATGGTTCTGTAAAAGAAATTTTTTCAAGAAGCTCTACTAAGGATTTATTGGGAGTAAACAAGACTGTTGAAAATTATACGTTATTTGGTGAAACTCCATCAGCTTTTACCTCAGTGCTATGCAACCACTTGGTCTGGAGCCCACCCTCTTGCCTTTCTGCCCGCCATCTGCCTGCCATCTGCCCATCACCTGTGTTTAAAAATGCAACTTTGAGATCAGATCCTCATATGAGCTTTGTATGACTCTGGCCTTCACGTTTAGTGAAATAGAAACAAGGAGTTAATAGGAATATGTTGCTGTTGGTGGGATGATGGGTGTTCCTAGTTTTGCGTGTGCTCTTAACCCAAAAGTTAAGCAGCATGCGTTGTGTTAGAGGTGTTGGCGTTGTCAGCTGCCTGCTGATGCGTGTGCCCGGCTGCAGGCCTGGCCAGGCTGCCCACTCACGTGCGGTACTCTTCCCTATCATGCACCTTTGTAGTTAATTTTGGTGTGTGGATTTTAGGCTTTGATGGAAAGTGCACTGTGAAGTCCTGCATTAAAAAAAAAAAAAAAAGGAAAGAAAGAAAGTAAAATAGTGCTTGAAAATGTTGTTTTGAGTAAAATGCTGGTGCATAAAACTATCATCATTAAACAACAATGAATAAAAGATCTGAAACCTGAAAAGTCAGCTGAAAGCCAAAAAAACTGCAAAAGAACTGAAACTGAAGTATCCGAGCAAAATACATTGCAGTGGTTGTAAGAGAAGTTCTTGCTGGATGGCGATGGTGTGCAAAACGCTCTTTTCTAACTATCTTTTTAAAAGTATGCTTTAAAGAGCAGTGAAATTGTATTTTAAATAAGAAACACTGTTTTCACTATTTCCATATCTGATTTTCTTTTGTGTGTTTTTGGTTTTTTTTAAGATCTTCATGGTTATGGCAAAATCTTTCATCGGCGTATGGTATAATGGGCTACCAGTTGGATGATTTACAGTCATCTGAAACATGATAGATACTTCTCCTCTTCCTTGTCCATGGTAAGTTTTGTTCCTGTACATACTTATTAAATACTTGACTTCAGAGAAGGAACTGAAAGTTTGCAGTGACCCGCACTGGATGTTGTTCCCGTTGTTTTCATATGGACTAGCCTAGAGTTGTTAATTTGCTGAATATGTAAAAACTAGTTCTTAAGCTGTTTGAGATGTTTTAAAAACTTAACTTCAAAAAATAACCGTACAAAATTTTTCTCTCTTCTGGATGATTTCAGAGCTGTGCAAAGTTCCTGATACACAGCTTGAAATGTTATCTTTCCCTTCAGCTTGAAAGCATCTTCACCTTCATGTGGATTGTCTTAGTTCAAATTAGATTCCAGCCAAATGTTCTTTTTGGTATGACACATACCACAACGTATTTAAGAACGAAATAACTTTAACTATGTTACAAATATAATTCAAAACATGGGGCGGGGGCGGGAGGGAGAATTGGAGAAAATATTTAGAAATAAGTTTTCATTTTTATTTTTGCACTGCTTCTATGTTTTGTGCCTACAATTAATCTGATTATAGTATCTGTGAGCAATGTTAAGTATTGTGTAAACAATAATATTAAAAGCAAGGCTCCTCATAATATAACTGAACTATCATTTCTGATTTACAGTGTCCAGACATGCAATAATGAGATCCAAAGCACTAGTTGTTCATTTGGCTAAACGCATTGACAAACCAAATTAGGATATCAAAATGTTCCACTGACTGCTCTTTAACACGCCAGAAATAACAGCCCAGTCTCCTGTCCAAGTATCAGGTTAAGCGTTTGAGATTAAAATCCCGACTGCCTTGCTCTTCTCCTTTTTAAGGGTTTTGACGTGGCTCTCACGCCAAAGTTTATTTGTGAATGGTACTGAATTTTCTGGAATAATTGCCTAGCCATTGTTAAAATCTGTCTGTAAACGTTTGTTACCTTAAGTCTGTGTCTAGAGTTCAAGTTAGAGAAGATACGACATGCAAGCATGAAAAGTGTCTTTTGTTTTCTATTCCTGTTCCAGATTTTAGAGTCCTTAGAGGTATGCAGAAGTAGTGAGAAAAGCAGAGTTACATGCATTGAGAATAGAAGAGGCAAATTAATGGCATTAGTCAAAGCCAGTCCTGTGATATGCTTAAGTACTGTAATGAACTAAGACAGAGGCAATACAGTTTCCACAGGTTCATTTTCACTTGATAATGGAAAAATGTGTTTAAATATCCCATATACATGGATAGAGATATTTACCAGCAAAACCAGTTACCATTATTTTTGGTGGAAGTAGGTATTTACACAGTGAAATGGACAGACATAGAACATCCATCCCTTTGGAGGGCATCTTCTGCCTGCTTCTCTGTTAACAATTTCAGCTGGCTTTGCATTTCAAATGATATGTCTCACAGGTATTAACCATACAACTCTGAAACCAGGGAGCCAGATAAATAGCAAAGAAAACATCACCTCACTTGCTTCCGCTGGCAAATTATTGAGGAAAAAAAAAAAAGATATTGTTTGATGGGTTATCTAGCACCTGTTGATTCTGCGAGGCAGTTCCCCGGGTATTCATTGAGTTCTGCATTGTTCCCTAACCAGGCTTTCTATTTGCCGAATTAGCCGATTTGCTTCAAAGACTTGACCTTTTCTTTTCTCCTCTTCCTTATCAGCAATGTGCCATACATTTCTGAGCCTGTTTTTGCATCCTGAATGTGCACTGATTCATGATGAAATAAGGGCTTTGTGACAGGTCTGGTGGAAGAACTAACTTCTTTAAACAGAGAAAAGGATGTCTATCCCATATGTGTAAACACTGCGGGATTTTGTCTCCTTTTCCAGAGGTCTGCTACACGACATTTTACCGCAGTTATTCCCTGCGTCCACCAGAATGAGAACAGAATCCAGTCCACAGTGTTTCCTTTGTGGCCAAACCAAAAAAAAAAAAAAAAAATAGTGTGATGACATCCTAAATTGTTTAAGAAATGCCATTTACATTGCCCTGGCAATTAAAAAAACACTGCTTGCTTTGGCAGTCGTATTTGTCAGCATTATTCCTCTTTGCAGTCAAAGCTCTTTAAGCAAAGAGGACGTGTGTGTGAAAGGGCCTCTTCCCCCCTCCCTCACTATTGGATCAGCTCAGGACTCACGTAGGCTCTCAGAAGCCTGGTGAGTTACCCCACTGCTGCTTTCTAACCAGGTTAAAGCTAAAGTGGACATCAGGAAGTAAACTGAATGTCAGCACACATGATGTGAAACCTAGAGGATTTTCTACCCTTTCTGCAGTAGCTTGCGGAATGGTATCTGGAGGCTAAATAAGCCTTACTTTGTCAAATTAAAACCCTGCAAGAGAAGAAACAATATTCAAAACAGTAATATACATTTAGAATCTGTAAAATAATAACAGTGATGATGATAATTCCAGTTTGTTTCCAAATCCTGTCCTTCATTAGCTAGACCAGGGAAACCTACTACGGAAAGATATGTTAAGATGATGAAGTCAGGCTTTTAGAGGAGATGGTGGGATATGAGAAGAACTTATGTGAAAGGGAAATGGAATCTCTTACAAGGAAGGAGTACTGGAAATGCAAAATTGTACATCAGCCTGTAGTTATTGAGTGTCTTCTGTATGTCATTCTGCATTGGACCAGCTGATATCAACTTTGGCAGTTTTTTCTGGCTGGAAAGCAGTCAACGCCACTGAGATTAAAAAAAAAAAAAGAACAACAACAACAGAAAACAACCAAAAAGCCAACAAAAAAATCCAAAACCCAAACAAAAATAAAAAGTGGAAAAATCTTAATTGTCTCCTATATATTGAGAAAATTCATACGGTATTTTAATATTGAACAAATTCTTTTAAAGATATTGAATATGTAAAGTCAGCACAGAATGACAAAGAAGCAATAAAGAGCAGAAGCCAGGGTGCTGTTTAGGAGACATTTATGATAACTAAAAAGAGAATATGTAAAATGTTAAAGGTCAGGACATCTACAAATAAGATAAGTGATACAGACCTTATGTTAAATTGTAAGAATAAGGAACAAATTTTTAGCATGTAATAGCATCAACTTACTTGGATGGCACACTGAAAATAAGTCTAGGAAGCTCAATAAAAAAAACTGTAGCAGGTATCCAAAGTCCTAATACTTACCAGCTGTATTTTCTGAGTGTTAGGTAGTATAGACAACAACTTGTAGGGACAACATCAGCAACTGCTAGGTAGTGTTACAGTCCTATTACCTGACTTCAAAAAGAAAAAGGACAAAAAAAAAAAAAAAAAAGGCAACAAGAAGAAAACATGGAGAAAGCCTAGCCCTGGATCTCAATTTCTCAACTCAAAACAATCTGTCAAAAACCATCTCCTGAAAACTCCTGTACCAACACTAAGTACTGGAAAGCTTCCCTTTTGGACATTTCTGCTTCTGAACTCTTATTTCAGCCTCTCTGTGCTAATGGCTCGTCGCAGTTTACAGATAGTGTTGTAATTGAAGTGCTCCATTTTAACTGTAAATCATCATTAATAAGTATTAAAACCAATCAATTTTTGTTATTTCCATTGCTTTCTCCTTACTGTGGAAATTCAGGGTTCTCTAGACTGCCTCTGGTTTTGCTTAGAGTGTTGCTCTGTCACAGTTCATGCAGGTGCGTTCAGTGATTCTGGGTCCGTCCTGCCCTGCCACCTGCTAGCCGGGCTGTCTAAACACATCACGGGCTTCGTTTGGATGCCAGAATAAATGGCATAGCAGGTACACTGAGAGAATCAAAATGAAGCATGCATTATTTATGGAAGTAATCACGATCTTACTGAGATATATCCTGAACTGAGATGCATGCAGCTAATAAACAGAAACGAAGGAATAACTGTTAGTGTTTGTCTTGAAAATTTCTGGTTTGGGTGCATTTAAACTAGGTTTTTAGTGCTGCCTCAATACATTCAAATAAAGAACTCCCTTGCCCTTTTACTTTCATTTCCACACACTTCTGTGTACTTCATTTTCAAGCTGATTTTGTGATCCAGAAGGACTGCGCTATGTCAAGAGTCTTAAATAAATTATGCCACAGAAGCTTCAAAAGCTACAGAGGAACTACCCTCAAAGTTAGGTATTGGTTAAGGGAAGACTCAGTAACTTGAGAGGCGTTGCTGCTGATGTGCTGTCTACTAGCGATTTTCTACTAGTAGGGAATCTTGACTAATGATTCTCTGTCGATGTGTCCCGATTGATGCGTTAGTCAACGGATCAGTGCATCATTTTATTTCCTCTTAAAGAGCGTCCTTCTAATGTGAGTGTGATAGGATTTGGCTTTAAATGAACTGCTGCAAGCAATTTCTTTACCTGAATGGAGACAGGAAAATATTTTCACTTTCTATAGGTTTGAATTTGTGCATAGTTTTCTTCTGAATTCATAAATTATTTGTACCAAGTAACCACCTCTGTGGGCTTTTTTGCGTTTTAAAAAAACATAGTAAATGAGTAAAGATGCTTGGAATAAGAAGAGGCTCTGTGGTAACGTTACTCTTGTGTTTAAACTCTGTGCTCTTTAACTGCACCAGGCTTTTAAAGAAAGTGCTGGTTTAAAGCTCCAGCAAACTTGCTTGAAAATATATCTGATGAATTAATATTTAATTTTTAGCCTTTCTAATGTGCTACTGTAAAAAAGCAATGGCAGCCATTTTCTACAAAAAGACCAAGGGCTTGCCAGTTTTATTAGGGTAAAAAAAAAAGCCACATGCAAATACTAGTAAACTGATTATTTGTTTTTGTCCTTAGAATGTCAATCTAGGGTTTTTTTCTCATTAACAATTAGTGATATAAGAACATACTGTGAGTGCTTCAGATCTGTTTGTTTTTTTTATTCTCCTGCTATGAAGGTAAGTTTCCAATGGAAAACCAAGATGCAGTACAGAACTATCCAGCCCATTATCAGTTTGATGGGGAGGATCCTGGAAAGCTGGAAGGGTTTAAATGGCGTGCGATCTAGGGGAGCCATATCAGTGATCGACTGCCTTTGGTGCCCTAGCAGCACCAGCTCCTCCACTCAAAGTCAGACCTTGTTGAGCTGCAGGAAATTAGTGCAACTAGCTCAGTGAGAGATCTTTTTGAAGGGCGAGGTGGCTTTATTTTAGATAATCCATAATCGAGTTGATTTGACCCATTTGTGTTCTCACACTGGCATGATCACAACACTGAAGTGCATGTCCAGGTGATCTGGCCAGCATCACTTGTGTGCAGTCTGGAGGCCAGGAGATGCCAGCAGTTGCATCCTTACCACCCCTTTTGGGTTCCTCTTGGTTGCTGGCGACAGATGAGTTTTGGAGAAGCTCTTTTTTATGATATAGGACCCAACAGTTGCTGTATTTTGATTGTTTACCTCAGAATTTTGCTTACTTCAACCTCTGTAAGTGTTAGGCAAACCTGCTGCCCAGTGCTTGTGTGTTCTCCTTTCATGTTTCTCAGGGTGGCTGGGCTGGCAGGAAGAGGCACATGGCATCACCGCATGTGGCGTCACCTCTCCTTCCTGCTTACACTTCTGACCTGCACAGCAGCCTGGTTTACAGTGTAATAAATTACGTAATTTTAATTTTGGATACCTAGCTTGAGAAAATATGCTGAATGCTTACTATGAAAATTGAGGACCTTAAAGTTACGTAGGATTAAGCACCCAAACATGTGCCTAAAAAATGGAACTTCGTTTTGTTTTAAGAAAACCTAAATATATCCATCTCCTGTTTGGTGGACATTGACTGCTGGAGGCAGATGGTGCTTCCCATATCCCTGAGACACCTGAGTGTGATAACTGCTGGAGTTTCTCACAGAAAGGATTCAATAGGGACTTCTGAAAAAAATAATAATAAAAGTAGTATGCTGCTTAGAGCAGTCAGTAATTTTTTCTTTGTTCTTTTACAGTTAGCAGGCAGAGTTCCTTTCTGAATGCTTATTTTGGAGGTTTTGGAGGTTTATGTTACATAAATATACATATTGGAACTAGATTTTTATATGAGTGTAATTGTGAAATAAACAAGATAATATTGAGATATTTAAAAGCTATGTGGCCCCAACTGTGGGAGAGGAAAGCAGGCCTTTGATAATCAGAGTAAATAATAAAAAAAAAAAAAGTTTTTAAAGAGACTGAATTACATTCCCCCCCAATCATCTAAATAATTAGAATACTCATGAATATTTATAAAACTCAAGGACATGTTGGCTGTAAGGCCCCTGGGAGGTCTCCTGCTCCAGGTGGGACCAATGCCCACCCAGATGAGGGCAGCTGCGGCTCTGCCCTTGCCGGGGCTGGCTGCCTATCCCCTCCACTCCTGGTCCCTACTCACACTGAGGGTTATTCTGTGCCATGAACCCACCCTGGCACCTGGGGAATATCATGAGGTTTCTGTTGGCCCAAACCTCAAGAGTATAAAGGTCTTTCTGGCTGGAGGCTCGACCATCAGCCATGGCAGCACTCACCTTAATTTACTGTCAGTTGCTTATTTGCCAGCGGGACCTCTTTGGCAACCAGCAGGTCACTGATGAAACCGTTGAAGAACATAGCCACTGAAATTTATCTTTACAATGAGGTATGGATTTGTTTTTAATTTTATTTTTAATTATTTTCAACATACCAGTGTTATCCTATAATTTACCTAATAGCAGAGAGCTATTGTAAGGACATGTGCCTGAATTAAGCATAATCATTTTAAGACTCATTTGAAAAGTAGTCTTCGCAAAGTACAAGGTAGAAGCCAGGTAAGAATCACTGCAGTTCTCTGACTTCCAACTGATCAAATGCATACAGTATCTGTATCTCTTCTAACTTTGATTATTCTCTTAGCCAGCATCAGCAATAGGAGAAATGGGGAAAAGGGGAATCTGGTAGAAAAGACATAGCTTCTGGAAAGCAATTTACATTTCTCAGCTCACGGAAACAAAATCTAGGCTTTTGAAAGGACTAATGAAGTGCTTGAGAAGAGGAGGAATAAGATTCATAAGTTTAATTCATGCTGTTACAACAGCCATCCACAGTTCAATTCTGCATTCATTGCTTTTAGATGAGCTCTATATTAAGTCTGAGTCAATTTATTCAGAAATTTAGATAAGACTTTTTTTTTCTTTTACCATTGTCAATTAAAGCATCTAGATATTGGCAATTTGTTAGCTTGGAGAGAACTATCTCATTGAGATCAGAACTGTTGATAGAAAACTAAAGCAGTGCAGATTTTTACAAGTAGATCAATCATACTTTCTGATAGAACAACTACTGTTTATAGATAATGTTCACCTTTTCAGACTCTCTGCTGAAATGCTATTGAATACCCTTCTTTACCGGAAAATTAACAAAGTTGGAGTAAACCAGCATAAAATCCTCAAAACTTTAAGGAACATCTTTTGCGGAGTTAATCTTTAACTTAATCTTTAATATCCTTCTCTGTTAAGTTTAATGTCTGCTTTTTGTAAAACCGTGTAACACTTCCCCTTATCAGCTTTCCTCTCATTTTGTTTCCTTTTGTATTATACTGTTTTCTACAGCTTTACGTAAACATGTCTTCTGACTGCATTTTATCTGAATTGAGTGCATTTTATAGTGGTTTGTAGCAACTAATTTGGGCTATAAGCTTCTGTGGGTAAGCATTTCTCTTGGCAAATTTTAATTTTTCTCTTAAATTATTTGTTTAAATGCTGCAGTGAGTGGTATTGTTAACAAAAGTAGTTCTTTGCCATGCTAATATGAAGGAAATAATAATTTAGATATATCAGAATACTGATTTTGAACAATTGGTACCACTGGCTTAGTGAGACGTGATATTTATTATTCTAAAGATTAATATATGCTGTTATATCTCAACGTTAGCTTGCTGTATGTCATTAACTGATGTCTTTTTTTTGTGTGGGGGTGTGTATATACGTATATAGACATATGCGCACATATATAAAAAGACGAAAGAATAGTTTAAATTATACAGAGACACTTTAAAAAAGTTGTTTGGGGAGAAAAAAAGAGGATCCTCTTGTGAGAGATGAGTGAACTTGGAAAGTAATTTCTTTCCTAAATAAAACCTATATTTTTTTTTTTAAATTGCATGCTTTATCTGCGTTCTCAATCCATTACGGTGTATCTCTTATTACACAGATCCTTATAATAAAGGTTGGATTCATCTGGTGTCTCTCAGTTGTCAATGGGGAGAGGCAGGCAACTCCAGAAGGCAATTCCTTTTTTACATGTATCTTAGATACTTATCTTAGAAGGGGATATATTACCCTCTGGAGTTGGCTGTGCATGCAATATTGTTATTTCCTATTTAAAAAAAAGGCCAAGATAAGCATGAAGAGCTCAATGCTTCCTATAGTTCTTTTTATTTTGTTGGAGCTATAGCAATTGCATCTCTGGAGCAACTGCACTTGTTCAAGTGCATTCTACATTTTAAGTACATAAAGGCGTGCTCAAAATGATAGAAACTTTCAGGCTGGAAGATACACTACTCTAACCACTGTTATTATGTAGCACAATAAAAAAAAAAGTATGCAATTATACTACTATTTAATCCAAATCGGTGGTGTTCTTCAGATCTTTTGTTTGCTTGATTGTTCGACATTCACAGAAATAACACACTTGCCATGTTGTATTCTACCTGCAGCCTTTTTATATATAAGCAGAATGTTAAATTTATTAAAACTAGGAGTTTGTTTGCAAAAAAACTAAGATCAGGAGAAGTGAGACTTTTTGAGCCATTTTCTACTTTTTCTATTTGTTACTGGAAAAGAGTAATGTATATCAATAACACTCATGTAACTAGTTTGTGCGATATAATTTCTCTTGCATTGAATTGTGTGACCTCTTTTCTAGAAAATCTTAGTCTGTCTTATTTTATTGTTTGGGGTTTTTTTTACTATTTTTTCTGTTTTGGACAAGCTTGTGCTGCTCATTGCCTTTCCCATCACCTATACTGGCTGAACTAATAAAAATCTTTGCCTCTGTTAGATTCTTTTGCCTTTCATAAGATCAACTACAAAAATACAGTGGTGCTTCAGTGCAGTGTCAAACTAGAGTTTTGTCTATGTTTACTCACTACAGTAGCTTTTATCCAAATGCTTTTTAATTCTAGTGTCTTTGCCATGTCCTCTCTTTGGCAAGAGCTTTACTGGTTTAACATGTTTATTCATCTGCAGTTTCTATGGATTAGACAGTCTTCGTTTCCTCTCCTAAGTGAAATGGGTGTTGTGGCACTCAGTTAAATAGTCAGTGTTTCACCCCAGCAACGTGGGCATTTTAGTGGTGCGGAAATTATTTCCCATTGGAGAATATAGAGTTTTATTCAGGACTTAATACTTACGGTTCAAGTTTCATCTTCAGGCAAGTGAAGTTAATGGCTTGACTCTGTGTTACGCAAGACCTTCTTGCATAGTGCTAATTAATCAATGCCATGCATTAAAGCTGAAACCTTTCAGATAAGAAATAACAGCAAGGTTTCAACCATTTGTACTAATAAAAGAAAATGTGCCATTTGGGGTTATCCTGGCCATATTTCAGCTTGTATTACATCCTGCGTAATAACCTTCTTACTACATTTCAATTACATAGTCTTCTGTTCTTTAATTCTTCTTCTAAGCTGTTCTGTCGCTTGGCACAGTTGAGCAGCTGCTGTGTTCCCTCCTCCAGGTGGCTTTGCTTCAAATGCCTGGAAAGAAATGATTCCATTTAGAAATAGGTAACACCACAGTAACATATAAGAGGTATTTAAAATACCTCATGGTCCACTTTTTCCTGCCTGAAAGATTGTTGATATTTTGGCTTTACTCCGTTAGAAGAAAGAGAGAGCGTTTTTCATCTTAGGAAAATCATTTAATTGCTTTATAGGTGACCCAGCTACGTAGCTATCAGAGTGGCTGAAGGCTTTTGAGAGAGGATTTGTGGGTGTCATTATGGTCAGGGGAGAGGAAGGAAGTGAGGAATCTGCCTCAAAGTAGTGAATCTTGTGAGAATTGAGGCATCAAACAACCTTTCCGACAAGAGCCTGAAGCAACACATTAGCATCTACAGCAGGTGATGCCAATGACTCTGAAAAGCTCAAATTTAATGAATGCAGGTGTTGGTGTTAGAAAATCAGGTCTCTAAAGAAGAGTGTTAGTTACTATCAAGGGATTGTTCTTGCCAAAAAAAGTTTGGAGGTAATTTAAATTGCAGTGCAACTCAACTTTGTGTTGACTCCAAGCAAGGTCATAAAATAGTCATGCATATGATTTAGTTCTGAATGTGAGTCAGCTATGGAGCAGGAATACTCTTAGATTTCTTTTGTTTGGAAAATTTACATACTTGAGCTGATTTAAGTACAAGCTCACCATATTTGTTAAAGATCTAGTACAAATTTTTAAAAACAGAAGAACTAGAGCCTAACTGAAGAGAAATGATTCAAAATAGATATTTTTTTTTTGAGTTTGCCAGTTCTCTGTCCTTTGCACAATAAGGAAGAACAGCTCTTTCAAATAAATCATTAAATAGAAACCTTGGAGTGTATGTAGAGGGCACAATTTAAATTCAAGTATATTAACATTGTGAATAAGCAAGATGGGTTATTCTTAAAAAAAAAGAAAGAAAAATGTTCTTGCAAGATGTAGGAACTTCTTGTCCATTGTGTTTGGGTGTAATCTAGTTAGACAAGAGAGACAGAGAACCTTTGGCTGTTTTTAAAAGTATGTGGTTTTGGGAAGGGGTGACTTCATTTCTGTGTTTAGAATGGACATGGTGACTCCATGTGGGGCGACACTGTCCAGTGCTCCCAGCCTTTTGTGGGTGACACAGATGAGAGAAAGAAGGAGCTTGTAACTCTGATGCTATCCGTGGGAGGGCTGCATGCATCCTCTGCCATTGTGTATGTTTATAATCCTGAGACAGTTGTAAGATAAGGGCTAATTCAGCTGTTCCTGAAGAGTCATTGTTATTTCAGAGGATAAATAGTGCTGTCCATATTATCATCACTTTACTGAGTACTATGAGACTGCTAACATGGACTTCCAGTCTATTTGGTTAGTTTAAAGAAAGCTATAAACCTTGCTTGTAAACTGTGTTTTGCACAGCTGCTTTTATACCACATTTCTTTGAGCCATATCATTGTTGCCAGAGTTTTTGATTATGTTTGACTTTTATTTTTGCTCCCAGTGTTCTATGAACTTTGGATTGAATTAATGATTATAAGTTGCCTGATTACTGATAAGCTCCTAACTATTTGAAGGACTTTTCCGCTGCCTCTCCTCTCCCTTTCCTTAAATTAGTCATGCAGGAGAAGAAAGCCAGAGCGAGACACCAATATCCATGTGCAAAGAAATTTGTCATAATCTGGTTATGCTGTCACTAAGGATGCTTTAACTCATTGAAGGTATGTGATACAATGCACTTAAAAAGCTGCCTGAGCTCAGTCTAAATTATTGGAATAATTGGACACTTCTCAAACTTGATGGACTACATAACTACGTTATTTTTTTCAAATACTTTTATTAATCCTTAAGGTTTCAGTTTCCTGATGTGATAGGTGAAAAATCAACTAAGTGGAGAAGTGTTTTCATGACAGTATGACTGGCCATCCCAGCCAGGATCAGCACTGAACCACCAGACTTGAGAAGAGCTCATTCTGCACTGAAGCTGAATGTGCTCCCCCTCTCCCTCCTCCCCCATGTCTGATCTCCAGGCAGCAGAGATGTCACTAATTTCCAGCAATACTTTGCCTGTCCTCATCGGCTCTTAGGAACTGGGAGATTCCAGGAAGTTTTTGAAAACTGAGTTTTTTGTAAGCTTCCCAAACTCATGTTAATGTTTTCCAGCATCCCAAAATAAGGTTAAATTGTGGGAATACTTTTTTTCCCCCCCACTAACTAAATCCATGCTGCTTTTCCAAGAAAGTAATTTAAAAACTATGTTGTTTTTCCCAAAGGGGAATTTTGTGTTATGCCAATTAAAAACAATAAACCATCACCTTTCCCCCTCATTTAATATGGGTAGCTATTCTAGTGTAACTAATCCATTATCCATGACTGGCTGTTACAGTGTGGGTCTTCATGTGCTACCTAGTTTATGTGAGGAATTGCACTAAGCATAAGAAGTAAGAGCTTCAAAATTCTTCTGCTGTGGCAAAAGAATTTTGCTCCCAAATATATGAGCATCTGTTGGCTGTAACCCACTTCATTTCTGCAGAGATCATACTCCCCTGACTCAGCTGAGAGGACAGTGGTTGCTGTGCCCCCGTACAAGCTCTTTAGGAGAAGCCTGTTGTTGCTTCAGAGGGTCCCGAGGCGGAGGAAAATGGAAGGGACAGGCATTCGGGGAAACAAAAGGCAAGGATAAAACAAGGCTGGCCATCTTGAAACTGTAGATGCACAGCAGTAGCTAACGTTGAGGTTTCAAAGAGAAGCCCCATGACAGAGTGTGATTTTGTGACTTTGGGACTTGCTGCTGTTGGGATGTGAAATAGCACAGTTAAGAAAATTATTTACAAATTAGAGAAGCAGACTTTTTTGGGAGGCTACTTCACTTCTGTGATGTCCACAGGAAGTTTGTCAGAGCTCTTTTGTAGTCTCTGCAGATCCCTGAGATCTGGGGAAAACACGTCTCGTGGCCTACCGTGATGAGTGATAAACTAGCGTTATGTCTATGTTTTCACTGCAGTTGTGGGGCTTGTCCTCTACTTATGGAGTATATGGATAAATTAAAATTCATAATCCAGGAAAAGAATAGGTGAGGTTAATTTAAGACATCTGTGACACTGTGGGAAAAGACCAGCAAGTCAGTTTAGTAGCTAGTTTGTGCGCTTTTACACATATTGGAAGTACAAAGAAAACAGAGCAGAAATCAGGAATAATGGGGTGGGGGGCGGAGGGGCACTGCGAAGAGTGCATATGTTGTTTGAAATAAAATATCTTTTGTTTGGAAGTTGGAAAGTTTCTGCTGCTCAAGACTTTCTGCTACTGGCCTCTCAGGGTGGGAGTGCTTCTTTGGAAATCTCTTCCTTAAAAAGTAGGTCAAGCAGCTTCTGTCACAGTGGTGTTTTGTTTATGAGGGAAAGGGCAAAATGAAAATAATTTACTAGCAATGCTTGAGAACTGTCGCCATCTACTCCTTGACAGAGTGCAGATGACAGTAAGTGGCATGTTAGGGTACAAGTTAAATTAGCAGTATTAATTAGCTGTCTGAGCTCTCTGTTTATTGTTTTTCCTGCTGCGAGTCTTTTCGAGACACATCTTGTGGGTCATACAAAATATAATCAAAGTAGTTGATTCTACTGTATGTATATTTACTTATCTCTGGTTTATAATCTGCTTGTTCAAATGTGCAAACTGCTCTGATTAACTCTGCTTGGTTAATCTGGCCCAGAATGGTGATGTCTGTGTCAACTTTTTTGTGCTTCAACACAGACATTCTATCATTCAATTTAATTTGAAAAGTAAAAAGTATGTGGACTAATATTGGCTGCTGCAGGAGTGATTTTCAGAACTTTAAATGAACTGGCAGTGTATCAAACTTACAATCTGTAAATTCATCAAATTTAGATCGAGTGCAATGTGGAGATGTTTTTGAATTATGCAGCTATTCAGCTTTTTCTTTAGTAAAAGTCTGTAAAAATGTTCCTTGTAATTTGGTTTTCAAACCATATCTAGTTTGATCTAGGATAATGACCTTTTTAGTAGTGTCAGGAGAGCAGTTATTAACCTTAATAAGGTGTTTTGGACTGTCTTGGTCAGCTGACAATCAGTTTGGATGTAACCTTTATTTCTGGAAATGAACTCTTTTAATATTGCTTGCAGAAGGAATTGCAGCAATGCGTAGCGGGAGGTACGATACAATATAACGTCTAGCACTTCCTTGTGTCCACATGCGCTGAAATCTCTGCCTGTCCCAGCACTAGCAAAATGAAAGCTGCTGGTTTCAGAATGCATTGGCGATGATGCTGACATGGTTGGTTATCTTTCCTCAGCCCACCATCTCCTTGCTTTTCTTCAGAGGTCAGGATCAGCTGTCTGCTGGTGTACCTGCCCAAAATCTGATCCCAGGCTGCAGAGGCAGGTACAGCTGTGTCACCCAGCAGGGGTAGCGGGATGGGAAGCCAGTCCTGAGCTGTGCAATGCAAATATAGCTTAATGCAGAATTCCAACAAAAGAGGTTAAACGGTGCCTCAAAAGCATGATTTGTAACCTGGCTTTCTGCACGAGGGTGCCTGGGCTATGTCTCCCAGGTGCTGGGAGGTGTAGTGCAGAGGGGATGTTGTCCAGACTTAGCACTGCTTTGCAGTGCAGTTCCTGTCCCCCTGTTTGCCAACAATGCCTGATTGCTTGTGTCCTCTGGTCCTCCGTTCATTCAGAGCCCTCCTTTGTCAGTGGGAAAGGGGCAAAATTTTCAGTGGTAACAATGGAGTAGTCACTTCAAGTATTCTTTGTAAGTCCTGACTGGGCTTAGTTTTGTTTCCTATTTGTATTTAGCAATTTGGCAAAATAATGATTAAATTGACGTCCAAACAATGTTTACAGTGGGCTTTTTTTTTTTAAATTGACCTCTTCAGTATTTACTTAATTCTGTAGGAAGGCATGAATAAGCTCTGATGACTTGGTTAAGTCTCTGCTTTATCTGTGTCTCTGCTTTTATACAGGCCTTTTTGGTCACTACAGCCCTTTTTTCTTCTTGCTTGTGAAACTGATTGCAGGTTGTGTTTTACCCCCTATTTACTGATGGATTTATTTACAGATTCAAAACTGATTCTTGCTTTGTTTGCTGCCACCAGTTGCTTTTCAAACTATTTTGACTTTTATTGAAGTGGTGGTGCTGTTTTGGGAGGTTTTGTTGTTTTGGGTTTTTTTCTCTTGCTATGATTATCCTTGGAAGAGAATAATAAAGACCAACCCTCATTAAACGGAAGAGTAGTTTTTACACAAGACCAAATGGAATAAACTATGTATAAATGTAGGTTAGGAGTTAGAAGGAAAGCTCATAATCATTAGGGCAGTTGGACTCTGCAGCAGCTCTGAAACATAGATATTGAATTTAATAAATATATTAAATGGATCATATGACCCTTTGATATTGAGCACCTCGGTATCTGAAGCTCACCTTGCTAGTTCCATACATATACAATCAGTGGTTCACGGAAACAGGGTGGCTTTTAGAAGTGTAACTGCTTCAGTAATTTATCAGAGACTGGTAAGACACCATGGCATAGCAACATAACAGGACTGATTCATTGTCAGCTAAATCTAATTGGGTCTGAAGAACGACATTGTTTATCTGTATGGGATCCCCCTTAAAACAAGCAAATACAGAACTTCCTAGCTGCAGCTCTTTCACAGAGCAGCTACTGGCATCAGGAAAAGCAGAACAGATAGTGTGGTACCTTGAACTGAGTCTTTTTCTACAGGCTGTCAGGGCTCAGTAATCTAATCTGTTGTGTTAAGCACCACAGGGTAGGGCCAAAAAGGAAGTTATAAACAGAGGTCTCGCAGCACAGGGGAAGTATATTGGAAATCATCCTTCTGAACGGTGTGCATCGCAACTGCTGGAGTGACAGAAATGGCTGGGGATGTTTCAGCACCTGAAAGGTATGTTACGAGAGTCTTAGCACAAAAAAAAATGAACAGATCTAGATGTTAAAAAGGGAGATGTTAAAATATGTTAAAAAAATGCCTTTTCTTACAGCTTTGAAGCACTCTTGCATCTGACAAAAACCTTCAGGGGATTGACAAATATCCCCCCTCCTGCTCGTGCCTGCCCTTTTTTGTGCAGGCAGTTCCCCTTCTCTGCAGATAATCCTGCACTTAATCATGAAGCTGAATGCACTGATGAAATTGTTCTCTTTCTCTTTATTTTTTGACTGTGCCCCGTGTTTAAGTTCTCCTCTTCTTCCCCCTCCCCCGTTATTTTCTCAGACTCTGGAACATTTAAGACTCATTTTTAACCTGAAGTCCCTGTTCTCCCACTTGAAGATTTGTCAGCTTTCTGAACTCTAGCCACTCCTACAGCCATGGAAAAAGATAATTCCTTTGTAGCATGAGACTGCCAATTGAATGCAATCCATAGAGCTAATTCATTAGTTTACTCATTAGCTTTTCTTTCATCCTGATGGGGCACAAACAAATTATTTCCTTTGCCTTTGCTATGTTCTTTCTCACTTCTGGAGGCTGTACTTGCATGCCCTAAGGTTCCTGTATGGCAGCGCTTTCTTTCCTGGCAGGTCAGACACTGCAGAGCTGTGATTGTTCCTCCTGCCCTCTGCCAGATCCTGGGGACCATAGGTCTGTCCCCCCTGCCCAGGTAGGAGGCAGAAATGCTGTGTTCCAAGGACCAGCATGAACTGCCACCTGCAGCCTGCTTCTCAGGATCCTGTCCCAATCTTTCCTCTCAGCTGCAAGACTTTGGGCCCCGCTGTGTGGATCCAAGAGGTCTGTGTAACCTGCGGCTAAGACGCGTGTTGTTTGATCCTTTCATCAAGGAGCCCAAAGCCTTGAACCAAGTTTCTCAATCATTGTTTCCCACCAAACCTGGTAAAACGGGTGAGGATTTTGGCAGGGGAAAAGGTGAGGGTATTGTGTGCACTAGCAGTGACTGAAACCAGCCAAAGCTTTTCTAATTACACTTTTCCTTCTTTTTTTAAAATTTATTTTTATTGTTGAAGAAGCTGAGGTGCTCTCAGCTGCAGTGGTGGAAGCGTTACAATTTCATGTCCTGCAAAATCAAGAACAGTATGTTGTTGATCTGTTAGCTTAAAGTTCCTATTCTCTAAAGTTTTATAATGTCAGTGATACAACAGTTTGCTAAGATATGCTAGCACTGCTTTACAGAGCTGTGACATTTTGCATTATAAAATACTTCTTGAAGCAAGGAGGTTATTTATTATCTCATCCCTCTAGGCTGATAACCAGTGCAGAGGTTGTCACTCAAGATAGAGATTACAGTATGTAACAAAAATTATTTAAATTGTTGCAGATGTATTTGAGTAAGAGATACAAAATATGCTAACGTTAATTTGTGATCCTGAAATTAAAAACAGATTTGTTGTCAAATAAAATTGGTGCATTATAGAAGATTCACATTTCAGAATATCTGATCATAATAATAGGATACAATAATAGTTTCATTTTTCTCATCTGAAAGGTAAATTAATATTTAGACACACAAGTAAAAGTGGTCTTGATCTTTTTTTTTTATCCTATTCTAGAAGCACTGAGTCTACAGAAATTTTCTGTACTCTGCAAATGCAACTTTTTTTTGTCTGCAGCTTGACACAGTGTAATTTTAACACTGAAATGTTAATAGCATTTTCAGGGTAATAATTCATACAGTTCTATTGCTTATGTCACTGTCAAAAAGGAAAGAAATTTGCCAGACCTGGGTAGTTGTTAAAAGGCAGTGTAAGCTTGAACAACTTTGTGAAGGGCGCAGACGTCCTTCATGGCGCAGAAACCTGCCCGCCAGACAAGAATTGGGGACATCCTTCAGGTTTCAGTTTTTCTGCCTTTCTTTTTGGTTTTGGCAGCAATGGATGATATTGCTGAACTTTCCTTTGAACGCTCACAGTACTTGCTGTGAAATAGTTTTCTCATGCTTGGCCCATTTAGGAGCATACCTGAGCCATGAGCAGGCTGGGAGACCTCTCTGACCCTGTTAATGTGCTGTAGAACAACTTGTCTACTAGGATAGATTTACCTGACCCAGTGAAATGATTGCGTTAGTTTTAAATTGTGCTTTGCTCTTGTTTTTAATACAGCTTCATGTTTTCGGGTCATAATCTGACTCTTTCCATACTGTGACTTTCTCTCCGAATTTCAGTGGAACTGCTCGTGTGTTTAAAATAAATCATGTGTCTAAGTGCTCTGGTGGCCAGGGGCCAGAGCACTCAACAGGTTGCAGGGCTGAGCCCTAAGTGCGTGCTGCTTTAATGTATAGTCTTCTCTAGCCCAGGATAAATTGGGATTAACTCTACAGGAAGTATCACAGTACTGTGAGGATTTGGAAAATACCTCACTGCATGGAGGGTAGCTCAAGCTCCTAGCAAATACAAATGCAAACGAAGCAAATCCTGTGGCGTAATGCTTTTTAAGTTGTTGTCAAATGAGGTGCTTTTTGTGGCTAATGAATTGGCCAGTTAATTTTCTCATCACCGTGTTCAAACTTGTTCCTGCTGTTGAACACTGCTCTTGTCTTTTCACACATTGCTGAAGATGGTATTAACTTAACCTTCTTTCCTGTTACAAGGGCTTTAAATGCCTTCACGCTAATATCGAAAAAGTGGAATTTGTGGTTTAATCTGCGTATAGAGTACATTATTGCTGCTGACGAAGCAGAGGGAGGCAGGTAGGAGATCTCCATTCTTTTATTCCCGTTAGACCACAGAGGCATTCCAGGGTCCTTATCAGCAAAGCAGTTCATGTGGTTTTTTTCCATGGTAATAGTGGCATAAAGTGTGATGTAATTCAGACACGCATTTTGGCAAGTATTATTTGGTAACTAAGTCTTCAACATGTAATTTTATGCATAGTCTATTTTTCTATCAATTTCTGTGAGGGAACTTTTTCTGTTTGGGGGATAGTTGAAAGACATCCTGGTATATTTATATATTTATATATATTTATATAAATAAAATAAATTTTGTTTATTTTTTTAATTACTTTCATTTGAATAAAAATCTGCATTATTTTTGCTTTGAATAAGATATCTAGAGACAGAAGATAAGAAAGGTGAAGGTTGATATTAACTAGTGTATGGTTAAATTTTGTTTATTGGTCACTGAACTTTGGGTGGCTGGTTCTGTTGCTTAGTTGTCTGGTTTACTCTTGTTCTGCTTTTATTTTTTGTCTTTTTTTTCAGTCAGCTAGTTTTACATAAATTGATGCACAGCGTATTGAAGAGGCTTTTTTGAACTATTGTTTTCCAGAGGATCTTTCTTCCCTTATACTTGCCAATGCTGTTTCAAATCTGACTGGGCTGAACAGGTTAGCTCCAGTCCTCAGGAATCTCAGGGGGAACATTTAAAATGCTATACAAGCAAAATTTAGGAATTGTGTTTACTGAGTCAGTAAAGCATGAAAAGGGGCAAGTGGCTTTCCAGTCTCCTGAGGGGAATCTCTTGGCTTGGTGACAGAAAATGAAATTATGGGTGTAGGACAAAAATAAAATTGAGTGTATGGAGCTAGTAAAGCTTAAAAATATGAAAACCAAAATATATAAACAAAGGGCTGGAAGTGGGGCAGGCCTGGGACTGGGAGTTCCAGGATGCAACATGGTAGAGGGCCACAGCTGAACATCTGGAGTTTGGGGGATTTTCTCAAAAAAAACTCAACCAAAAAAACCAACCAACCAAAAAAAAAAAACCCTGCAGTCTCAACTGTGGTGATGGAGAGGTATAAATATTCTGAAAATACACTAGCAATTCAGAGTGGTTGCAATGGATTCTCTGTATAAGAATCACAGCTGTTTTTTGTTCTGTGCAGGGGGCTATTTTTCCCCCTTCCACAATTACAGTTCAGTCCTCAAATGAACTTCCATACGGTCAGACATTTTGGTTTCCTAAATGTGTCGTGGCTACTGTAGCTGATAGATTGTCCTGCTGGGCGGTACTGCTGCCTGTAAGCTACTGTGAAGTGGCTCAACACTGTTTATTCCCCTACCTATTGCAGCTGGTTATTTCCAAGCAAGTTTAACTGTGTGTTTCTAGTCAAAACATATGCTGGCATCTGCTAAGTGCAAAGTGCTTACAGTGAATGAAAATAAACGGAGCATACAGTTTGCCTCTTCAGATGATGTAGGTAGTGAAATAACAACCGTTAAGCCAGGTTTTGTGCTCTTTTGTATCCTCTGCAACATTTTGTACTTGCCAATCATACCTATTTCTCCACAGTGATTCTGAAGCCTGTTACTTGCCTTTTTCTTCCTCTGTTTCTTTTTTCAGTAGAGATCAAATCCCTTCTCTCTACAATTTTTTTTTTTTTTTATTTTCACTGAATTCATGGAAAAGAAGTCACATAAATGAAGTCCAGTGATCTTGTGAGAAAACTTTTACTGTATAGTGCCAATAAAAATAGAGGATGAACATGAAAGGTCCAAAAAGATATTTGTTGGACGTTATGCTGCTTGATGGATATACGTGACTTCCGTGCTTGCCAAAATCTACAGCTTAGGATGTAACAGAGAAACGTATTCCTGTGTCTAGGGAGATCTTCCTGTATGCTATTCAGAAAATATTTAAATAGTCCTTAAACGATGTTATACTCAGCATGAAGAGAAGTTGGCATAGAAGTATGCTGAAAACAAAAAGAGCTAATATTGTTATGCTCAGACCTTTGCACTCTTCGAGGGGAAAAAAAAGAAGCAATTCTACTTTATGCTGGAAAGGACCTCTGTAGGTACCTTGTTCAGGCCACTGCTCGAATCAGGGCTAACTTCATAGTGCGACTTGGCTGTGCCCTCAGCCTTGGTCACTCAGGTTTTGAAAACATCCAAGGGTGGGGCCTCCACCCTCCCTGGCTTCTGGCATTGCCTCTGCTCAGCCTCCTGGACCCAGCGTGGTGTTGCCTCATACCCCTGGCTACCAGCACCTCCAGGAGGCAGGCAGACAAGTCAGCTTCTCCCTGTGCAGGACTGTGTGAAACCTGTGAGATGGAGAGTACAGAGCTTTTTACCAGAAATACAAAGACCTCAGAGATGAAAGAACAAAAATGCTCCTTTAAGATTTGAAAAGCAAAATAGTAGATGAAATAAGCAGGTTTCTTCCACTTCTGGTAGCAAGTGCTGTTGCTTTGATTAAAATCTGGAAGCAGTACACTGCTACCTTGCTAGAAAGCAATGCTCCCATTTTTCAAAGGGGAAACAAATTTTCATCATCTTTAATTATGATGGAGATGAAGAGCTTTCTAAACAGGAAAATCTTTGCAGAATACCATAAATTGTGCTAAGTGATGTCTTGCAAGTTTGCAATAAAATATGACTATGTAAAGCATAGCTCTATCTTCATTAGTAGTATGTCTTTGCTAAGTGGGTTATTGCTGTCAATACTCAAAAACTGCTCTCTGTCACAGCCATTGCACTGTAGTACTGTGTTACTAAAATATATTTATTTCTTACTGAGCTACCCTGCGACTGGGCACTAGATTGGGGTGGAAAAGGGGGTTTCCTGTGCCGGGGAACCCGATAAAGAGCCTGGTGGGGCCCTCACGCTAAAGGAAAACCAGCTGCTCTCGCGAGCGAGGCAGACGGGGCTTGGGCATTGCTGGGGCAACCGCGGGAGATTTAAACGGGCCCCTAGGGAGCGCGAGCGACCAGGAGCGCGGCAGCCAGGATGGGCAAACAGCGCGTGGCGCGTCAGGAAGGGTGTGGCGTGTCAGTTCGCGCAGGCAGAGCGAGCAGGCAGCTGGCGAGCTCTCCTTGTGGTCTACACCCTCCCGGAAGAGACTTAGCCATGGTCTACACTCGGACAATAGCCATCGCCAGAAGGGACGTGGCGATGCAGACGGAGCTCCCACTAAAACATGCAGCCACTCAGGTCTCTAGCTGCAGGGAGTGCCAGACCCTTGCTCTGGTGACGGAGGGCTGCCGAGACAACACCTCTGTGAGGTGCGAGCAGGTGGAGGATCTGCTCAGTATGGTAGCAGAGCTGAAAGAAGAAGTAGCAAGACTGAGGAGTATCGGAGAGTGCAAGAGGGAGATAGACTAGTGGAGCCACTCCCTACCATCCCTGAGACGAGCTCGCCAGATGGAAGCATCAAGAGAAGGAGAGGCTCCCCTACCCTCTTGCCACCAGGCAGAAGGAGGGGACCCAAGAGATGGAGGAGAGTGGAAACAGATCCCTGCTCGGCACAGGAGGCGAATCCTCTCCCAGCCTACCTCGCCCTCGCAGGTGCCCTTACACAATAGCTACAAGGCTCTGGAACTTGAGGGCCCGGAGGATGAAGATGCGGACAGTGATCCATCCAAGGGGTTGATTAGGGAGAACCAGTCAGCCCCACGCATTACAACAGTCACTGGTAAGAAAAAAAGAAGGGTAATTGTCATAGGCAACCCCCTTCTGAGGGGAACAGAGGGCCCGATATGACAAGCAGACCCATCCCATAGGGAAGTCTGCTGCCTCCCTGGGGCAAGGGTAAGAGACATTACTAGGAAGCTCCCTAGTGTGGTAAAATCATCCGATTATTATCCAGTATTGGTTGTTCAGGTTGGCAGTGATGAGGTAGCTGATAGAGGCACAGAGATGATCAAAAGGGACTTTAGAGAACTGGGGTGATTACTTGAAGGATCAGGAGCAGAGGTGGTGTTTTCCTCCATCCCGTCAGTAGCCGGGAGGCATACGGAAAGGAACAGACCCATCCCATTAACACATGGCTTAGAGGCTGGTGCCAGAGGTGGAATTTTGGGTTTTTCAGTCATGGGACAGTTTACATGGCACCAGGCCTGCTGGAGACAGATGGGGTTCACCTGTTACAAAGGGGGAAAAGGATCCTGGCTCAGGAGTTAGCAGGCCTCATTGAAAGAGCTTTAAACTAGATTTGAAGGGGGAAGGGGATAAAACCAGTCTTGCTTGGGATGAGCCTAGGGGTGGCATGCCTGTGTTGGAGAAGAGATCGATAGCCCAACTGAAGTGTATTTACACCAATGCACACAGCATGAGCAACAAGCAAGAGGAGCTGGAAGTCGTTGCGTGCAGGAGAACTATGATGTACTCGCCATCACGGAAACATGGTGGGATGACTCATGCAATTGGCGTGCTGCAATGGATGGCTACAAGCTCTTTAGAAGGGATAGGCAAGGAAGGAGCGGTGGTGGGGTAGCCTTGTATGTTAGAGAGTGTTTTGATTGTCTAGAGCTCAACGAAGGTAATGGTAAAGTTGAGTGCTTATGGGTAAAGATCAGAGAGAAGGCTAATAAGGCAGATATCCTGGTGGGAGTCTGTTATAGACCACCCAACCAGGATCAGGAAACAGACAAATATTCTACAAGTGGTTGGCTGAAGTCTCACAATCTCTAGCCCTTGTTCTCGTGGGAGACTTCAACTTACCAGATATCTGCTGGAAATACAACACAGCGGAGAAGAAGCAGTCTCGGAGGCTCCTGGAGTATGTGGGAGATAACTTCCTGACGCAGCTGGTAAGCGAGCCAACCAGGGGAGGTGCCCCGCTGGACCTGCTGTTTGCAAACAGAGAGGGCCTGGTGGGTGATGTGGTGGTCAGAGGCTGCCTTGGGCTCAGTGACCATGAAATGATAAGAGTTTTCAATTCTTGGAGAAGTAAGGAGGGGGGTCAGCAAAACCGCTACCCTGGACTTCAGAAGGACAGACTTTGGATTGTTTAGGAGTCTGGTTAACAAGTCCTTTGGGAGGCAGTCCTGAAGGGCAAAGGAGTCCAGGAAGGCTGGATGTTATTCAAGGAGGAAGTCTCAAAGGTGCAGGAGCAGGCTGTCCCCATGTGCCGTAAGATGAGCAGGCAGGGGAGAAGACTGACCTGGCTGAACAGAGAGCTTTGGCTGGAACTCAAGTAAAAAAGGAGAGCCTACCACCTTTGGAAGAATGGGCAGGCAACTCGGGAGAACTACAAGGATGTTGTGAGGTTATGCAGGGAGAAGATTAGAAAGGCGAAGGCCCAGCTAGAACTTAAACTGGCCACCGCTGTTAAAGATAACAAAAAATGTTTCCACAAATATATCGGCGACAAAAGGAGGGCCAAGGAGAATCTCCCTCCTTTGCTGAATGCGGAGGGAAACATTGCCGCAAAGGATGAGGAGAAGGCTGAGGTACTTAATGCCTTCTTTGCCTTAGTCTTTAATAGTCAGACTGGTCATCCTCAGGGTTTTCAGGCCCCTGAGCTGGGAGATGGAGATAGGATGCAGAATGAAGTCCCAGTTGTTGAAGAGGTGGCAGTCACCGACCTGCTCCTCCACCTGGATGCCCACAAGTCTATGGGGCTGGACGGGATCCACCCGAGGATACTGAGGGAGCTGGCAAAAAAGCTTGCCAAGCCACTCTCCATTATTTATCAGCAGTCCTGGTCAACTGGTGAGGTCCCAGATGACTGGAAGTTAGCAAATGTGATGCCCCTCTACAAGAAGGGTAGGAAGAAGGATCTGGGGAACAACAGGCCTGTCAGCCTGACCTCGATGCCAGGGAAGGTCATGGAGCAGATCATCTTGAGTGTCATTACGCGGCACATGTGGGACAACCCAGGGATCAGGCTCAGCCAGCATGGGTTTATGAAAGGGAGGTCCTGCTTCACTAACCTGGTCTCCTTCTGTGACAAGGTGACCCGCTTAGTGGATGGGCAAAAGGCTGTGGATGTTATCTGCCTAGACTTTAGTAAGGCCTTTGACACTGTCTCCCACAGCATTCTCGGAGAAGCTGGCTGCTCATGGCTTGGATAAATGCACTCTGCACTGGGTTAAAAACTGGCTGGGCGGCCGAGCCCAGAGAGTGGTGGTGAATGGAGCCAAATCCAGTTGGCAGCCGGTCACGAGTGGTGTTCTCCAGGGCTCAGTACTGGGGCTGGTGCTGTTCAATATCTTCATTGATGATCTGGATGAGGGGATTGAGTATACCCTCAGTAAGTTTGCAGATGACACCAAGTTGGGTGGAAGAGTTGATCTGCCGGAGGGTAGGAAGGCCCTCCAGAGGGACCTGGCCAGGTTGGATGTTGGGCCGGGGCCAAATACATGAGATTCAACAAGGCTCAGTGCCGGGTCCTGCACTTGGGTCACAACAACCCCATGCAATGCTACAGGCTTGGGGAAGAGTGGCTGGAGAGCTGCCTGGCAGAAAAGGACCCGGGGGTGTTGGTTGACAGCCGCCTGAACATGAGCCAGCAGTGTGCCCAGGTGGCCAAGAGGGCTAATGGCATCCTGGCCTGTATCAGGAATACTGTGGCCAGCAGGACCAGGGAGGTGATAGTGCCCCTGTACTCGGCACTGGTGAGGCCGCACCTCGAGTACTGTGTTCAGTTTTGGGCCCCTCACTACAAGAAGGACATTGAGGTGCTGGAGCATGTCCAAAGAAGGGCAACAAAGCTGGTGAAGGGTCTAGAGCACAAGTCTTATGAGGAGCGGCTGAGGGAACTGGGGTTGTTTAGCCTGGAGAAGAGGAGGCTGAGGGGAGACCTTATGGCTCTCTACAACTCCCTGAAAGGAGGTTGTAGTGAGGTGGGGGTCGATCTCTTCTCCCTAGTAACAAGTGAGAGGATGAGAGGAAACGGCCTCAAGCTGCGCCAGGAGAGGTTTAGATTGGATATTAGGAAAAACTTCTTCACCGAAAGGGTAGTCAGGCACTGGAACAGGCTGCCCAGGGAAGTGGTTGAGTCCCCATCCCTGGAGGTATCTAAAAGAAGGGTAGATGTGGTGCTTGAGGACATGGTTTAGTGGTGGACTTGGCAGTGTTAGGTTAACGGTTGAACTCGATGATCTTACAGGTCTTTTCCAACCTTAACGATTCTATGATTTTTACGATACCCTCAAACACCATACAAGATATTTCAGGATACATGGTACTGCAGTGGTGATTTTACATAATATAAGGAAATACTAAGCTTTTTCATGTTGTATTGATATTTATGATTTGAAAAGTCAATATTTGTTACCATTAAAGGATATGTTGTTGAGAAAGAGTAAGCTGATGTTTGTGGATATAGGTAATCCTACAAAAGACTGATTAGGAGGATTGCCAATTGCCTTCTTTTTATGGAGCGTAATGACAGGCTTCAGATGTGTTTTCCGCTGAGCTCCCTCTGAAGGAGCTCAGCAGCCACAGAATAATGATGTCAGAAAGCAGTTTGTGTTTCCGCTCGATTAGCTCGTGTCACTTTTGTCTCCTTTCTGAATTTGCTTTAAAATCCTGCTAAATCCTTCCATTGCTCTGTGCATGCCTCAACCTGTTCTGTCAAATTGTAGGGAATGATGCTTATGAAAGCATCTTGCTGAATCATCTGGAGCATCTCTGGGGCTTCGCTGGCTATAGCACAGCAGCGTGCTGGGCCCAGGGAGGATGGGGCTGACGGCAGGAAAAGGCCCACCCTCAAAGGGCAGAGGGCTGCTCCCAGGGGACACTCCTCCTTGGTGGCCACCGGGCAAAGCCTCTAGTCATGTAGGAGCAGATTATTACACTGTGTGGCCACTTAAATGCATGGCCATAGCCAGGGTCCCCTTTTTCCTGTCCTGGAAAGATAGCTCAGAGGCTACTCATGACTCTGAGTGCTTTGGGAAGGATATTTGTTTTACTCTTCCCAGCAAATCACATCATGAACTGTCTCCTGCACTTAGAACGGTTTAGGTGCCTGTTCTGAAATGGTATGAGCAAGCATTCCTCTGATAGCCACCCTTCCAGGAGCGTTAGCAGAAAGCAGTTGTAGTAGCCTGACTTTGTAATAAAAGTTACAGAAATTTGTAAGGGGGCTCATCGTTGCCACTCTGCATCAGAATGTTTGAGCAGTTTACAGTGCTTGTATGTCCGGTGATGGCTAAAAGCCTGCTGCTTTTTCCTTGTGGTGATTCTGGGTGATCTGCTCACCTCCAGAGGGAGAAGAGATAAGGGTATGTGACAGAAGAGAGAAGAGAGTAATCTTGTTTAAGATTTGGAGTGATACTAGAGATGCGATTGCGAGGAGATACCTCAATGAAGTTTGAGAGTCTGACTAAATGCAAACCTTTGATGAAGTGTCTCTCTATTTGGTCAAGTCCTTGTGCTGCGGTTGTTTTACAGAGCTCTAAGTTTTTCCTTTTGTTCAATAAAATAACACTAAAATCTAAATCAAAAGTAAACCCAACAACAACAAAAAAACTCTATCCTTTATAATATTGTTCCAGGCAGCACAAAAGGGACAGATAACATTAAGTAGTGGCATTCAGTTTCCTTTGTTTTCTGCGGGCTTCTGTGTTTTTATGTCTTTCATTGCTATTTCTCTATGAGAGTAACAGGCATGAAAGTTTCCTAACAATGTATCATCAGCTTCTTCTGATTTCTGTATGCTAAGGATGTGTCCTCTACCAGGTGTTTGGGGGGAGGGGGAAGAAGTAATTTTAATAATCTATGTAATATTTCTCATAATAAATCACTTCTAAGAGAAGCAAAATCTCTAATACAGAGAGAGAGCTCTAATACCAGTTAATGTCTAACAACATCTAGAATTAAACTATTTTATTGTTTGATAAGTTACCTGTAATCGTTCACGAAGTGTTGCATCCTAGTTTGTCATTTTCTGCTGCAAAACAATAAGTATTGATGAAGTGGTGAATGCTTATAAAGCCTTTTCATGGCATGCTATCTTTAATGAGAATCTTGCAGTCTGCAGCTGGGATCAGGATAATATATTGCCTGTGACTAAGCATTATGGGAACTTTCAGGCTTGCTTAAGATCAAAGAATTCAAAGCTTTTAACTCTGTGCCTGACTGTTACCTTAGTGGATTATAGACATATGTACACATTCATGTTACGTAGAGCTGAGTTCATACATCACACTTCAATGAGGTACTGAGCACGAACTTGGGCATCCAGCACAAAAATGTCCTAAGTCCTTGGTGAAGGATAGCTCAGAAAGGGAGAGCTGGCGCGGCCGTTGTCTGGAAGGAGGCATGGCAGGACTCCAGCCTCCTGCCTGAACTTTCCGTCCGTGTCGAGCAATGCAGAAAACGGCTCAGATCTCTTACAACTTGGAGTGTTACAGCAGAGAGGCTGTGGAGGAAACACTTGAGACCTGGGAACTAATTACAGGAGCACTGCTGCAGTCTGTTCTGGAAAAAGTGGAGGAGGAGAAGTGCCCGTATGCTTAGGTACAAGTGAAAAGGAGTGAGGAGGAAGAAATATTCAGCTCAGTGAAGCTCCTACAGATGAAAAGTCCCTGTCCTTGCATACTGATTTGGATATATAACAACACTCCATACCAATAATTCTCAAAAGAAAAGCTGGAGGAACTTAATAGATCATTTCTACTATAGAGCAAGAGAAACTGAGGGAGATGTGAAATTGCTGTGCCAGGACAGAGAGGAAGTTTGGATACAAACCCTGGCTTAACATTCATCCTCCCCTGAGATGCATGGAGCCAGCCACAGTCTGCAGCCCAGCCATGAGCGCTTCACCTCCTGAGGCTCTGCAGCCGCTGGCCTTGGGCAGCCATGCGCTGCCCGGGGATGCCCACTGCCTCTCTCCTCCAAAGCCCCTGGGGATGCCTTTGCTCAGGAGCAGCTCAGGACAGCTGCTTGGTGTGATGTGCTGAAGGTAACCAGGAGAGGGCAAGGGAGCTACAACAAATAAAGGCAGGCTCAGAGGAAAGCCTGGAGCCTGCTCTTCATGTTCTCATAGCAGAAAAGGGTAGCTCCTTGGCCCTCCTACCTCCGAAGAGCTGGGCTGACAGGTACAAACAATGCTCTCTCCTGTCCCTTTCTCATCCCTCACCTCTGCTGCAGTCATCTTCATCAGTCACACACTTAAAAATCAAAAGCAAAATTTGTCTTTTAACTCCTGTTCAGTCTCCCTGCTCTAGCTTTTTCACATGATATTCGAAAGCAAATAGTCTCTTTCATGCCAGTTTTTCCTTTCCTTTTTGTGTTTCTTTGTGTGTGTGTAACTTTCTTCCAAGCCTAGCTCTGATCTTCAGCAGGCTTTCTCTGGAATCCCAGAGATGAAAAGCATATGCCAGGCAGCCAAGCGCCATCTCTCTCTTTCAGAAACAACTTCCTTTGGAAAGGGGCAGTGGCTTTTCTCCTATAGCCTGTGCATCAACTCTAACACCCTTTCCTCCTTGAGGCCTTTTCCTTTCCTGTTATTGAGGCCATTAATTGATTTCTGGTGTTTATTCTATTAGTCCAGGCACCTTGTCAGTGTTGCAGTGGCGCCCGGGCACTTCTCTACAGGCTGTGACATCCAAGCTGACTTTCAGCTGGATGCCATCCCTGACTTTCATTTTCCTCTCTGGATCTTGCAGAGCTGTGCCAGACAGCACAGATATTTTTATTGTAACCTAAGTACAGAAGAGAGTATCCTGGCAGGATAGATCTAGAACAATCTTTGTGCCCATTTATTCAGGCATCCAGACACACTAGTCCTGGATCTTTCTTGAAATACTTCTTCTGAGTTACTTTTTAAAATAAACATTTATTTTGTTTTCCGTTTAAAGCATTGCCTATTGTATTATTGTGGATTTTTTTAAATTATTTTGTAAGCACTTAAGCACTAGACTTTGAGTTGACTTTGTCTTCCATCATATCAGTATTTTACTGGGTTTTATTTGGTTCTTACCAATTACATATGCAGTTTGGTTTGCTACTGTAACAAGCTTTGAAAGTAGTATTCAAAAGATAATTAGTTAAGATTGCACTGATAATATGCACCAAGATTCTTTGTAGGAAAAGAAAAGTAAGTTGACTTGTCATGTGGCAAAGCTAATCTCAGAAGTACCTCAGCATACTCATCTTTTCTCTTTGAGATTGCTCCCCATCCTCCTAGGTGTGACCGTCATGAGAAATAACTCCCCAAAATTTTCTCTTTAGGCAATGAATTACAGCGTTGGACTGTTAAAAGTATTACATCTCTAATCCTGAAATGAGTGCACAGATGAGTCAATAAAATGCTGGATCATATTAATAATTTATTATATGGATAATTATACAGGAAATAAAAGGGACAGAGAAGGCCATCATCTATTTGCATCATTTCTGAACATTGAGAGATGTATTGTATGCCTGATTGAGGTTCTTAAGAAACTTAAGAAACATTGGCCTGTAACTATGCAGAACACCTTAGAGAACTATTAACGCAGCCCATAAAATACTGAGAGACTAGTTACTTATTAAAGGTCTGAACATCAGGGAGAAACAGTGCAGCTTTAGAAGCTTTAGTTGAGCTGAACAGTGAAGTTTTAATAAAAAGAAAAAAAAATTGTTAAAGTCATTTAACGTTAACAATCAGCCTTGTTGATATCTTGCATACTTTTTCACCAGTACATTTCTCATGCCCAAATATGACTTTTGGAGGATCGGAATAATGAGCACAGAACAAGATCTTCTCTTCTAGAAAGGTAGGACAGACTTTCTGTTAGCTTCCTGGTTTCGTTCTGGCATCTTCCTGCAGATGGAAAAATAATGCATTCATCAATAAAAAGTCCTGTTATACATATAAAATATCCTTATTTGCATTCTAAGTGAACATGAGGATCATAGATTGAAGCCAGGAGGGAGTGCTGAAATCATACAAATTCTCAGGCTGTAGCAATATCCTCAGGTGATTTCAGCTGAACCAGAGATACTTTCCCTGTCCCCACTGGAAAACATTTTAGATGCCCTCCCCTCCCCGTCCTAGCCAATTTTGATTTTTAAACCTGGTGGTGATGAATCTACATGAATTTTAGTGAATCATCATATCGTCCAACTTGTTTGAAGATGAACCACCTTGCACCTCATGTCTATGTTAAATGCTGTCACTGAGACAAGAAGACTGAATTTTTTTTTTTTGTAAGAAGAAACCTTACGAACCAATCACTTTGCCCCTTAATCTTATTTTTTAGAACTTAGAAGGTTGGGCTGACCAAGGCGGGTGAGGATGGTCTACTTAACTATGTAATTTTAGATGCTTATTCTCTTTTGATTGCCTATACAGTAAAAATAATTTCTCTAGAGAAATTACCCGCAGTACCAAAATTAAGCTTATGTGGCAAGTCTCGGTCACTGAATCTGATCTCTCTTATTTCAGGCCAAAAAAGCAGGTGGGTTAGTATCACTCATTTTTTGTTTTCATTATAGCTCATGTTTCCCAGTGCTCTGTGTCATGTATTAAAACCAGTCACCGGAAGCAACATGCCCTCATTTCTTCAAGCCTTGCTGAAGCCCTGAGACCGAACTTATGTTTTTGTTGCGTGGAACTGAACTTGTTAGAACGACAGGAGACACAACAGGCTCTCTAGGCACGTTTTTCTTACAAGATCTCACCGGACACCTGGTAATGAATTACTGGGGCAACTCTCCATCCTGCAGGCAAAAGAGAGCAAGGATGCATGATTACCTTTGGCTGTTGCTCCGCATATGTGCACCTTCCTTTTCTTTAGGCTCCCTTGCCCTCTCCTGGATACCTTCAGCACATCATACCAAGCAGCTGTGCTGGGCTGCTCCTGAGGGAAGGCATCCCCCAGGGGCTTTGGGAGAGAGAGGCAGCATGTGGCTGCCCAAGGCAGGTGGCTGAGGAGCCTCAGGGGGTGGAGTGTTCATTGCTGGGCTGTAAATCGTGGCTGGTCCCATGCATCTCAAGGGCAAAGGATGAATTTTAAGCCAGGGTTTGTATCCAGACTTATTCTCTGTACTGGGACAGTAGTTTTCCTTACACCATAGTAGAAATTCTTTATTAGGTTCCTTGGACTTTTCTTTTGAGAATTAATGCTTATGGAGTGTTGTTAAATATGCAAAGTAGTACAAGACAAAGCTTTCTGTTACTTCCATTGCATGGCATCACCAGCCTTTTAATAGGTAATTTAAACCATTCTCATTTGAGTGGTGTGTGTTTGAGAAGAAATTTTATTGTATCTCTCTGAAGACGTTAGGGAATTAGGGTTATTGCCTCTAACTTTTGTTTTAATTTTTAGCTTAAAGGAGAGAAGCTTCATCCAATGTAGAGATACTTTAATGCAGACAAGCAGACTTCTGAAGCACAATAGACATTTAAAACGTGATTTAAAAAATTATTTACCACTATAAAGAGCAGCTCTGATGGAATCATGGAAATGTATGTGTGTAGGGGGGAAATCCCTCCTTTTTCTTATAATATACCTATACTGAGCTATTTACATATAAGAAATAACTGAATTAGCCACTGTAGAGGGTGTTCCCTTAGACATGTAATAAAGCATTGTCTTTGAAGAACGAGACTCAAAGCAGTTGGTTTGAAACATTGGAGTGTCTGTGCTCAGGGACATAAATGCTGACTTGTGCCTTGTTCAGATTAGGCTGCACGGCCTCCTCTAAGCCAGTCAGCATGGCAGGGGGGAGCGTGTGTGCTGGGGCAGGGAAGAGTCCCTTTTCCTTTTAAAGTTCCCCAAACCCAAACTTCTCTCTCAAATGGACATCTTACTGTCAGTGCTCATGGATGAGCTTTTTTGTTTATGCGGACAGGGTTCATCCCCATTCACAGCTCTGAAAAAGGGCTCTCTTAGGCCGTAAAACTACTGATGTTTTCAAAGAACTGGTCCCTCTTAGGATGCGTTTCAGAGGCTGTTGCTTTGCATTTGTGGGCAGAGCTGGCTGCGTGCGCTCTCCTGAATGAGAGTAGAGGGCTGCTGGGGTGGCTGCTCTCTGGGCTCCCGCATGTTGAGGGGGGAGGTTTGGTCAGGGGACGGGGGACCGGTGTGAAGCAGAAGCCCTGCGGTGACTGGCTGTGCCCTGCTCGCAGCACCAGCTGCTCCGCTGCATTGCGCCAGCTGTTGTGTGCCACACCACTTACTGATGTCAGCATAGCCTCTGATTGCTCTCTGGAGGCAGATATGTTCAAACCCCAGGAGACAAAGAACATTTCTAAGGTTTTGTTTTTTTTTCCCTTCCCTTTTTTTTTTTTTTCCCTGGAAGCTGAAAAGTGAGTGTGAAGCACTTTTGATAAAATGCTGCTGGATGGAAACCCAAACACATCATACAGGACAAGCTTTTGAAGAGATGAGAGCTTTCCTAATGTGTTCGGTAGTCAGGGTTAGTTTGAGGGAGTGACAGTTCCCTTTGATGTCCTGGGCTCCAAATATTTAAGGAGAGTGTTGCAGGAAAGGAATGGAAGGCCGGTAATGTGCTACTTCGTTCTGAAATCACGAGCTGTGCAAAGAAAACCTTGAGACTGTAAGATTTAAGAAAGAGAAATGTTCATGCCTCAGGAGAGAGATTATGAGTCCTAGGAAGCTGAAAATTAGGTAATTCTGTGGTTTGATGTTTTGATCTGCATATCATTTTATCTTTTGTGCTAATTCACTCAAGCACATGTGGGCTTTGGGTTGCTGGGAAGGTTTTAATTAGAAACATGCTGAACAGATTAACAGTAGTTGGAAATATTTGAAAACTACGTTTTTACAGTGATTTCTAAAGAAGGCGAGATGTTTACTGTTACACTCCCTCTCCATCTTCCCCTCCCTTTACAACTGATGTTTGAATGCTGAAAAGTTAGTGACTGATAGATAGCATTTCAAATCTAGTTGTGTGCACTTCATCGCAACATGTTGCAATCGTTAGAAAAGATTTTTAGTAGATAATTTCATAGTGGGTAAGTTAGGATGGCCTATGTTGAACACAGATGATTATTTCATCTCAGGTCTGCCTGTTCCAAGCTGGGAAAGGGAAGGAATCCTGCCGTTCCTGCTTTGATACCAAATCTGTAGCATTTTTCAAATTATCCGTTTCTGTAATGGTATCATAGCTCAATTCTATTACTTTAGCTGATCAGAGGAAGAACTCCAGTTAAAGCACTGCATGATCTTTGAATTAATTGATATTTTATTCCTCTCTTTCCTTTAAGAAGCCCTCATTTTGTACATGTTATGACCATTAATACTTTTTCACTTCAGGAAAAGTGATCTGCTAAAATTTTTCCTCCTCTTTAGAAAGGGTGAGGAAGTGGCTTAAAATATTACAGAAGAACAGAAGAACCAGCAGACCCCTCAGTCTGGCAGTGCAGATCTATATGCATTCCCAGTGAAATGTTCTTTTGAACAGTGATAGCATAAGGTATGCAAGCCACAGCAGTCCCACTAAACTAGGGGAGACCATGAGTCTTACTAGAACTGTGGTAGTGTTTGTGTGGTCTTGATGGGAAAGAAGGAATTTTCATGTTAGATCACCCACCAGTAGCTCCATAAAAAAAATACAGGGTGACAAGGCTAGCTGCATGTTAAAGATAACCATCTCTGTGTCTACTCTGTTTAACACAGTCTTATTTCAGTGGAGTCATACCAGTGTAATTCTGGGGTGGTGAAGTGGAGAATCTGTCCCCAAGCACATTTGGTTGTTCTGAGCATACAAGCAGTTCTCTACCTTCTATTTTATTACAAGAAAAGTGTACTATAACATCTGCTTGGTGATGGTGCTAATCAAAGAGTTTATTGGCTCCCTTCATGGGCTCTGTCTAGCACACTGAATTTGTATTTGTCATATGAATGGCCCAAATCTTTCTAAGTGCAGGCATTGTATCGGTGTACGCAGGATTTCCTCGCAGCGGGCCCCAGCATTTCCCACATTCTGTGGAACCACAGAATGGTTTGGGTTGGAAGGGACCTTTAAAGGTCATCTAGTCCAACGCCCCTCCCTTGGGCAGGGACATCTTTCACTAGGTCAGGTTGCTCAAAGCTCCATCCAACCTGACCTTGAACACTTCCAATGATGTCAGGTCCAAGACACTCTCAGGACAGTGGCAGGTGGAAGGACCCCCTCCTGCTAGGGTGGGGCAGAAAAGAGGAAGGTAAATGTAAAAGTATGTAGTGAAACCAAAACACCTCACTGTAGTATCAGTGTTAGTTGTGATCATCAGGCTACAGGTTATTCTGAGGTGCCTCCCTATTGTTTTGACTTGTAATTTGATTTGGGAGAGTGTCTGAGTAAGAACTCTGTACTGATCCAGCAGCCGTCTTCATTCATCATAATAGTACCTACGAGATGTAGCTGAGTCACCAAGCTGGGTTATTTTTTCTAACATGCATCTGCGTTTTATTTGATTATAAAGTCCAGATCCTCCTGCTTTCTGTTACAGGCTTTTTATCTTACTCTGGTTGTGTCAAAATCAATTTGTAATTCTGTGGTGTACACATGAAATTAGTTTTAATTTGCTATGTGTTTCCAAGGGTGACTGACACTTAATATTTTGTTCTGAGGGTCTCATTAGTACTGTGTACCCATAATCTATTCTATGGGTGTAATGACAGAGGGTAAGTGAGCTATTGAACAGCATCCATCTGTCCACTTAGCGAGTGGCCAGAGGGAAATACAGGGAAAAAAATACATGGATAATTGTCAGCATTTCTGTATTTGAAGTTCAGGAAAGTCAAATACAATAATGCTGGTTTGCTGTGAGCTTCAAGGCTTTTGGCCCTCCATGACTCAGAAGACGTTTCTTAGTAGTAATTCATACACACCAAGCGATGAAAAAATCATGGCAAAACCTGTAGAGGCAGAACTGATTTTCAAGCATGAGAGCAATTGCTACGCTGTGAAAGAAGTAGTGCCTTTTGTCCCTAACCTCAATATTGAGAGACAAGTTACTTTAATCTAGTAACTGTGAGCCCATCTCTTATCGGTAGTGTAGTCAATACGTATGCAGGTGCATGCTGCTTATGGCCATCGGTTGGCTTTATTTTTGTTGTCCTGTGAGTGACTTGCCTCAGAGGTTTTGAAGGCCTGTATGGTTCTGTAAATCTGGTGTCAATTGAAGTTATGGGAGATAGATTATTTTTTCTTCTGTTTTTTGTGTGGCCACTGAAGTAGCTGTCTGCTTCATCTCTAGACTTTAATGAGCTTGGGAGAAGGGTGGTAGGAGAATAAAAAGAAATGCACAGAAGGCAGAGCAAAAGGAGAAGAGGACAGCACACAGGAGAAGCAGCAAGAGGTGGAAGTATCCAGGAGAAAAAGGAACATAGCAGCAGTACTGGTGCAACGTAGCACAAAGGAAGATCAACTGGAAGTAGCATTTGTGCATGCCACCAGAAGTATTATTAACAAAGTTCTCTAAAGTCTTTGAGAAACCTACCCATTGCTCTTCTCTTTGGCTAGGTATTTGCCCTTGTTCTCATCCTGGAAAGATGCTGTAAATATTTCCAGTGCACTTTGAATTAATATAGAAGAAAGAGAGTTCTACAGCAGTTATTAGTAGAGAAAACAAAAATACTATATTTGGTATTTAAGGACTTATGGAGGAGTTTATATTTGTCTCCAACTCATATGAAATGTTCCTATACTTGTTAGATATAAGTAACAATGTGGCCACTTTCTTTGCAGTTTACCCAGTGTTTTGACTAAAAACTTGAAGTTGGTACGTTGGAAAGAGGGTTGATGCTTAAACTTCATTTAATCTGTTCAGGAAAGTGCTACCACTTTCTTATATTACGTGTATTTATATTGTACTGTACAGTGAGATCCCTACTAGTAACTTAGCACATTGTATTAAAAAAACCAAACAAACAACAAACAAAAAAAAAACCCAAAAAACATATTGAGAGCTTATTCACTTCGCTAAAACATCATCAGATATGACTATATACTTCATGACTATTTTTCTATTAGGTTTATTATTAAGCTGTAGTGAATAAGTTGACTTATAATTTTAGTATCTGTAATTTACTGCACTGAGGTATTTTGAAAAACTTTGCTTTTCAGTATAGTGACTAAGATTGGTTGGAGATTTTGCCCTGGAAGGAAAGTTTGTTTTGTGTTAGTCATCTTATATTTTTCTCAAAAATACACTGTTTTAGTTGTTTTTATCTGGCAAAATTAATGTCTGTTCACTTAAATAACAGTGATTTCTACCAAGTATAAAGATAGAATGGATTAGAAAAAGCCTTTCATTCTGTCAACATAAATATTTATTTGAAAATACTTTGGGATTGTTTTCAATAATGGATTTTTTAACTGTGGATGGTAAGAATTTAATCCGAGCATAGAACTGTAATTTTAAAAGGTGTATATATAAACTATTGGCTATTATTTAGATATAAAAAAACATCCTTTGCGGAATAAATCATGTAAGCCTAATACGTTGAATAGCATACCAGAGGTTGCTTTTATAGTTTGTATTGATATATGAGTTGTAAGTTAACTTTTGTTTCCATGAGAAGTTCATCTCAAGTTGAGATGAAAAACTCATTTAACCACAATTACAGCAACTGCGTAACTGTTATTCATAGAAATACCATTATATGGTTTCACGGCTACTTTAGCAGTTAGTTTGAAAGGATAAGTTGACTAAATTCCAAATCTAGAAGGAGAAGCAACTCAAAAAGAGAGCAATAATGTTTTAATGGTGAGGTGCTACTGATTTAATGTTACAGTGCTGAGGCTTCTTCCCCTTTCTAATCTTTTTGTACTTACAGCCTTATACCCCGTTAGCTTCCTGTGAGAGTGACACTGCAACTTTCAGAAATGTTGTCTTCTACAAACTGCTGTCAAACTTACCTGAAAATATATCTTTATGTGGGATATTTTAAATATCTGTGGTGTCTTTAGAGATCCTCACCATGTTTAACAAGAAATACTGGTTCAGAGAGAAGCGTTTCACTTTAAACTTCTTTGTTTCTTAAATGTCAGAAGAAAGTAATAATTTTTTTAATACCGGTAAGATGTTTGGAGAACTTTGTGTTGCCAGAAACAAGCTTCACAGCCTTGGCTTGTTAGCAAGGTTAACCTGTAAGTCAAGTAAGGAAACCCAGGAGTAGTCAGTACAATCAGCATAAATACCATAGGAAAAGAAGCAAAGAAAGAAAAATGCAATGAAGTTATTCTGAGATAACAGAAACCTGTGTGAAAGTAGGTAAAGAGAATGACGACTTATTTTAAAGCAAAGTATTTCAAACTTCTTCTGTCCTGAAGAATTCTTGAGATTATTTCAGGATATTCACTTTTATCACACTGTGACATAATTCATGTGAATTGTCTTGGTGGTTTTGGTTTTGTTTGTTTCTTTGGGGAAAAAAAAAACAAACAACAGCCTGCAAGTTTTTTTCCTCTGACCTTTCATCAGATTCCTTTTTAAAATCTGTTGTCTTCTTTATGTTGTTCTCTACCTCTGTCTGATAAAATTCCCTTACCTTGCTCATTAGAGTTGAGGTGCCCATTGTGGTTATGCAAGAGCAGGACAAATGGTTAGGGCAGAAGAAAGAGCAGATTGTACTGGTAGATTGCACAGTTATTTATGCCAGGGCAAAGGACACGCAGAGGATTGCTTTCCAGAACAACTGCTCTTATCTAGACTTTTTACAGTGCTTTGAAGTTGCATCTGGTACTTACAGTGTCTGTCATCACTGAACCTTTGACTTTCAGCAGTCCACGTGACCAGCTATAACACAGTATTTTCTCATTTAGAGAAACATTATTCTGCACTGCAGAGGGGTTACATATGTTTTCCTTACATTCGATCCTGTTATGAATTCTTGCTTTTGTCATGTACGTTTCCATGTCCTTTTCATAGAAAACTTTTTTTAGATTATTTTTGTTCATTTATCACATTGAATTCATGTAGAGCTTGTACTTAAAGAAATTGTGAAATTATATTAGAATTTATATTTAGATATACCTATATATTTACCTATTTATAGAAAATATCTTTAGACATGTACTAAATAACTAGTAATAGTTGCATGCAATATTTACCCTCAAAATGTTTTATAGCATTCTATTAATGAACCAGCAGTAGTAAACCATTATTTGTAACTATATAAATCTTAAAACAAACAAAAAACCCCTCCCCATACTTTCATTTGATAATTTTGAGCAAGCAGCGGAAGCTGCAAGTCTGCCATAAATACATGCATCTTGCTATTAACTTTCTCCAATATGCTTTTAAATTCTACTTCGTTTGTATACATACTAGTTTTACTTTCTATATAAAATACAAAGTTTATGTCTTTATATTATAAAGATTAGCTTTATAAATTTTATATGTTCTATAATTTACATATTTATATGTATATAATTTATAATCTTTATATTATAAGGATATAATATGTCTTTATATTAGGAAGTGTTTTCGTATTAGGAGATGATTACAAAGAGAGGGAAAGAACAATTAAGAGTATGTGTCCTGTTAGTCTTAAACAAGCCAGTTGTATTCCTTTTCAGCTGCCTGCAATAAAAATGTAAGGACTCATGTGTCTCTTCCTTTTCTCATCTTAAAGAATAGGCTAGGCTTTTTGACCAGTCTTATTTGTTAATCAGTCACACTTAGCTCCTCTCATGCCCCATATAAGAAAATTGTATGGAGCTAGAAAGTTCAGTATTGTATTAGAATAATTTTTCTATATGAGAAATAGCATCACTGTTTATCGTGAAGCTGGTTTGGTTGTGTATATATATATATATCTCCTTATATGTAGATACCTTCTATTTATGCTAATGGCATATGAAAATAGAACAGGAAAACAACAAAATTTTTGACATTCAAAAGTTAAAAATTTTCTTTCCTTATTTATGTGCAGTAATTTTATCAGAAAGTGTTATCTCCTGAAGACAAGAAATGCTAATGTTGGTATCAGCATTTTTTCCTTACAGATTTTAGTCTCAGCGGCAATGGCTGTTCAAAATTATCCTCCCAAATGGTCTAACCATTTGGAAAAATGTGTGAAGGGATGAGAGGATGGAAAGGAGAGGTCTGTCTTCAAAGTTTGCTTCCCATACAGAGGAGTGAAATATGGTGGACACGCTATCAGTTACAAGAGGGTATGCTTTACCTTTTATGCTCCCGAATGCCTCCTGTGCCTGAGCTGACTTTAATATAGTTTGGTCACTTATCCCTAGACTTCCTGGCCTGAAGCAAGGCTGCTTACTGCATTTTAGTTGATCACAGCAATTATATCACTTCAGAGTTGAGCTAAGTTTGTCAAGCTTGTCTGCTTGATTTAAGCAGAAGACAAGAAGGACAGGAGAGAGGAAGACACGGGAATGAGGATCAAGTGCTGCATGAAGTGCTCACTTCAAGAAGGACATTGAGGTGCTGGAGCATGTCCAAGGAAGGGCAACGAAGCTGGTGAAGGGTCTAGAGAACAAGTCTTACGAGGAGTGGCTGAGGGAGCTGGGGTTGTTTAGTCTGGAGGAGGTTGAGGGGAGACCTTATGGCTCTCTACAACTCCCTGAAAGGAGGTTGTAGCGAGGTGGGGGTCGGTCTCTTCTCCCAAGTAACAAGCCATAGGACGAGAGGAAACGGCTTCAAGTTGTGCCAGGGCAGGTGTAGGTTGGATATTAGGACAAACTTCTTCACTGCAAGGGTAGTCAGGCATTGGAACAGGCTGCCCAGGGAAGTGGTTGAATCCCCATCCCTGGAGGTATCTAAAAGAAGGGTAGACGTGGTGCTCGAGGACATGGTTTAGTGGTGGACTTGGCAGTGTTGGGTTTACGGTTGGACTCTATGATCTTAAAGGTCTTTTCCAACCTAAATGATTCTATGATTCTATGGAAAAAAAAAAATAAAAAAATGGAGCAGTAAGAATCTTAAATCTGCATTTAACATATTCAGCCTATTTGCCTATATTGAAAATTTTTAGCACTGGCATCCTGACAGGGTACCAGGCTGTTTTTACAGTTGCCTTCTTTTGGACTCCCAGAGACTAAGTGTTTGCTGTTGCTGACTCAGGGGATCTTGCCTCTTCCAAAATGGTATAGCTGCTAGTTTGATAGTCTCTCCTTCAAGAGAAAAATCAAATGTCACTATCCTATCCAGTTGAAGAATCAAAATGAATTTATAGTCATGAAATATTAAGTCTGTCTTTTTGTTTTGTTTCCAGCTCCAACTTTTTAGGCCATCAATATCCTAGCTTGTAACTTCCGTCTATATGAGCCAGGGTCACCATGAGAGTCATAAAGTGAACAAAGATTAAAAATCTGCCTAATTCTTAAAATCTATCTTGAATAAGGGGCTTTAACAAAGCATAGGCAAATGTATGTCAGATTTTCTCATGCACCTACAGAGTTGCATGACCGTTTTTTGGTCAAAGAATGTACACCACTAAAACAAAGACACACAGATTCCGTCTTTTTAGCTTAGACTATTTTGTTTATTTTTTCTTCCAAGTTTTAGAAAGAAATAAAGAAGACTTAGAATGTAAATGTGCTGTCTTGCCAAAAAGGAAACCCTGTTTCAGTTGAACTGTCTTCAGTTGAAGTGAATATTGGTCTTTTCTCATTGTTCCTCAAGTAGCTCTCAGCGGGTGAGTTTATACGAATACAAATGATATTCTTATAGTCACATAACAGCAAGGATTTTGACTCTGCAGTTGAGCAGAGTCAAAAGCAAATATTAAATGTCACATGCTCTATTACAGTAACTGTCTAATGTGACTGTATATACAGATATCTTGTTTACGTTTTACGTAACCCAAGAATAATTGTAGGAGGAGGCTGGCTGACAGAAACGAGCTGTGTCCTTTTGGTGACTGTTGGTCTACTGAGAGTTTTAGTTTAGTTCAAGAGTGCACCTTTGGAGCAAATCTTCTGATCTGCAGTTTTGTTCATGTTGCAAAGCCATCTTGGTACATGCAAAGTAGATGCCTGTGAAACTAAACTGGAAGAAAAATGCAGTTTAGAAACCAAAATTGTATGTAAAGGACTTTGGAGATTCTGTATATTTCATCTGCTTTAATTCACTGTAACCTCTTTCTCAAAATGCTTCACTTGGGACTTTGAATCTTTCCACTAAGTAATGAAGCAGAAAACACTTGATATGGGTCTGCAGTCCTTGATTTTGGCCTGAAGTTAATCCAAAATCAAATGCAGCTTTTCTAGGTGGTGATCAGCATGTGAAATACAGAGATTAAAAAACACAACCAAACAAACAAAACCTACCCAAAACAAAACAAACATTAGTATTAACCTAGGCTTATTTACCTTTTTTTTAATAATGCTCCACAATATTTTGTTTTATGCTAATGTAGCAGAAAGTAGAATTAACTTTTTTTTGTCTCCAACCCTTCTACTCTTTGTTGAATGACTTTCAGAATTGGTGTAGAAAACAAAAGGGCTCTTATGTAATTTTTTTTTTGATTGATGGATTCATTTCACATTAATATTAAGAATGCCCCAATATGAAGCCTTTCATTTTAGAAATATTCTGAAACTAATTTTAAAAATCTGTATGATTCCTAGTCTTTTTTTCTGGGGCTTCAGAGTAATGTTGTCTGGAAACAAACAAAGAAAAAATTGAGACACTTTGAAATCTTAAATATTCTCTTATTCCCTTTATCCGTTGTCTTTGGTTTGAAATTTTGGATTTATTCCATCTGAAAACCAATTATAGGAGCAATTGTTTCAAGCCTTGTTGTAAGAGAAAGAAAAATTGTAATCAGTCCTGAAGCATCTATATCTATTTGGAGACAACAAAACCTCTTATCGAAGTTTTGATATATGCAGGATTAAAGACTATAAAACCTCTTATCAGAGTTTTGATATAATATATGTAGGATTAGAAATATTTGTTGCCGTGCTTTGTGGCCTTTTTCTCAGCATTTGCTAAGGATGCATTGTTGGGATACAACTCCACACTCTGGGCTTATTTTCAGGCTACAGATTTAAAATGCAAAACGATAAATCCTGCAGTATTTAAATGTATTAAATATAAATAAAAGGACTTGACAAGGCAGATGAAATTCAGCAAATCACTTGCTTCTATGATCTAAATTTTGCTTGATTTGGAAAAAATGCTATGTATTTGGAAAAGAAAGAAGTCAAAATACTTGAAGGAAGGATGTATGTAGAAGCTATGGTGACATTTTTATTTTTTCTCATTTCTAATAAGAAGGATACTGAGTAAGTGGGGTAGTGAATAAGGAGTATGAAATTGCTTGGTGCTTTTTACTTTTCTAAGTTTTGGTTGGAATAATCTGTATGTCTCCACTGAGGACTGACTGGAACGTGTGTCTGTGTAAAACATTGTCTCAGGGGCATCTTATTTACACTACAGACCAAAGACAATATTCTTTATCTGGTATTTTTGCAGAGTAACTGTAAACAGGGGCAGACAGAATATATGTGCTCCTGCTTATCAGTTCTGACCTTTCTGAAATTGTAAGACTGCTGAAATTTCACAAAAAGTATTGATATGAACTAATTAGGTGACATTTATATGAACTAAAGGTGACATTTAGATATGACGTGCTAAATGATGATATTACCAAAACTCCCTTAATTTATGTTGAAAACCTATTAGTATTTTCATTTGTGTCTTTATAGGCAGTGCGGGAAGATCCTGAAATAGGTTCCAGTCTGTGTTATGTTGATATATATACTTATGCAGTGGGCCTCCTCAGAATTTACACTGGTCTGACATGAGCCAGAGCGAATTTCAGTCTCAAAAAGTTCCCAGGCAGAACTCCAGACTCTTCCTTTTGAACTCTTGAGATGATGTAAACTCACTGACTTCCGTGAAGTTGATATGAATTTATACTCTGTCTTTTTGCCTTCTGAGTAAAGATTTTTTTATATGTGTAAGAGTATTAACATGTCATATCTAGCTGTTAGGTGTAAGTATACAATATATACTGCAGAGCCTTTCATGTTAATTCATTGTAGTCAGCAGTGGGTGTGACAGTGACTAATGTAAAGATTAAAAAGTAAACTGTACTGGCTCACTGTATGATTAATTTGCTCTGATGTGGCAGCAGCAGAAGTGGGGACTGGTCTGGCACCTCAGGGCTCCTCATCTGCTGGTTCTTCCCCAGCACCCTCTTTACCCCGCTGGCTCACGGCAGGGGCTCCTGCTGGCTTTGCTGAAAGTTGGGCTGAACATGACACACAGGTTAGCTAAGTTTTATTAGAGTGCACTTTCTGGCCAATGGTAATAAAACTAAAGTGAGTGAAAATGGGAGAAAAGAGGAAGGGGCAAAGTATGCGTAAGTCATGCCGTCAGGGAAGATCGCCTGTCATTCTCAAGCAGATTACTCTCTTTCAAGAAAAGCAATGCCGATATTAAAGATGACAGGTGGTGACATCTGATTTATACTGTAACTTTTATGGTATCTTTACATCCTATGTGTACATATAAAAAGAGATATAAAATATATGAATTCTCTGCTTCGGTTCATCTAAAGTTCAGGAAGATAGAAAGAGCTGTCATTTCAAAGAAATACTACTTCAGTCCAGAGGTGCACTGAGAGCATAGTATACATCCTATCAAAGGGGTAAGCCTACATGCTATTTTCTGTGTTTCTCAAGTGTTTTCAAATATATAATTGGCTTTTACACCTGTTCCCAAAGCTCAAAGCTCTTCCTATCTTTGTCTGTTTTAACTCTTTCCCAATCAACCAGAGCACTGGGGGGACATAGGGACTAGTGAACAGCTCAAGGGTAATTGATCAGGTGCCTCCTTTAGGAGTTTGGGGAAGGATGTCAACAGCAAAACAACATCAAGGTGGGGAATGATGCTTTGAGTCTTATTTGCTGTTACAACTTCAGGTTTTTCCCAGCTCTAACTAAATGGAAAATTGGTTCTGCGGAGCATTTTGCATTGCAGTGATTTTTGGATAATTCTCTTCTGCCAAGTTTTCTCTTTGCTGAGATTACTGTTGGGAAATTCTTCGCATCTTAGAGTGTTCTCATCATTAATAGGAATTTGCACATTGTCAGAGATATGTAACCCTGCAGTACAATTACACATGAAGAAATATTACAGCAGCATTAAGAGCTTGAAATATAACCACTACTACATGGAAAGTCAGAGATAAGTGTGAAGAATAGAGTTAGTAAATTCTTTACCCATACAGAAATGTCTAAATAATGAGGTGTTTTCAAACTAAGCCTTCAATTTCTATTAGAAATGAGAATTCCATTGTCTGTCTGGTTTTAAGGAGTTTATTGTCTGTCATCTCTTGGTTAGGGCATTCTGTCCCCACATCCTCCTGCCAACAAATAGAAACTGGAAACTATTCAGTATAGTTTGGGGGTTTTGTGTTTTTCTTACAGAGAATTTCTGTCCCGTTATCCACTCTGTTGGCACAGCCAGCATATAACCAGTCAAGATGGGAAAGGGAAAAAAAAAAAAAAGGCTTAACTACTCTCCAAATCTTTACCTAATTAAAAAGATGCATGGTGCAACTTAAATTTCAGTAACTTAACTGCAGTCAAAGATTTTTTGCGAAGCATGGCTGGCACACAAATGTTTAATGGACTAGATTTTATTTTGTTCATCAGAAATGTGTCTTGCTCCAACTAAAGGCTCAAAGGATTTTGCCAGGAAGTAGTCACATGACTAAATGTTGTTCTCTACTTGATGCCTAAGCAGTTCTTGGTGCCTTATTTTTTTTTTTTTTGTTTTAAATGTACATTTAGGTTGTGTACTCTTGCCAAGGCAGAAGTTTCCACCAACTCAAAATGCCCAAATTTCATTTTAGTTGAAGTGCAAAATAGCTGTTAATAATGGCTTTTGGATTTGAGGAATTTAGCAGATTGTTTTTAATGATCCATGCTAAGTTACTGAGTTTGCAACTTAATATGTTTCATTTCACAAAACTCAAAAGCAGACAGTAAAGTTAATTGGAACCTTGTTAGATTTTCATGTATACCACTTTTTTAAAATGCACTGAAAATAAGAACGAATAGTTTTTTCATTACAAAAAATTGCTATGATCTGACATCCTTCTTACAAGTACATCGTTATAAAGTATATGATTATGAGTTATGTCCATAATATATATTATATTTCACAGTCATAGCAAAAGGGAGTTAAGATAATCATTGAATGCAACAATAATCAGTGAAGCATTGAATGTTAATTAGATTTTTATATAAAATAAACTTCAACAGAACAAGAAGAACTTACTGAACTGCAATTTTTCATAACTGTTAAAAGTTATTAAAAATGTATTTAGAATGCATTCTATTTCTTAGGTAATGTACACTATTAAATATGCTATTCTAAAGGTAATATTGCATTATTAAATACTTGTATCTAGTACAATTTGATAGATTCAAATGACTTTAGCAACTGTGCTGCTTGTGAAAATATTATACAAGCCATGTAGTTGATGTTTTTGAAAGCTTAATCTAGAGGCCTATATGAGATTTGTTGGAACACTGAGGGGATGTACATAAGTACTTTCCATCCATAGTTATGCTCAGAAGCAGCCAAGAACCAATTCAGCTCTTAGACGAAGCCTCTGACTTGCTCTGATTTATTCTGGCTGATTTAACAGTTATGCTAATTCCAAATCCAAAGAGTAAAATATGAACTAGAAATTTCCCAACCAGCTGTTAAGGCAAGTCTTGGGAGATTTCTGCTTAGGGGGAAAAAAAAGTATATAGTACAGTATTACTGCTGTAGTAACTTTGTTACCTTTCATTCTTTTTAAAATGATGAAGCAGAGGCAAAGAAAATGGCCATGGAATTTAAGGTAATATGAAGATTTTAATGTACTTTTTGATGTGATTCTCATCATTCCTGCAATATTTTTCCACTTGCAAGCGATGTATGCAGTCCAATCTCATGGCAATAAAAGCTTTTAACACAACAATCTATCATAAGTTTTGGCGTGCATAATATGTGTAGGATAATTCTGTTAGATTAGTTTCAAACAGAGTAGGTGGGGGTTTTTTGTCCCCTCTCAGCTATCGAGCTTACTTGTGATTATCTATGTGAATGAAAGTCAAAGAAAAGCTTTTACAACTCTCTTCAAAATGGCTGTTTCTTTACTTCGTGCATGTATATGGCATTCAACATTTGAATCAGCTGTTACAAGTCAATAGGACCAAGACTGGCATTTAGCATCCACTAAAGGTGGTTCAAGTGTTCAACCTAAGACAAAAAAAACAGATTCAGTAGTCATTTGAGAAATATCTTGGGTAAATTTTCAGAATTAATGTTCTTGATGGCCTTCAGATGCTGCCTTTCTAAATTTCCAAATGGCACTGTATCAAATGCAGTGCTTCACAATTTAGCTCAAAAAATCTTTTGCTTTGTTGCAAAGGCATAAAGTTGGCATTGTTTGTTGATTAAAAAAGGGAACTGGCTTCTTCCCTCTGGCTTGAAAGGAAAAGTTGGTTTACATTAGATTCATTCAGAAATCATTGTACACAAATTATTTTCCCAGTTATAAAACTTGTCCATCATGCTTCTTACAGAAATTCTCCTGGTGAAGCCCACATAAGTTCAGGTGTTTAATAATCCCATTGAAATATATCAATAGTTTATTAACGTAGAGATCTCTTCCAACTGATGTTACTTCTAACTCAACCTGGATTTAAAAGTTTTAATCGGATTCTCTTCTGTATTTAATAATGAACAATAATTAGGCAATTGCTAACTATTTCCTAGCCATTTCCATCTGCTGTGGATATGATGGTTCTGCAGTGTCAATATGAGTTATTAACAATAGTTAATAACTGTGCCAATAATAGCATTGCTTCTATAGTAAACAAGGGATAGATCTTCTGAGTGAGCAGGTTCTGCATTGTTTCCTAATTGTACAGTCTCAATTTCTGCAGAGATAGATGGTGAACTCTGAATAATTCATTTGTTCCCAGTAACATCATGTGAAGGCAAGGATACTCTGTGGTCTCAGCAGCACTGACAAGTTCAAAGCAGTATTAATCTTGGGTTTCACAATACAGATATCCAGCTATGCTGAAGTCTGGTATTTTCTGCCTGTCACACATTCCTGTGTTATGGCAAAACTGTGTAGCTATGTGGTGAAACAGATTGGAAAACCGATTCTTCTTTTTTTCTTGAGAGAGGTAGAAAAAGGAAGAAAGGAGATTGCCAAGAGATTATCTGATGTTTTATATCACAAACTGTAGTTTAAATCTTCCTGTATGCATCCAGAGAGATTGCTTACTGGTTATAACCTCCATTTGACAAAAGCAAAGTAAGTTACAAGATTTAAAATGTCATTCAGAAGCATTTTGCAGTTGGCTCTAGAATAGAATGTGTGAAGTTAAAAACTGGTTAAATGCTGTGAGTACATTTCTCCTGATACAAAGATATAACCATCACATTGTGAATAACTCTGCTGCTGCCGTTTAATAGTAAAGCTGCTGTTAACCCAAACCGACAGAAAACCGGCTTCAGACATGGAACAGTACCAACAAAAGTGGAAGTGAATGATACCCTTCAAAGCTTTGTAGTGCTTATAAAAATGTTAATACCGTAGGTACCAGCAATTATCACTGTCTTTTATAAAGAGGAAAAAAAATATTCTCTTATTAAATTGAGATGTTTCTAACTTCAGCTTGTTAATAATCGATCTGTGCCCTACAGGATCACCCAGAAATGCAGGTATAATCTGCACCAAGAAGAGGCAAGACTCTCTTATTCATTTCTGTTCAAGCTTATCAACCCGTGTGACAGGGAGTTTCTACCACCTTTATTCTTCTATACATCATAGTGCATCAGAACAGTACAGCCAGCATGTAGGAGCAAAAAGAAACACACAGAAGTGAAAGCAGAAGGTTAAACATATTAGCCTACGACAGTTCTAGTCCAGAAATGAGCATCTCACTATTTTTGGAGTTGGTTGCTTAGCAAAAGTCAACATCAAACACATAGCTCCAAGAGAGCCGAGTAAGAGTTCTGCATGAAATGTAAAACAGAAAAATAGTTAATGACTGTTGCAGTGGAGTAAAGGCTGGGTGCTAAAGCAAGCTGTGTCAGTGCCATGTATTTCTCAGGTTCATTTCAATACTTTGCCGTGATCTGTTATAGCTGGCATTTGCCTGTTGATCCCACTTCAAAAAGCAAGTTACAATCATGCCTTTTTCCTGCAAAGTTCAATTGATACTGCTATTCTGTGAAAAATGGAGAAGCTGCTACTTGTAGTCATGTTCTCCATTCTGGAAAACTGGAATAAGAGACCAAATGGTGCACTTTGCCAGAATCGGTAACAGAGCAGGCATTTCGTCTTCATAAAATCTATAAAAAGAGAAGATGGTATTTTCCGAACATGCTCCTTGACATGCACAGTGCTGTGGAACATAAAGAGATTTAATATGAGCCAGTCAGGCACAGGAGGAATAAGTCTTTTTTCTATAATAGTTGAAATGAACAGCTGATTCTAGGAATTAAAAATCAGTCATTTTCATCAAAAGCAATCATAGTAATAGTATCAACTGATAATATCAAGTGATCAGTAACATCAATTTTCAGTAGAAATCAGACATATCACTGGTATCTTCTGGTTAAGTGCTTTAATCTGCTTTAAATGAAAAAAATTCAGTCCACTGATATCAGAAGTGGACTTGCTTGTGTCAAAACAAAATTTCTGACATACACTTCGCATATGCTTTGAGGTGTCTTGTCTTAGTTTACATTTACTTTGAAATTTCAGAGTTTGAATGTTGATTTTCTTCGGGAAGTAGCATTGGAGATAAATGTGAATGACAAGCATTTTTGCACAGGATTTGCCTTGCTGCTTACACTAGATATGGTTGGGAAGAGTTTTGGTTTGTTTTTATACAAGACACTTAATTGCGTGTAATAGAAGAAAATGCACAAGCGTGATGATGAGAGTACTGACACTGATCTAGTTCAGATGCTAAAAGGTCTTTGGGGGACATTGAAAGTTTATTCTGGCCTAACTCTGTTGGTGAGTTTTATTCTGCAGCTATTAAAACATGGAATTTACTGCATTTAAGCTACCTGAAGTATTCATCATCTAAGCAGACCACTTAAAGCAGATCAGAGCACCTAAATCTTAAGTAAAATATGAAGGGAAAAAAAAAAAAAAAAAAGGAGGTAGGTAGTCGATTCTTCTCTAGCCATTCTTCTACTTGACAGGTACCAAAACCCAGTCATCTTTCTAATGGTGTGAAGCTTATAGGTCTAATTTGCATCTCTCTATGGAAGTAATGTTAAAATTGCATGAACAATTATATGTTTTTAATCTTAATCTGTTTACAGAAAAAAAATATTTTCTTGTATTTTTGTTTGCCAGCAGTGCTGCCGCCCAAAAGGTTGGCAGTAGCTTGAAAGAACTGAGTAGGCTTAACATACTTTTCCAGTTTTGTGTACGACCTAGTTCCTCAACTTCCCTGTGGTTGTTAATAGTTACTAAAGATGGTACCTTGCTGTCCATGTAAGCACTGTTCCTATCAGCAGATGTGCTCTTCAGGATGGGATGTAAGATACTCTTCTCTATGTTTATCCCCTATTTGGAAGCAGATTCTTCCACCTCTCTAGCCACGTCACGCTTCAAACAGTTTTCCTTTCACTTTCCTTTTTCTTTCTGCAAACACATTAAAGTGTGTTAGCTTAAATTTCCTCAAATTGCCCAACTCTAATCAGAATAATGAAGCAGGCCCCCCAAAATCATGGAGCTGGCATTGAAAAGGAGAAAACAGAAAATGGGATGTGACGTTATCTTTTTTATGCGTTGGATTGGTGTTTGTCTACAGCTATGAGGCATAGATTTATTTTATTTTCATGTTTGTGAATAAAAATGGAAATACTTACCCAGGGGCATAACTGTATCAATCTGTGGCCTAAAACAAGAAGAGAAACATCAGAAGACTCTCAGAAAAATTGTCAGCTAGGTGGTTGGCTTGTTCAGAGCTTTCTACTGTTTTCTGATTCTTCAGCAAGTTTTTTTTCAGACCAACTCATCTGATTTGTTTAATTTCCATTGGAAAGAAATCTTCTCAGGCATTTTAATGATACCTGGTGGTTCTTTCTGATCCACCTGGGTGTTTTGCTCTTGCTGAAGAGCCTTTCCTTGCCAAGATATACTAATTACTAGATTTCCATTTTTCTGTGAATATATGAGAATTCTTGGAAAGTGAAATATCTTGTCAAGATTTATCATGTTATCATCTGAAGAAGCAGATATATTCCCTGTAACTCAGATTATATCCCCTTTTCTTCATTATTAATTTTCCAAGCAAGATTGGGAAAAAAGGAATCCCAGGAATTGAAACTTTGGGTTGTTTTTTCTTTTTCTTTCTCCATTGTTTTTTTAACAGGTGTGTAAAAGCAAATAGCATATCTAGTTTTCTATTCAAGTGTTATATTATAAAATATTAGTAAGCTGTAAATATCCCTGAATAAATTTCACAATTCTTGGACTTGTTTTTCCCTTTCCTATGCTTATATCAACACTGATTCCCAGCGTTTTTCTTTACAGGCTTTCATAGCTGTAGTTCACAGCTCACAGTGTGCCTCATCACCAGGTTCATGCCCTCCTTACCATACTTTATAAAGGACATATGCAGAGATAAATAACTCCCAACCTATACACTGGAAAAGTAAATTAGAGCAGAGGTAATGCATTTCCTTATCTTTCTCTCTCCATGGGACTGTTAGGGCATCTTTTTGAAACAGGTCCAAATTCTAAGTGGCCTTTCTATTCCCTGCTTGAAGGCAAAGAAAGGCTGTGCTCTGCTCTTGCTCCCATGGACACAGTGGTGGTGCGTCGCCATGTCCTGGCTGAATTAGAGGCCACCTCTTGCCCTTCCGAGGGCACCTGGCAGTGGAAGCTGTCTGGGGATGAAATCACTATGTTTGGTTTTTCTTGTTTTGCGATTGCTGTTTGCAAACTGTCTCCAGCTCTTCTATGATGTTTACTTGCCTCTGCTTCCACCTTCACTCTCCTCCAAAATCCCCATGAAAAGTCCCATTCAGAATACAAAAGTTTAAAGTATAAATCAACAAAATAGACTGTGGCAAAAGAATTCAAAACACACCATTTAAACCTCTTAAACTTCCAGACTACTGTGGCACTGATGCAGCAGTTCAGATACTACTCATTGCTGAAAAAAAGATCATCAAGGGAGGTATCAGGAAATTGCTAGAAGAGAGAAATGGCTCGAAGAAATGAGATCTAGTGGGAAGAAGAAAAAGGAACAGGCAACATCTCAGTGACAGGGAGAGACAGAGGGGAAGGGTGTGAAAACGAAAAGGAGATTTTAGAGGCTGAAGGATGCTAGAGGCACCCACAAAAAGAAATGCTACAGCTCAAGTTAAAAGATTGATGTTGTGTTTACAGAAGTGGAAGGGAAAGTAAGGCAAAGAGGAAAAGAAGGATGAAAGAAAACACAGACATCATTATTGTATTTGTATTACTATATTATAAGCTAGTTTCTTTTCTTCAAATGTAGCACAAAATTTGATATAGTGGGGTGCAGACTTCTGCTTGCTTTTCTTTTCAAAGTGTTCTTTGAATATTATATCCTACTTAATTTTGGGAGGGAAAGGGGAGTATTGTTGCTACCTTGCTTATGCATGGTGGGCTAGTCAGCAAGTGGGCTAGTGGTCATGGGTTTTGGGCGAGCATCCTCAAGGAAGAGACCCACCTGATCAAGTGTGCTACAAAACATAATCAGAGCAAAGAAAAAGCAGAGAGTTGCAGAGAGAAAATGTTGGATTTGAACACATTTCTCAGTAAAGGCTCAGGTACCTTGTAATACTGCAAGCAAGTACCTATAGAACCGGTGGGAGGGGGTGGGTTGACTTTTTTTTTTTGGGGGGTGGTGGTGGTTCTTTTGAGAATGAAAGCCAGGTTTTGTCATCAATTACAATGCATGTAGGAGTCATCTATGTTTTGTGTTGACTCTTGCACAAAACTTAGAGAGGGTTTTTTCCCTCCACTGCATTTTATAATATTCCTTTTGTTTATATAGCTACTAGACCACTTCAGCTGTCTCTTTAGAAAACACTGTCCTTTTCCATTTACTTATATTGTTTTATGACTTCTTATTCTACTTTAGGAAAAAGGAAAAACAAACAAACAAACAAAAAACAAACCCACAACGACAACAAAAATACCCACTCAAGATTCTATTATAAAAAAAAAAAAATCTGTCATCGAGTAAAGTGCTCTGCACTTTAGACTATCATAACTATCATAACCTGGCTAGTAACAGTATCCTTTCATCTTATCTTGTAAGAGCTGGAGTAAGATCTGATAAATACATCGAGGCAGTCTTTAAGCTGCCAGGGTTTAATGATCATCCCAGGGTTGCTTGGAACAGGAAAGACTCCAAATAAATTGTCATCCTTTATAGGAAAATACTTTGCAAATCATCCTGTATGCTACTTTTTATTAGATTAAGCATATAATCAGAAAACTTTTTCAGATCCAAAACTTTGATTGCTTTGAAGTCACAATTCAAAGGGAAAGTTATCTGATTGTTTTAGAGATGAGGAATAAAATATTGATGGGAATGCTGGTTCAAGGAGAGTGCACGGGTTATGGACCATCTCTTCCTTCGAACTCCATGTATATCTCTGGGAATTTGTTACAAGACAAATTACCCAAGGCAAAGTGTGCTCAGGCTACCTTTTTTTTTTTTTTTTTTTCAACTGCTTGTCTTAGTTTCTCCATTCATCTCTACTAGCCTACTAGCTTTTGAGGCAATGACCTTCCTTTGGTCTGGATCTGCTAGAGCTAATACACGGCAGATACTGTGTAAGAGTAGCTAACAGAGGATGCTTCTGCTCTAGTGATGCTCCCAGGATAGATAATATACTGTGCCTAGCTTTTCTGTGATTACTGTCTCTCAGTTGATGATGTTCAGAGCAGTTACAGAGACAAGAGAAGCAGAACAGAGATCACAGCTAGAATAGTGTTAAGATCCAGTTTTCCACAAATGAGACTACAGAACAGTCTCCTGTTAGTTTGGTTTAATTTGTCCAGGTTTGAAAATTGGCAAAAAAATAGAAAATGTACTAATTTCCACACAGGGTAGGCAATAATTTGCTCATTACTCTCTGGGATATTTGCTTACTCTAACCTTTGCTTTCTGTAGTAGGTGTTACTGTCAGGAACATGAATGAATGAGGTTCTTAGATAGTTAATGAATTTACAGTAATTTTACGCAAACTGCTTATTTTGGATCTATGAACTATAGAATTCAGAAGCAGTTCCCTAGAAATAAAAACTTACAGGAGGTTTCAACAAATCTTATAAAGTATGTAAAAAAAAAAGCTGAAGAGAGTATAGTTTAAGAAGTGTCTTCTTAAACATGTCTACACGTTCACAGGCATTATTTCTGATGGTCAAAAAATTGTCATGAATTTTTAAAATATGTTGTTAATCTGTCCATTTCACTATTCATTTATTACCTGCTTGTAAACCAGGTAAGGGATCTCGTGAGCAGTACAGATATGTATCCCCAGGCATGAGTGGAAAAAAAAAACAAACCACCATATTAATTTTGTAAAATAAAACACATGACTACTGTAAAGGAAAAACAAATTACTCCCATCACATTTACCATCCCAGCTATTCATGTCTCAGAATTTAGCTACATGTATCTTGCTGTGGTAATGCGCAAGTTATGTTTACGTTGTTGAAAAAATATGTATATAATTGGCAAGATTAAAAAAAAAAAAAAATCTGTATTTTTCCTTGCTGTTTAGGTTTTGTTAGCAAACATGCTGTCCATCATTAGTTACCTGTTAATATTCATCTCTTACTTCAAACACTCTTGTAAATCATTTGATCAGGATACAACTCTGCAGGGATTGCCAGCTATTCTGTCACATCAGATGGTTCCTCCACCTTTTTTCCTTCTTGGATGGCAATCACAGGATGCAAATGACAAGTTCTTGTGAGATATTTTCTAACAGCTGGTTCTTGATGGGCTCCTCAGGCAGCCAGGCTAGGCACGCTGGAAGAACTTCTGAGCTACTCTCATAATGAAGGGACTTCCTGGCAGTGTCCCCTCCAAGTGCCCTTCAGATGTGAAATGATCTGCATGTTATGTCTTGCCACAGATCCCAAAGGTGCAGATCAGTATGCAGCTGGAAACTGCAAATGTATGCTCTAAATTGAATGTGCTACATGACCATAAGGCATGCGGACAGTGGCGTAGTCTGTTGCGATGGCTGCTGTGTTTCACATCCCATGGCAAAAGCCAAAACACCCGAGTTACAGCAAATAATTTTGCAAATCTTTGCAGTAACAAGGCTCAAAGTAGAGGCAAAGGGAAAGAAAGTTTAGATATTTTGATTTTCAATTGGAAACAAAAATTTGGTTTATATGACTTTTGTCTGTATGCTAATTTTTCCCTTTTGGGTAGGTATTCTTAGACTGTAGTTCTGTATTACAAATAGATAACCAGAGGCTCTTTATAGCTTAGTGGGCTTTCAGGAACCCCGAAGGAGAATGTTTACCTGTAAGTACAACTCAACTGCATTTTTTTTATGGTATGGAGCTTCAACTTCGAGTAAATGTGATGCTTAATATTCAAGATTGCAAAACATGTAGCAGCCTAGTATGTTAACAATGGTAACAGGAAACCTAAAAATAGAGAGCATAACTTTCTGTCAATTAAATTAAGTTGTTGTTATCTAAGCAAACAACTGGACTTGACAGTTATTTGTAAAATACCTGCTTTCTGGGTTTTGTCATTGATTATTGTCTTAGATAATCAGGATTGTTGTCTTGATAACTACTTGCCAGGAAAAAAAAAAAAAGAAAAACAAAAGATAAAACTTGAGGAAGTTTACATATCACATTAAAAAAATATTGAAAAAAATATGGGGATAAAACCAAAAACACATCTCATTCGAACAACTTTTTTTCCAAAATGCTTTTGATTTTTTCAAAATGCAATAGTTTTCTGCATAAATTCGTAACTGATTATAGCTAAAACTCCGAAAGCTCAAAAAATCATTTCAATTTGAATAAGCATATAAAACTGGAATACTTCTAATTTCTGCTTGGGCTCTATTTGAAGATATAGCCTAGATCGAAAAGACTGCATGTGGCTGGATTCTTTAAATTCCTTTGGCAATAAAAAGATCTTTAAGTAATCTTCAAATTGTCAACATTACCAGTACACTGATGTCAGAATACCTTCTTGTAAAGAGGAACTTGGTTTTTATTGATGCGGGTGAGAGAGAGAAAACCAGAGAAGTTACAGATAATGCATTAGGAGGAATTAGACCATTTTCTAATTGTCCTTTTTCTTTTCCTTGCTATAATGTTAGTATTTGAAGACATGCCAACCTGAGGTAGGAATTTGCTATTTTTCTCATTTCTGAACAAGTAAAAGAACTTTTATGTAATAGCAAATAAGGTTTTTCATGATTAAAATTCTCATAAGATTTCAGTTAGACTTTTCTCTGGTCAGGTGGAAAAAACACTCCTCAGCATCAGTGGAGGTATTATCATGATGTAGAGTTTAAATTTCTTTTTTGTTGTTGTTTTGCTTTATTACTTGATCTGTATCTATATTTTACTCTTGATGTTATATATTTGCTAAAAGGTTTTTTGGACCTTTTCGTCTTTTGACTTAAGTTCTTACAGATACATAATTCCCAAGTAGCTGATCTTCTGGTCCTGTGGCTGGAAAATTAAAGTTAGTAGATACAATTAATCTGGATATAAGAAACTTTAGTGGTTCCCTGGCAGAAGAAAAATCTAATTTCCTTTTAGTGAATGAGCTACAGCTCAACATATTTTTCTGAAGTGACTTGCAGTGCAATGTTCTGGAATGTGCCACTGCAGAGCACGTAGCAATCTTGCCATCTTACCAATTCTTGGGGGAGAATTCGGCAAACTAGTTTCTTAAACCAGGAGACAGAGGTAGATTGGAGAGTGTATAGATCAGGCACTATAAGTTAGGGGAAAAATGTTCCTATATTTAAGGAACGGGAAATAAATGAAAGTGTAGCTGGAAATTGCTCTGTGAGGCTTTGTTTTGGAGCACTTGTGTGGTTCCTTTGTTACTGTGGGACTAACCCTGGCATGAGACTCGCTGGTCTGTGTGAGGAGCCCAGGTTCCCCTGCTGCGCTACGCAAACTGATTGGCACCGAGGCTTGCAGGGTGCTTGGTGCAGCAGCATTATTTCAGCAAAGCCTACAAATTCCTTCCAACAATACGATGCACATTCAGGATCACCCTAAACTCTCTGCTTCTGGCAATATTTGGTTGGTTTTTGGCTGAGTTTTTTTTTTCTTCCCCAAAAAGCTTTAGTGTCTCAGAGTGAATAAGGATAAATGCTATGCATAGATTTATTGCAAAATTATATCAACATTATCTTTTAAGAAACAGTGATATTGACTCTTCATCTTGAGCGAGGTGTATTCAAAAGTGGAGAAGAGTGATTTCTTTCCTTGTACCTCTTCCTTCTGAGTTGAGCTTTGGGTCGAGGAGAGTAGTTGGGTTGAAGCAGCTTTAATTAATAATTGGGATTACTGGCAGGCAAGCATATGGGCAATAACCTATCACTCCAGAGCAACAGAGCATGTTGATGGTGAGCTATTTTTCTAGTAACCTCATGTGAATTTAAGGGTTTTTTAATACTCTCAAACTTGTGAGAAGAAACTAGGGTAAAGCCCAGCAAATCTGCCCTATCATTTAGTAAGTAAGTACTGTTGTACCATTAGAAGGACCAGAAACAAACTATGAAAGGTACTTGTTCAGAGTGTGGTTTCCCCCTTCCCCCAAACCAGGTACGTGCTTCTTCAGTAAAGTATAAAATCTTAGAGAAAAGTTCATGTCTAGATTAAACAGCCACGGATTGGTTGCACGTTGATTTACTGGAGAGAGTATCATGAGTTTACAAAGTCATTTGAATGCTAGACAGTTGTGAAAAGATAGGCTTCTTTTAAGTAACAGCAATTGTCAAAGGCATGTCCATTATAAAATTCTATTCTCTGCACTAGAGCAAATCTCTGTCTCCAATAACATTGCTTTGAAATGCCTGTCATTTACATTTGTAAGTAAACAACCAACAGCTGCTCTCTCTGCCTGAAATAAGAAGACAGTTCCACCTGGTTGAAGGCTTACCCCACCTGGGAGCTTGCATTGTTGGACCCTTACTCTTACCCATCATGTATTCCCTTACTCTGCTTTCTTCTCTTTCAGAGCACAGAGTGGTATGCTTTTAAATAGGTGACATTTTTACATCTAATGCATCTATAACAGTGTTTGAGGCATCAACATACTTTCCGTAATTTCACACTGCTTTTTGAATTTACAGGCTTATTAAAATGTTCCCAGTTGTTCCTTTTGTTTGCTGGGCTGAGAAAGAGCTATTCTTATACTGTGTAACCATACAAATAGCGGGGCCTTCAAAAGTTCCCTTGTTTGAAGTTACATAGGAGGGAAAAAAGTTTTGTAGATGGAATTTATTTATCTGCTGCAAGATAGAAAGGCTGTCCTTGAAAATGACTAGCTATTAAAGTATAACCACCCTGTTTTTTGAACTGATATTCCCTTCAATTAGCTCCCCATAAGAAAACAGTACTACTGAAAGGAACAGATGACATCAGAAGCAGTTTCATCAGTGCTTTGCCAAGGTTTCTTCGAGAATAGAACCAATATTGAGCAATTAGGAGTTCTTGCTTCTCTTTTTACATTGTTTTTGCTGCATGGGGGTTGACGCTGGATTTCTTTCATTGACTTCATGTAGAATGAGATTATGACCTGATTCCTAAACTGGAAGAAGCACATACAGACAATTTCTTTTTTAGAGATGAATAACTATAGGAATAACTGTGGAATAACTATGGAATAACTATATATCATAACATTCAGAGTTGAAGCAGCTAGTGTTCCTGTCTGTAAACAGTGCTGCCAGACAAGTAAATATATTGCTTAAAAAAATAGGAGGGCATGAAGTACTGCCTTAATGCCTGTTGGAGCTGAGCTACGCTGTACCAAGGTGTACAGAGGAGGGGAAGACGTCTGCAGGACCACCGAGACCCCTACACTGAAAGAAAGGTGGCATGAGTGGTGCTGAATGGGTGGTATCATAGCTTTGTGCTCTCAGAATAATCCAGTCAATGCAAGGACAGTCTCTTTCCTGTGGATAAGGACCATTAAGGGATGCATTGTCTTTAGAACAAGGGGCAGATGTGCAGAGTAACACCTTGGTTTCCACTCTGCTTCAGGGCTCAGTTCAACAACATGCTGTCCTTGGTAGAGTTCATGGCAAAGCCAAAGCTTAGTTATGAATCATGAAACCAACTGATTTCTCCATTGACATATGTTTACAGAGATTGGGGGTGTCACAATAGAAAACCATAAAACATTAACTATTCCTATATGGGACATCAAACTCGTTTTCTCATACATTCTTAATGCTTAGATTTCTGTTCAGAAATGTCGCTAACTAAACAATAGCCAAACAAATCAGTTAGAAATATAGGAATTACTGCATTGCTTTGGCAGAGTTGATATAAGCTCTAGAAGTTTAGTTTAGCAATCAATGGATTTCAGACCATTTTCAGATGGCTGTGAAGAAGGCGATATTTGCTGGCTTGGAAAATCTTCACATCTTGACTGTATCACTGCTTTATAAGAAGGAAAAGGCCAGATTTTTATTCAGACTCTTACTTAGTTTTGGGTAGAATCCAACTTGCCTGAAGTTATCTGTCTAGATGTTAGATGTTTAATCTAAATTAGCCATTGGGCTTTTTGCTGTGATCATGGAGAGAGGCTGCTGCAAGGGATGATTCACATCAGACTAAAATAAGTAGTTAAGTTACGTGGTATCAACAGCCCTCTTCAGGGCATTTCCTGCATCTCTGGGAAATGGACCCATAGGGATATCGCTGAAGGAAAACATGCAGTGTTTTTTAGAATTGATGCGGTTATCATTTTTGTAACACTGGAGTGGTATTATTCCTCCTGAAGTCAGTTAATTCAGAAGTTACCCATATTGGCCCATGTTCTGCGAGGAAAAAAGAAACAACACAATAAGTTCTGGTGGGTATTCTGCATTGGCATTCCATTATACTAATGCAAGACTGCTATTGAGCTCAGCCTTGGGGGTTTTAACTCCAGCTTTGACATTATTTCTCTTACTGCATTTAGAAAAATAGCTGAGCTTTCTGTCTCATTTTCTGTAATGTCAGCAAGATACATAATTTCTGTAATTTCATTGTTAAGTTGTTAAGGACCTTACTTGACTCACGAGCTCCATGAAGACGATCACAGAATTTTTGTCTGTAAAGTCTTTATTAAGTAATTTAAAATCTTATCCCAGTGAGAGCTCTTGGCTCGGCTGATTGTATGCTAATGTTGTGTTGCCTTCCAGAGGCAGCAACTGTCATAAAGCAATGTTGCTAAAGATCTTAATTGTCTCAATACATCTTGGTGTGCTTTAATGCTTCAAAATTAATTATGCAATTTAATACTGTTATTAAGTCTTGAATTGCATTACTTCAGCAGAAACATAAAGCTAATGTGATTGTGTGCCATAGGAATGGAAGCACATGTCTTTTTAAGGATTATCCCCCAACGTTGCAATTATTCAGTAAATGTCTAGTTCAGAAGGTTCACAAAACATTTTGCTCATATGCTCCTGGGAGCCACTGAAGACCTTACATGTAACTTATGACTTACAATAAAAGGTCAAAAACCACAATTACAAGATGTCTCAGAAAGAGAGTATAAGAAATGAAGGCCACTGCCAATAGCTTAAGTGCCTGTAGAAGCAGAAAATATGTTAAAAAAAAAACATATTTGTAGGGAATACACTGTACCCCATATTCCGGGGAACTTTTCTTCTTACCTTCAAATTTGGTTATTGGCTTAAAGGTTGGGGTTTTTTTTGTTTGGTTGGTTTGTTTTGTTTTTTTGTTTGGTTTGCTTGGTTTGTGTTTTTTTTTTTACAGAACCTAGCTAGGTACCTGAAAATTTTAGTATTGCTGGCAACATTGGTTCACATCGCTTTGAGATTGGTCTGGTATGGTTAACCTTTCCTTGAAGAGGAAAATGGGCTTTCAGTATACTTTAACCTCTGCCTGTAAAGGGAGAGAAAGCTGATGTGAATCCTCTCCCCAGTTTCTGAGGCATCTTGTTTTTCTTAAATATTTAAAAATCTAAGTCATCTCCACTCATCATATCATCTATCAAAAAAACCCATCAGTTTCTTTGCTTCCCAAAGCATCACTGTGAAGACTGTGTATACAGGAAAAACAGAATCGTTATGCTTTAGGGCACATCACTTCTACTGTGAACGTACAGAAACAATACTACCGCTCTTTGATTTAAATTGAAATAGAGAAGGAAATATGTATAGGCAAAAAGCATAGTTATCCCAGCTAGAAAATGCGACTGAGGTTGCTATCAGTTCTCAAGGGAAATGTGTACTTTTACATTTTATCTAGATGACAGCACTTCTCCATTACTATAATGACCTGTAAAATCACAGAGTAGCAAAGCAGCACTGCAACGCAGGAGTGATTATAGTCAATCAGCCAGAAGTCCCTGTTCTCACGATATTGCCTGTGGAAGTCAAAGCCTATATACAGCGCACAGAGCTTCTGGTCTGCACCAATTCTCTGTCCTGGTAGGGTATAGGTCATTCTGTTCCTTTCACAGATACATCTCATTAGAGCTTAATCTCATATATCTTCAACTGAGTTTATATACTGCCGGAGTCATTTACAGTATTTTTCTCATATTAACTCATCTGAGTTGAATGTATATCCACAACAAATGTTGATTACTACTGCCCTCAGTAGTAATCAGTTGCAAGCTTTTTCTAATACTCAGAATTAAATAAATCCTGGGCAAAGCCAAACCTGTATTATCTGAGCAGAAGAGTTAAACGGTGATAGGAAAGCCGTTGGCATATTTCCCCTGGCCTGTCTGTCTAGTTTTAGTAAAATATTAGCATTGCGATGACATAGTATATTTTGTAATTTTGGGAATCTGATTTGTTGATTAAATTGTGAGTTTAATGACAGAACGTGCCATGACACAAGGGTTTCGTGTCAGGGTTGTTATCTTCCCACATATCATTCCTTTCCTTTTTTTCTTCCTCATCCCTTCTCCTCACCAGCTGAAAGCTGTTTAGCTTTTCAGTTTGTATAAACATTGAAACAAAAATCAAGATACTGATAGGGAAAGAAATGGCTGAGCTGCTTTTTTCCAATACTGAATTTCTGTATACTAATTCAATACAAAATTAATAACAGATCTTTAACTTCAGCTGCACAGAAAGCCACACTGTGAGTGACCTACAGAGGTCAACAGATTTTCAGACATGAGCGAAGGCATGTTACAGTCCCAAAGCTTACTTATGATGTTCTCCCATCGCGGGTCAGGAGTATGTCCCTGCAGTGAGCGCTTCTCTCAGTGTTTGCTCCTCAGCCCTGATGCCTGTATGGCTGTTCAAAATAACACAGAAAAACAGTGAGCAGTAAGTTGCGTTCTTAGCAATGAGAAATGCTAATGAAAAGTTGAAATCAGCAGCTTTTCCTACACTCATTTGTGTTACGTTAGATGTTGCTGTAGTCTGTAAATGGTACGTAACTATATGTATTCAGTCCTGGGGCTTAAGTACAATTAGGCTTTCATATAAAGAAGTGCAGATCTCCCTGTTATGCACTGAGACCTGAAACGGGCTGCCTGTCCCTTTGAATGCTGGCATCAAAGAGAGCAGTGGCTGCCAGAATGTGCAAAACTGCCTTTGCTGGGTAGCAGAAGCATCTGGATAAAGTCTGGGGTTGTGATCCTCGCCAATTCATTGGGTGTTTTGTACTGTGTGGAGCTGTAGCCTGTGGGGATTAGTTCTGAAACTAGTCCACCCAAAGAGCAACCCTTTGGGGCACCCTTCCGTGGACCAGTGCAGCTGAGCAGCTGCCGAGTCACTTCCACGGTGGTGTGGGGGGACAGGGACAGGGGCTGTCATCAGTCCATGGCAGCTCCTCTCTGCTGCTCCTTCCTCCTCCTGCTGCCCCCTGCTCTAGCATGGGGCCTACATAAGCTGCCATCCTTCAGGATGAACCTGCTTCAGCCTGGGTTCTCTATGGGCCGCAGGTCCTTCAGGGCATGTCCACCTGCTCCTGCGTGGACTGCCAGGAAGCGCTTTGTTCTTTTCTAAATATCCTTTCCCTGAGGCGCTGACCCGTGGCTGCAGGGCCCTGCGGTGCCCTGCAGTGGGTCGGCTGGCACCGGCTGTGTCTGGCACCAGGCAGCGCCGGCCTCTCCTCACAGAGGCCACCCTGCAGCTCCCCCACTGGCACGTGGGCATTGACACCCAAAGCAGAGGTAAATCCAAGGCCCATTAGCTGATTTTATTTCATCATTCAAAGTTTGCGCTGGAGGTTGTGTCAGTGCTGCGGGCATGCAGGAGCGTCTCCGCCCGCTTCCTGGGGACGCCATTTGTGCCGCTCCCTCTGGGTGCCAGGGAATAGCCGCAGCTGCAGGAGACGGCGCCAGGGCCTCCCTCGTAGTGTACCAGGGTCCTGCTCCTGGACCCGGGAAGCTGCCTGCTCCACAAGGAGCTGAAATTCAGGCTGAAGCCAGGCTGGTGGCCACAAGCCAGGCCATCAGCCCTGCAGGGCCGCTGTGGGGGCTGGCAGGTTTAGTGCTGGTGGGTTTCTGGGTGGGGTGGCCCTGGCCTCAGGTCACAGCTTCACCCTGTGGCGGTTTTACAACTCTTGGTTCCTTTCTGAGCTGTAAGGAATTAAAATTACTGTTTAATTTAAAAGAAGAAAAAAAAAAGTTACTTTTTTTTAGCTCCGCAAATAAATTTAGTGAAACTTCTTGGATAAAGAGGTTTAATTCCAGTAGATGCAATTACAGCTGTGGCTGTGTCTGTAACTCTTGGGTGTGGAAGGAGTTGAACGTTTAATAATTCACCCCCTTTTTTCTTTGCCCAGAGGCATAGTTTTATAGGTTTGAATATAAAAGCATCATTGCAGCCACTGCCTGGGTTCATTTAGACGGTTCATTAAGGTTTGCATATACATACTGTTATCTTTCTTTTGATGTTGAAGAGTGGCTTTTGGTAGGTGAGTGTGGGAGATTATTGCACCTCTTGCCAACAGCTTATCTCTTCTCTGTGCTTATAAACATTTTCATTAACCCCATAATTTCTCATCAAAAGTTTCATCAAGATAATTGTTGGGTGATTTTTTGTATACTTCATACAAAATTGAGTTTAGAAAATAAATCATGATTACTGAGCTTTTCCTCTGTTGCCTAGCAGGCATAGTTAGGAAAGACCAAATTATGGGACATTTCTTACCTGCGTACCCCAGTGAACAGGCAGCACATTTCCATTAACAGACTTAACATCCCTTTTCAGGAAAGTCCATCTGCTTCCAACTGATAAAGTAGCATATCACTCACAGTGCATTCAACTGCCTCATATGACAATTCAAAACCTTACTTAGCTTTCCCACTCTCTCAGGTTTTACACACCAGACCTGTATCTTGTGAGTCACACACAAATATTTCCTGAAATATTGAAATTTCTAATGTTTCGTGAGATTTTTTTTTTTCTTCTGTTTAATCAGTGACACTGAAAACTGTAGGAGGGGGAAACATTTTTCTTAATTGCAGTGATAGATGGAGAAAAGGCTGTCAGTAAGGGGGTCATGAATGTCTTAAAACTTTTGAGTAACTGTTAATAGTGAAACTCCGTATGGAAGAAATGGGGCAGTATGTTTGCTCAGGACATCTTTTTCAGATAAGGTTGTCTTCCATGAGAAGGGTTATGTGTTTTTTTCCATGCATATATATATATATATACACATATACATATACATATACAGTGGAGCCTAATCTTACTCTAAATGGCTGGATGGATCAGAATATTTATAGACTAAACAGTGGATGAAAGGGATTTTTAAAAACAGTTATTACAGACACTGATTTATGATCACGAGAAGTGAACACTCAGGATGGGATTCATCAAACCAGGTTTAGATATGCTGTGTAATGGATGGAGGACGTGAGATACTCCTAAGGCTTACTTCATCTCATCCTAGGGCAAACAACTAAGACACATCAGCTCTGTTGAATGGTCCTTTGAAGTGGCAGCTTTTCCTGTGTTCACTATGCAGAGTCTGTACAGCTCAAGGGTAGATGCCTATAACTGTAAAGATATCTAAAGTTAAGTGGGACCACTTCCTAAATTATTAATGCTGATAACTGTATACCAAATAGTGAGGTTCCTGGTTTGTTTTGTTTAGCCATGATTATCTTGTAGTGTCATGTAAAATTATGCATGACATTTAACAGACTTTGGTTTAAAAAAAAGTAATCTTTGTTTTCTTAAAAACAGAGGTGCTAGAAGTCAGGCATCAGTAAGCACCCAAAGAAATCAAAATCTAAGAGAGATTCTAATCACTTCTCAAATTTTAAAAGGCGTTTGTGATTATATATCAGATACATAGAAAATGTAAGTAATAAAGAGCAGTTAAACTGAAGTACTCTGCTAGTACTTATTTTTCCTGATGTTTTCCTTTTTCGTAACTGCTTGTGCTACTCATTATATTCAGATACTGTAGTGCACTTATGCGATGCTTTGTACATGAACTGAACTGAGTTGAACACTTTTACGCTGAGCAGCTCTAACTGAATATTTACAAAATAGCTACTCAACGTTGCCAATGAAATGCTGAAGTCACTATTCTAGAGTGAAACAAATGTGATATGTCTAGACTGAACAATTTTTGAGCTATGAAACTACCAAATTAAAAATCATATCTGAAATGTCTGGATTTAGTTTTACTACACTCCTCAGAACTTCAAAACAAAGTGAAGCCTTCTAGTTATTCAGCAGCTGAAACAGATTTGGCTGTCACTACTATGAATTGACATCTCTTCATTGAGAACATTGTCTAAATTCAGGATGCTAATCATTAATTTTTATCTCAGTTAAACTGGATGAAAGGGGTGTAAAATTATTGTTTTCAGTCATCCTCAAAAAATAAAAGTTGAGCAAGTTGAATGAACTGTTGTGTGACATTAAATTTGTCCTTTTATTTTGGCCTTATGGAATTTCTGCTACAACCTCAGAAATGCAGAAGATGATTCAGTTCTGTGGGGACTTAGTTGACATTTGTACAATATAGGAAGAATTTATCTTTATAGCTAGTGTTTAGAACAAACACAGGACATCAATTTATCGTCCAAGTTGGTAGAATGAGCCCGTGCAGCCTCCTTCCATCTAATTTGTAGGATATTCTAGAACTGTTCTTCCTTAACATAGCCTTTTGAAGCAGTTCAATGTGAAATACAACATTAACATGTTTACTGGGCTCGGGTTAGAGCCCAAGTTTGGATTTTATGTGGAGGGACTACTGGTAGCCAGTGATTGCAATGAGATCTCCGAGTGCATCAAGCGATTCATCATTTTACAGACTACTTCCATAACAAACATGCTTGTGCTTCTTTTAAAGTCCGTTTGACAGGTCAAGTCTCCAAACTTCAAGCAGTGAGTTCAGGCCAAAGACATTGCCAATACAAATTTTTGAATAAATAATGAAAAATTTTGAAAATATCTCTGTAGTGCATTGCCAGACAATTGTAAACAATTTTGTTTCACATCAGATCTCTAAAAAAATTTGTTTTATTTTTTTAATGGAGTTTTTTGACTCTTCCATATATTCTTCTGAATACATGACCCATGTTTACTTTGTTTATTGATAGTGCTCATTTTTGAGATCTCTAATTAGAAAGCCATACATTTCTGTAGTACCTCAACTTTTCAAAATTCTTACCTACTTCTGACCTGTGCTGGCTGGGAGTTGAGTTGGCAGCTTGTGCTTGGAAACTGGCTTGATTACTTTTGTCACCAGTATAAGAAAAATCTCTTTCTAAACGGACCTTTATAAAAGGTAAAAAAAAAAAACAACCTCTAAGAATGTGAAAATAAATAAACAACTGCAAAAAAACTGTTCCTAGCAAGAAACTCTGTTTTGAACTAGGTGTAGTATGTTTTCTTCTCATATCAGTGGAAGAGGTGCTTTTCAAGCGTATAAACATTGCAGTTGCAATCTCTTACCATCCAGCTTTGATCTTGTCTTGGTCCAGAATGACTCTAACCTCTTTCTAATGAGATCCAGTGAAAGAAGTGCAAGGCAGAGACACCTCTTTCAGCTTGAAGACTTTTTTATACCTGAAGCTCAAAAATCAAAAGATTTTCTGACCTTTAAAAACCACTGGAAATAGAAGCTGCGGGGCTGATATTGTAATATGCCTTTTTTCTCATTTTCTAAAGTCATCAGGATTATATCCATAACATGATTAAAGTGCCTTTTATCTGTGTAGGTACACATATAGGCATTTTTGAGGATGATAAACGTGATGTGTAGTAGTGTTGATTCATTTTTTTATTGATTACTTAGGCAAGAAAATACAAGTATGTAACTAAGTATCTCCAATTTTTGAGACTTTTTTGTCCTCACAGCAAGACAAAAATGGCCCAAAGTTCATTAAAAAAAAAAAAAAAAAGGACCCATGAGATTGCCTTTATCTGTTGATAAACACGCAGGTGAAATACCCACCTTATTATGTATGAAGTTTTATCAGTCTGTGAAATGTATTTCTGACAGTGGGAAACCTACTTCGTGATACACCTCTGTAAAAACACAGGAACTCAGTTTCTCAGTGCAGAGTGAATGAGTGCAGATTCATCTTATCAAGTAAACAAAACAGAATTTACTGTATCCAGAGTTTTGCTTTTTTCTTATTTAAAGGCCTTTCTGACACACTAGTCTCAAGTCATTTTTTTATCAAAAATAAACAAACAGCTAAAGGTGGCACACAGGTGCACTTCTTATTTTAAATAGGGATTCTCATGAATATAGGAAAGGAATCATACAAGTCATAAAATGAGATCTTCAGTTCTGTACCTGGAACACAAAGCACCCACATGTCCAGACAGCAACATCTTTTAAGGTTTTGTAGTCACAGATGTATTTGTAATACCACAAATCTCAGTCCCTTTCTCTCCATAGCATGCCCACATGCACAGAGCCTAGCTCAGGTTCCTTGGTCGTGCTGCCTCCCACGTCATGTCCGAGCTAAAATCCTGCTAGGACCCGCCTCACAATTCAATAGCACAGATTGAGTGCCAATGCCTAGAAGCACCATGCAAATAACATTTTCTAGCATAGACATAGCAATTGAGGTTGGGGGTGGCTGATGTTGGCTTAAATAGGTCCAGGATTCATGCTGATAACTGGGGTGGGGTTTTGGGGGGTTTGTTGGGTTTTGGGGCTTTTTTTGGACAAGTATCCCAGAAAGAATAAAGGAGGACTAATGAACTGTATCATCACAGAAGAATGATTCAAACCATTGTTTCCCAGGTGTAAAATACAAATCAACCAGGTTTCCATCTTATTATGTTTTATGATGTCTATTACAGGTCTACCCTCACATTAACTATAAGTATCTACCTCCAAATGCTTTGTGTCAAATAACACCCTTTCTCCCTTTTCTAAAAGAACCAAACTGAACGAAGGTGGAAGGATGTGTGGAGATAAAACTTTGATGTGGTTGCTTTAAATGGACCTTGATGTTCTGCACAAGCCGAATTGTCAACTGGTTTTGATTGCTTTTCATAAAGAGTAGAGTTTATTAGTTTTGTAGCTGAATATACAAACAGCACAAGCTTATTTGAGGAGTCTTAGTTTATCATAAATTAGGGCAATGAATTCCAAAGCTCTGAGTCACAACCTGCATTGTTAGGGGAGTAAAACTGGATTCTTGATAGTAATGGCATACAATTAAAATATAGTAGAAAATTACTGGGAAGAAATTTCTTTACTGAGAATAGCTTGAAAAGCTAATTTAATAATGAATTAGTTTATTGCTAGCTAAAAGCATAATAACTTGATAAGAGGGAAATTATTAAGCATTATTAAAATTCCAGTTTTAATTGTCAGAAACTGTAATTCCTCAACTAAAAGGAGGCTCAACTAACTAAAAAGAGACTTCTCTTTTCAATTGTTTTGCATTCTTAAAAGTATAAGAGTGACTTAAAACTGGCTTTGGTCATGAAGAAGATTTTTAAAAATTATTTTTCTGCATTGATAGTGTGAATGAGAAATGCTTTTCATCCTGTATACTTTCTGTATAAAAAATAATTGAACAATTAAATTTTTAAGTGTTTTTAAGCGTAATTCTCATTGTTGTTTCATGGGTCACGGTATGTAAGAGTACTGCTAAGGACCTCTAGGGACCTCAGTTAAATAATAATTGGTACATGCTGTGCAAGCTGTAGTTTTAATAGATGAGTGAATTCTAAGGTGTGGATTCACTGCTGCATCACTGGAGTGAAGTACTGAAACCAGAGCTGCTGTTTTGAAACGTCTGGAACCATCCTTCCTGAGCTGAAAGATCGAGCTCTCCCACCAGAGGCTCCACAACGTCCTTACAGAGCTTTTGCGTCACTTTAGAGAGTGAAAGCCCTTTCCAGGCGGGAGGTGGTTAAATGATGCGCGTGAACTCCCTGGCTGCTCCTTGCCTCTTTCTGAGAGTCTTGCTTTCTTTGCTTGGTGACCTTCAGTGCAGACGTGTTTCCTTGTGCTGCGCTTCCTGCGCATTGCCTGTCTGGGAGCAGTGGCAGGAGCAGAGCGTTTGAGTAGCAGTGTAATGGCTCGGCAAAGAAATGCTCAGGAAAAGAAATGCTTTAGGAAGTGGGTTTGGAGTGATTGTCTCTCATCTAAACGTTGATCTGGGTTGAGAGGGTATCAAAGTCTGCTCTTAGGAAAGGGTTTGCCATACTGACGTGTCCAGGCTCCTTCCAGTTAAGAATCGCGTGGCACTATTTGTAAGACAAATAATGCGTATTCCTTCTTTCCTGGCCGTATTTCATCTGATCTGCTTCCTTTCCACTCATTCGCACAAATACAGCCTCTCCTGTTTTCAGTTGGTGTCAGGGTGTGTTCAGATTCGCTTCCACTCTAATGCATTGCGCTTCTTGGCTGTGCAGGGTTTGCAGAGGGAATCGCTGCTTCTAGGAGGGACAGCGGTTTTCCAGAGGAGGGAGAGACCTTCGTGATTATGGTGTATCAGAGCTGTGCTAGAAGTGCTGTGTTGGCATGCAGCAATGTACATGGGTAGTAAATGTGTTATTTTCTTCCTTTCTGAAAATGAACTGGAATATAGTCTTAGTCTTGTTTGTTAATAATCTCAGCCTTGTTGTTGTTTTGGTTTGGCTTTTTTTCCCTGAGAAACTGAGCATCCAGCATAGCCAGTGTGTTCTCTCTTTGGTCTGCTGCCTCCTTTTCATAACACCTGGGAGTGAAATCCCTTGGCATGCTGGTAAAGGCTGAGACACTAAGCGAACACGTGGAGCGTCTATTGATTCAGGATCACTCTTCTGTGTTTAAGTTATTCAAAGGGGTCTTGAAGCCTTAGGCTGCAATAGCATGCAATAAATGGGATAATAAAGGCACATGGTTCCACTTGGTACTAATTATATATAATGAAATGGAACACAGTAGTCAGTGGGTAACCCTTTTCCTACACTTCTGACTACAGAAATTTACAACTTTTGCAGAGGCGACTATGTTGTTTAGGTTTTAATTATTGTTATTTTTGCTTCCTCTGTAGCTGTGTCAACTTTTAAAAGCAACAGTATATTAAATACAGCTGAAAATATAGTCTACAGAATTCATTAAGGGTTTTATTTTTCTAGCTTTTTACGTTTTTGACATGAAAAATAATATTCCAAACCAGCTTTCTAAATTGGTTAACTTGAGAGACTGCATAATTTGGGGAAGAAAAGGAGAGCCCAGTTCTTAGTTCTGCCCCTGTGTCAAGCTGCTCCCGGGGTCTAGGTGGGCTCAGCATCCCACCTCTTTCTGTGTCTGGAGGTCCCAATTTCCAGGCACAAGCCAGCGAACCTCCCTTGCTGATTCAGCTGCAGACTTCTTTGTGATGTCTCAGAGAAACTGTTATCCTCATTCCAACTTGGTCACTGGGTTTGAAAAATCATCTGAAAATACTGTGATCATACCTAGCCCTTTGGGGGTCGGTATGAGCAGCCCAAGGGCTTGTCAGTACCGTCTTATTACCACTACTCCAGATCTGTGTGATTCATGCATGCTTGAGTTGTTATATTTTCAGCTAGGTCTCTAAGATCTAAAAAAAAAAAAAAAAAAAAAAAAAGAGAGAGAATAAAAGAAAAAAAAGAAGATATTATTCAGCAATAGAAAGTATTAACAGTTTTTGTCTTCTTTTGGTCCAAAGGAGGCCTTTTGGCTTATATGTCTGTGTCTCCTCCATGTGTCCGTAATGTATTTTAATAATTCTTCTTCTGTCTTTTGTTTTGTTCACAGCCTACATGCTGACACGCTACCAGTTTTGTTTCCAAAAGAGGAGTTCACAGAACTACACAGTGCCTGATCCAACTAGCTGCTTTGATGTTCCTCACTGGACCATGTAGGTAAAATTCAAAGAAACATATATATTCACATTACATCCTTCCAAGTATTCAACATATTGAGAAACAGCTGATTTTTGGCAACAGTGCTCACTTTGCGCAGTCAGGGTCTCTTGGGATTTATGGACTACAAAATCATATATTAAGGCCCTCCAACTTTGCAATGTGTTTTATCATCAACAGACACACAACTGTAGACCATCATATGTCACAATGCATTTGGTCTCCTTGCCACATCTATTTTAAGTTGTAGGTGCTGGGAATGCTGTGATGCCTGTCATTCCTGTAGGCGTACCTGAGCTAACTTTAATAGCAGCTGCAGTGGTGCAAATTTCAGCTTAGGCACAAAACCCGGCAGAGAAATTAAATAAATTCTCAAGCAGTTCACAAACCTTGAGCTTCTTGTTATTACAATTGCACGGCTAGCAGAATAAGAGCTAGCCAGGGTAAGAGCTAGGCTGAACAGGTTTACGTGAATGAACCTCTATGCTTGTCTTAAAAAGAGTAGAGCAGTATCATGGTATTGGTAATCAGGAGAAAGATACCTTCAGGTTATTCCTGTTGATCATCTTGAACTTCTGCACAAACCTTCAAGTTTTCTATGAGTTTCAGACAAAATAAAAAATGTAGCCGATATTCCACCTCCAGGATTCCCCTGCAGAATAATTCAGTCTTGCTATAGTAGAGGTGAGAATCCAACAAGTTAAATTCAGTTTCTTGAAAAGTGTGTTTTCCCTTCTGGTTTTGGTAGGCTCGCTGGGTTTAGTTTCAACAAGTCATTTCCCTCTGCAAGAGTAAACCTAGGCAAAGAACTAAATTGTTCTGATTAAATTGCCAGCATTCATTATCACTTGACTGCTTTCTCCCTTGTATGTTACGCTGTTTTATGTCTCAGTTGCAGTGGCATTTAAAATAATTTACATGAATTAGTAAGCTGTAGTATTTATGTCTATGTTATAGCTGGTATTTCTTTTACATTCCTTACACATTTCTGTAAAACTTCCACCTTGGTTTGCATTTCTAATTTTGTGGAAATGAACTGTAAACATGGATATGCAGCAGTGGTTTAGATGGCCTGTATTTACACATGCTGGCACACTCTCCTTACACAGAAAACAGCTCTCCTCACACACTTGCTTTAGGGACTGTGGCACTGACAGTTTATTGTGATTATTTCTGGAGTGTCTTGGGATTTCAGTCACTCATTTCTGTCTGGAGAATGCTTCTAACCAAGTCACCTCAGGAAAGCATTTTCATAGCATACCAGCTGAATCTTTATGGCTTCAATACTAACAACAGGTGTCTCAGATGAATCCTGAAACAGTGCTTACCCCTGCTTTCATATCCTGAAATTAGGATATGGTATCTTGCACATTGTTACTCAGCCGGCCATATTCAGTTACAGTTGGATTTGCCTTTCATGTTGTGTTGACCATATTCCAGCTTTACTTAGATGTTTTTTCAGGTATTTTGTGTAAGGTGAAATGTTGTAATGTTGTGCATTTGGGTTTGTGTTGTTTTTTTTTTTTTGCAGGTGACAGATTTTCTATGAATAAAATACTAAAACCACATAAATTTTCTGGTTTACTAGTTAAATTCAAATTATCACAATTCATAAGTGGGTTGCTAGCTCTAGATTGGAGAAGAGATTCATGTTTCCTGCTGTGAGTATCCCAAATCTTCCCATAGCTGTAACTGATGGGCAGGAAAACAATCCCAAAATACATTTATTATGCTGGAGAGGGTATCAGGTATGAGGAGAATGCCTTTTCTGTAGGTATCAGTGGCACAACTATTCCTTGGCGGGAAATTTTTTAATTGATGCCAAAATTCAGAGTACCCCAAAGGAATAGGAATTAAACTGTATTCAGTTTTAGTGTAAAAGGAAAGTAACAAAGGAAATACTGGAATTCATATAATTGACTTCTGCAAATTTTGTTACAGCCCACATCCCTCTCCCTGTAAAAACACGTATTGTTTGTTACTTAGACTCTGATGTGACAGTGGGGAAACAGTGAGCAAAAAATAAAGGGTTAAAACATCAAACCTTATAATCCGTCTGCAAGAAATGTAGTAACAAAGTTTTCAGAAAGCCAGAAATTAATTTTTTTTTCTGATACTAAATTAACAACAACAAAGCCATTCCTGCAAATAAATCTGATGGATTGCTTCAGATTTACACTACAATGTTATGCTACCTCTTAAGGGATTATATGTATAAAGAAATAATAAAATAATGTGCTTTACTACCCACAAGTGGGCAGCGCATTAAACAGAATTTGTCAGTTCATCTGAACACATTACATTAGTCGAGAAAAGCAGCATCATTTTGCTTAGCAAAGGTACATTAGCTCGGCTGTTTGGGCTGTCAGAATCTTAAAATCTTGCCTCAAGTGCAAGGGTAATGGCCACTATGACATGCATTTGTCATTTAACACAAGTAATGCTTCTGCTTTAGTAGCTTTTAGCAAAGTATAGATGTCTGCAAAGGCTGTGGTACAGGTTGGCACTCTAATACAAAGTGCAAATTCTAACACAATTGGTGTAACTTTCAGTTGTGAACTAGGTAATGTCTGATCTAAAAAGAGCCAGAGGAAACGTGTTTTCTTAGAAGGTTTGCACAGCAGTATATTCATGTTGATTTTTTTTTTTTAAAAAGTTTATGTGTTAAAATTCATTATTATTTGTTACATATAGTCATAAATGTGATATTCTTTCTACATTTATATATCTACCTGAAACTTTGTGATATTGATAAAATCTACTAAGTCAATCAGAAGGTTTAAGTCCAGAGCATTGATGTCTCTTTATTATAAAGTAGTGACACAGAAATACTTGCTCCTATACATTATCCCTTGAAAAATTATTCAAGCTCCTAATCCAAAGCTAATGAGAACTTGTATTTTTATTTATTTATCTATTTATTTATTTATAGATTTTGGCAGTAGGTTAAAGCAGAAGAGTAGCTTTGACAAAAAGAATAGCCAATTCAAAGCATATGTAATTTGTAGAATACAGCTGTCACGAGTTCATGCTGTAAGCAGTTGCACAATCAGCCAAATCTTACGGTGCTTACTTGCTTAGTCCCTTTGAAGTGACTTGGCTTGACATTATTTCAGGAGAAGCATCACAGCTTAGACCATTGTATACCTATGGCTGGTGTGCTGAGTTAATGGTTCATCCGTGAGGACAGGGTACTATTATGCTTTAAATAGATGATTAATGGCCAAAATTAATTTTCTAGAGACAAATTCCTCTTTGTCTCTAGTTACTTAATTGAGTCTGTGCAGTAGCTATTGATGGTGAGGAGAGCACATAGACTGGGGTTCAATTTATTCATTCATATTTGCTTATTTATTCCTAAATAGATTATTTTAATTACTTGGAGGAAAAATGGTGACACAAACTGGTCATTTGTAATTTGTATCCTGAAAGAAAGTGCACTTTTTATACCAGAATTATTTTTTTTAAGGATTTGTGATTTAAATGAAAGATGGAAATATTTACATATTTAAATTTAAGTATACAAAATATAATTACTCTCAGCTGAAACCCCCTCTAGGGTATAGTGTAAACAATTCTTCTTTCGTTACATGCCTTAAAAACTCAAGTGGAGTGATTATGGCTGAGTTCCATTCCCTCTGAAAAAAACATAACTTTTATCAACAAAGATCTTTCAATACCTTTTTTTTGGAGGGAAGACTATTAGTTTTTTGGAATTACAAATTTCTATTTCCTCTGGCATTTTAAAAAAATCTTGGGTTTTCTTGTCACATACTTCACCAGACTGATCATGTTTAACTTGTGAGGACTGACTAGTTTGCAGCAGTAGGTGGTATGTGAGATACAGACTTCAGGAAGAGCATGATTTCCATAACCACTTCAAAGGAAATACATTATAAATAAAATACATTTCTCTGGGGGCTTACAAAACCATTCTGTTTATAATTTAAATTACATTAAGCTAAATAAAATAGTACAGTAAAACCCTCAAGGGAAAAATACTTCATTTAAGTTTGAACATTACATTACTTCAATTAATTGGAAGTATTTTACTCTCTCTCTCTAATAGTTTATTTTTCATTGAATATATATAATTAAAAGTATTGTCATTATAACAGGAGTCATTCTTTCCATTTTGTGTTCCAAGCCCTTCTGTTCAGTAGATCGCTATAGTTTTACTTGCCTACCTTCCTTCATTTCACACTGCTTGATTCCTGGTGACTAACCCTCTGAGCATCAGCGCGTGACAGAAGATTACCATTGCTTCATCAAACTCATACTGGAACTGAGGCTCTTAACCAGCCTGAAGTTTTGTATTGAAACCACGGAGTGTGTGGCTTTCTTCTGTTGGAATATTTTAGAGTCTGCTTGTCCAAACCATGCACCTTGCTTCTCCCAGGGTCCATGCAGGGGTAACTGTTGAGCAGGGGCTGCAACACAAGCAAGAGAATCCATTAGTGTCCCTACTTTATAAATGTAAAATGGAGGCAGAGAGGAGAGGCTGTACATGCATATATGCCTATGTGTATTTTGTGTATCTACAGATTTAAGGTCATGCATGTTTGTGCATGTGTGTGCATGTGATTTACTGGCATACATATAGTTTCCTTTCTTTTCTTGCTATAAATTTATGCCTATTCAGTTTCATATGGGAACCTGATAGGATATTCCACTTTAAGTCATATGAAAATAATATGACTTCCAGAAGAGGGTGACTAGAAAAATATTGGAAAACCTCAGTGAACTGTCTAATTGTAAGAGTGATTTATTCCACCTTCCTTTTTCACCCCGTGACAAGAGACCATGCAGGCTGAACTAAATCAGGTTATCGTTCTTAACAGCATGGAAGGCAGTAAATCTGCAGTGCCGAGCTCCTCTAATATTGACAGCTTTGCAATATGGGTATCTGTAGAAGTAGTCTCAGCACATATAAGCTTACAGAAGCTGAAACAGGTTATACGATAGAAGCAGGACAGTCCCATATGCAATGCCTATTCCCACTTTAGAGGCAGCTTGAAACTAGTCACTAACTTCAAAATAATCCCCATTTAAGGTCTAAAATAAGCTTTGTGTTTCATATAAATTAATTTCACGTGATTAAAAATATTTTTTCCATGTGAAAATAAATCTTTACAGCTAAATATTAACAATATTGAAATATAAAAAAGAAAGAAACCGTGCACAAATTTTCCCCTAATTTATAAAATGTTTGCTTTTGTTTTAAAGAGCACTTCTGAAAGGCAATAGTAATTAAAACTAATGCCAGATTGAATAAAAACTTTGTTGACCTGACAGTTTCATGTTAGACTGAGTAAACCTTGAGGGGGAAAAAGATAGTACAAAATACCAAAGCTTAGACATATTTTCTATTGACTCAGAACCTAAAAGTTTCATGAAAGAAGTAAGAAGACTTAGTCACAAAAGTCTAAAGAAATAACTTCTTCAGTATATTTTCTAAGATTTTCATTAAGGCTTAAATAAGTTTACAGTTTCATTGTATAACCTTAGGAAACATTTGGTTTTCCTTTCTGCTTTATAAGATCCTTTTTTTTTCCCTCCAGTATTATTTGTCTGTGTTTTAAAACTAGCTTTTTTCCCTACTATAAACGGTCGCCACGTGATTAAATAATAGAGGTGATGAACTCTGTAATGAAATACCGAATTTACTATACTGTGGCAAGTAGGAATCGATCTGAGTTTTTCTGTATAACTTTCTCCAAATTGGGGGTCCTGGTGGATGAAAAGCTGGACATGAGATGGCAATGTGCACTCGCAGCCCAGAAAGCCAACCATATCCTGGGCTGCATCAAAAGAAGCGTGGCCAGCAGGTTGAGGGAGGTGATTCTGCCCCTCTACTCCGCTCTGGTGAGACCCCACCTGGAGTGCTGCGTCCAGCTCTGGGGTCCTCAGCACAGGGAAGACATGGAGCTGTTGGAGAGGGTACAGAGGGCTGGAACACCTCTGCTATGAGGAAAGGCTGAGAGAGTTGGGGTTGTTCAGCTTGGAGAAGAAAGAGCTCCAGGGAGACCTTGTTGTGGCCTTTCAGTACTTAAAGGGGGCCTATAAGAAAGATGGGGACAAACTTTTTATCAGGGCCTGTTGTGATAGGACAAGGGGTAATGGTTTTAAACTAAAAGAGGGTAGATTCAGACTAGATATAAAGAAGACATTTTTTACGATGAGGGGGGTGAAACACTGGAACGGGTTGCCCAGAGAGGTGGTAGATGCCCCATTCCTGGAAACATTCAACGTCAGGTTGGACGGGGCTCTGAGCAACCTCATCTAGTTGAAGATGTCCCTGCTCATTGCAGGGGGGTTGGACTAGATGACCTTTAAAGGTCCCTTCCAACCCAAAGTATTCTATGATTCTATGAAATTTATTAAAAAAATATTTTTCATTATGCAATTAAATTACACCATGATTAATTTTTTTTTCCTTTCTTGTCACCTATCCCTTTCCACCAACTTTAAAGTTAATAGAGAATAATTTTATTATTTTAATAAATGTATATGCATATATCACCACATATTTTGTTTTGCTCTCTGGCTGGGATGGTTTGTGATAGGCTGAATAAAAAGGTAGGTCCTCATTATAAATCTGAAAGTGTTGTGCAATGGAAGTCCATCTTCCTGTAGGTAAATGTATGCTTGTATTGCCAAATAAGACTCAGCATGCTAAGGTAGTTTAGGTCCTACTCTCAGGGCTCACTGCTTGATCATAACAAAGAAACAAAAGCCCTTGCAGAAATTCAGGTTGGTAGCAAACACTGGAGAGGTGGGTGGGAGGGCAGCAGTCCTTCTGTCCCCTTCACCGGCTCTCGCTGCAGCCATGTCCCCTTCACGTTGCCTGCTCCTCTCCAGACCCACAGTACATGAGATGATGGTCACATTCTCCTTGTAATCCCTTATGCGCAAGGACTTAAGGAGGAACTTTTAGTCATTATCATAGTGATATAATCTTGGGATTTTGCTGAAATGTCTATATGTAACTGTCATAGAGTGCATAGCTAAAGCTGTGAGGTAACTGGAGTTTACTTTAACGAGGAAATGCAAGACTTTAAAATGAGGCTTTGTTTTGAATTTGCAGATTTGTCCATTTGACTAGTTGTGCACTGTATCGTGCACTCTGTCTTCATATGCACAGAGTTGCCATCCAGTCATGCTCTGAATGACAGCAAGGCACTAGATTCACGTGTTCTATTCAGAATACAAATCACAGGAGAACATAGTTGCAAGTCCACCAAATCTGTTGTTTCAATGTAATTTATAAGTAAAATCAGCTTTCAAATGGACAGTCGATGTGGAAAGGAAAATCATTTCATTCCAAAATGTCCAAAAGTTTCATTACAAAATATTTTCAACCTTCTGTACATATGATATCACCTTGCCTGGTCTGTTTTTCTAGTTACATTGCCCTGAACTGCAATCTCATCTCACATTTGTACCTTTCATATTGTCTCTCATGATGCTATAGCACTGTCTTGAAATATCCCCTCAAAATCATACTCTTTTTTAGTATTATTTTGAACACTGTGGTGAGCAAGTGAAAATGAAAGATTGCAGTACTAAAGTCAGGTATACTTCAGGATGAGTTAAGTTACTTAAACGTATAAAAATGTTTTTAACATGAATATGTAACGTAAAACATACTGTGTTTATATAGATGTTAGCCATCTCCTTCTCGTTTTCTTATTTAGCCTATGAGTTTTCTGGGGAATGTTTTGTGTCTGATGTGTTGGTGGCTGCTGTCAAAATACAAATAATAAAAGATATCATAGTGGAGGTGTCAGTCCAGCTGCAGTTAGTAATCAGTGTTGCTTTGGAGCAGAGAATGTAGGAGGAAAAGAAATGGTCCAAACAAAGAAGCCACATTTCTACTTTTTTCCTTGGATTTTTCAACCTTTTTCCATTTTAGACATCAGAAGAATATGCAGTTATAAAACTGAGCTTTATCTTCAGTTCTTGGGCAGAGTGTATCACTTGTGCATGAAAGCTAGAGGGGTTCACAGTCAGCTCTAGCAAGATGGTCATTGCTGATTTGCCTGGTGCTGGGTGACTTAAAAGCTTATGCTTTCATGCCAGTGCATATCTTCTGAAAAATGCCTGTATTTTATTGGGATACTATTGCAGCACTGATCCTACCAAGTAAGGTGCCAAGGGCTGATTCCTTAAGGTATAGCAACTCTCAGCATCGGCCCCTGTACTGAATTAAATCTAACTTAATACAGTTGTTTGCATGTGACAAAAAAAAGATTCCTCGATGGTCAAAGCATTTTAAAATCTCTATTTGTTCAGTGAGGATTTTGAATAGGTGGCTTTGACTGAAGCTCGTTGTTTCAGAACAAATTAAGCAGGTCCTAACTTAGGCTTGCAGCATGCACTGATACAGTATGCATGAGAGAAGAGTTAGAATCACATTTGCTGCAACCTGTAATTACTTTGTTGGCGAGTTTGTAAAACTTATTCTAGTGATTAATAGAAGAGAAGAAATTAATAGTGTACCTCTACTTTTTTCTATGGAAGATATTCCATCCCTTATGTTAATTTATATTAACAGGTTGACTGTGTTGACAGACCGACACTAAAGAATAGAGCTTATGAATGATTGTGTCCTAGGTGTAAAATGAATGACTCACTATGATTCTTCAATTTCAAACTTTTCTCAGAACTAATTAATTAAAGGATTCATTTAATTAATTAAAAAAATTGTTGTTGTTGCTTTGATGCTTATCTTAAAGTGAAGTGAAAAGTATTTTCAACAACAGCACAACAAATTTGCAGTGTCAAACTGTGGCCCAGGGGATGCCCAAGGCAAGGTATTGCAGCACTTGGGAAAGATCGACAGAGAAGTTGTACAACCGAGAGCAGAGCTTTCTGTGGCATGGTGACAAGGACTCAGACTCAATAACACAAATGCCCTCTGCTTCTCTTTGTAATCGGGAGTCTGCCCGAGGATTTTCAAGATTTGTTTCAGTTTGTCTTTGTGCTCACTTTTTAGCATTTGCCTCATAGATTTTTCCACTGTTCTGTGACATCTGTGGGGTCTGATGACCAGGGTCTCAAACTCTTGTGTGTAATCATTGACGGTTTTCTACGTAATCACTAGGCGACAGAGCTGCAGGCAACACAGCTTGCAAGAGAGGACTTTTTCAGCCTGATTTCTGATTTTCAGATGAGCTCTAGGCATCACTCCTGTACCACTTCATCTAAGGTTATTGCAGCCCTGGTGTGACTGTGCAAAGGGTTTTGAACAGCTGGAGGCTCAAATGGGCTGAAAAACATGTACTGGGCTGCTCATCAGCTGACATTTACCAGCTTGAGTGACTTGGAAAACGTGAGAAGCAACATTTTGACACACCATTTGTCAGCAGCATTTGTGTTAAATGGATATAAAGTCTGTCTTCAAAAGTACTGAGCCAGATCTTCAGGCTGCATTACTCTGAATAAATTTTAAAAGTATGTCTTCCCTTCTTAGCGGACATTGCATGGTGTACTAGGTGTACTAGGTCCCTGAGGAAAGCAACAACAGGTGCTTTATGTCAGTCGTCTTTTTTTCATATGGGGAACATCAAGTTGAAGATGGGCTACGATATACTATATTGTTTTATTTCTCTCTCCACGGAAAATAAGTTGCATTTTATGGCAAGGTATTACCTAGTGCATCTTGGGGAGAGGATGTGGACTCTTAAGTTTCTGGTTGTTTGTTTGCCCAAGCCAGTGCCTCTTTGACGGGCTGCATTTCTACTTTCTTCACATTGCATCCATTTCTAGTGATTACTTTTCCTCTAAATAGCAGCCAAGGTTGACTAATTGTTGTTATCCATTATCTTTATGCAGCTGTCTTTTGGGGACTATTGGGATGATATGCTTAAAACCCAGTCAGGATTAATAAAGAGTTAAAGTACTGACAAATCCATTTTCTTATTAGCCTTCTTTTTAATTGGGGAAAACTCATAAATCTAAGGACTACCAATCCATACATCCCTTTTTCTCTCTAGCCAACATGTTTTGCATTAACGGGGTTCTATTAGCAATTTTCTGGTTGTCTGTAATTGCTGAAGAGGCCTTTGGGACAAACTGTACCAAGCAGCTACCAAAAATATATAGTGTTGTGTAATGCATTAGATGTCATTAAATGCTTAAATTAGATCTGTAGTGCACACATGTACAATCATTACTACTTGTAATATGTATCAACAGTTTCAGCTCTAAAAATTTAAGCTCAAGCTCTGTAGTAACCACTGTCATTAATTTGCTCAGACTGTTTCTCAGTACATATAGGGATTTGTTGGAGAGGGTCAATAATTAGTGGGATATTTACTGAGGTTTCTTCCTCTTTTTAAAGATAGTTTTAAATTTTATTTCAGTGGTTTCAGTGAGTCTGATTAGCTTTTGGAAATTTAAAGAAATGAAAAGAGCAAATCTTGAACTGGGAAGAAATGCCTGTATTCTTCTGGGCCCCGATTTCTGCTAACGCTGCTCGTGGAGTAGAACAATTCTACAGGAGGGTGTCTATCACTTATACTAGAATAGAGAATCAAGGAAATAAAGCTTCAAAACTTTCAAGACAAGAAAGTAGGGAGCTGCCTGGAAAAGAAAAATATCTTTAGAAAAATGATTTCAAGTTGCTAGGATATATTTCTAAGGTGAAATAAAGAGAGAGAAAAGATGTTAGAAGTGATTAGATCTCCAAACTACTTTCTCTGGCTGTAAATCCCTCTAAATCATTGCTTTAAAGAATTGTATACAAACTGACTGTGCCTCCATGAGGTAGTGAGGAGACTCCATTATTTCAGTGCTGGAACCAAGAGGATTGTGAGTCGGGTATTTGAGAAAAACACAAACTATTATTGCTTGGTTTCTTCTTGCCCAGTCCTTTTTCATTTAGGATACTTGTGGAATAAATAATAATATAGCTTTGGTTTTCCAGTTCAGTTTCTGGCGTAAAAATCCCAAAATGTAGGGATATATGCTTCTTACATATCAGATTTAGAAAGTTGCCGGCAGATTAAGCCAAAGGGATTCCTTTCCTTATCTATGTATTTATGTATGTATGCATTTGTTTGTTTTGTTACATTTGCCTTCATGACTACAAGTTTAAAACCAGTGAAATTCTGTTGTTCCACTTTTGTGAGACTTAAGTAAGCATATGATAATTCAAATACAGAAAAACAGGTGACTGCTCTTGGTCTCCTATTAACTTAATAGTTAAAAAAGGCTGGACTTTGTACTCCGAGTTTTATATATAAAAGCAGTATGTTTTTTTAAAAAAATAATAGTATTGTATGCAATTAATATGAATGAAAACATCTTTTTCCTTGAAATTTATGATGAAATGTAGTAGCACATATTTTCATTTTAGTGACAGTCTATACATTCTCTATCATCACAAACTGACTTTTTAAGTTAAACATGATCAGATATATCAAATGCTTTTGCATCAAAGTTTTTCTGTTTTAAAATGTTTTTTTCATTGGCTCTGAATTTTTCATATAGCATGATAATAAATAACCTAAATAGTGACTTGTTGCATCTAGGAATGAATTGTTTCTGTGAGGTATCTAGTTACATCAATTTTCAGAAGAATATCAAAGATTTTCCCACATGAAACAGATAGAATAAGTGAGACTTCAATGTTTTGGGTTCAGTACTGCTGAACTATACACATAGATCTTTATGTTTTCCAACTTCATGTGATTGTTGTCATGGATGGAAAGCACATGCCAAATAATAGCCAGATCTTTACTTTTCATTAATTAAATCTGAAAATATATATAAGAAAATAAAGCAGAGTACAAATTGATTAATGTCTTGTTTTTATAAGATGTAATAGCACCATCTTCATGAAAATTGTGTTAAGGTGTAATTAGGTTGTGGGTTTCTGAATGTGTCTGAAGGAGGTTAAACTTTCAACAAGAAGTTTTAGATTATTTTTTTAGAATAAAATAGCCTATTTCTGAGAATTTCGTGACCCAGAATGCCTAACTTACTAGATGCTGGTAATGTCTGTAAACTCAGTTGTAAGTGAGGAACAGGTCAGAGAAGAGAAGCACATGATTTCTGAGATTTGTGCCAGTGGGAGGGACTCAAGCCCAGGATTTTTCTGCCCCATTTACAGCGAGCTGAGTAGCAGCAGCAACAGTATTGCACTGGGGAAAGCTGTGCATTCCTTCATTGCTCACCTTTGTGCAGATTTATGAAAAGCAGCGTGGTCGGGATAGTCCACCTTATCTATTTTTCATCAGAAAAAAACAAGCACAACTGGTCCTTTTATGTGTGCAAACACATCTCTCAGAAAAACATGGGCATCTGGCTGACAGGGACTGAATGGGCTTATACATGTGTTTCACAAATGTAATAGACAAGGAAGCAGAACATTTATATGATACTGTTAATCTCAGATTAGTACAGGTGACTTTTATCTGCAACTTCTGATAATGGATAGGAAGCATGGATAAACTGTGGGAGACTTGCCAGCTCAGATCGGATCTCAGTAGGCAAGGGCTTGAGAGCACAGCTGTCTGAAGGCAAGCAAGGCGCTCTCTTACCCACAGGTGCAGATGCCCGTATCAAGGTATGTGTTGCTATGCTTAGTCCTCCGCAGAGGTATATAAGTGCGCAGGAGTGGATAGGGTCTAAGCTTCAATATGATTTTAAAGGAGTTTAACTACTTGTCATAGATGAGTATCGCAAGGAAGAAATTCTACAGAATCAACACGATGGACATGTGATCTGTTCAAAACATGACTTCTTACAGCAGACTGCATTAAAGCAAGCTGGCAGGTAATACAAGGGATAAAGTTGCTGTAGCACAAAAATTACATTACATGAAAGTACAGCTGTCTAATACCAATATGATTTCATTATTCCATTTTAATAGTTCAAAAGTAAATTCTGGTGTAATATTCTTCAAAAGTCACTAGAAAAAAAATCTTTAGTAACAATACTATGCTCAGGGTCCTTCCTGGTCTCTACAGCCAGGATCAGTCATTCTAAATGTATGATTTTTTATTTTTTTTTTAATAAACTATTTCCTGTTACAAGGGCTGAAACAGGGAAACAGTAGAACATACATTGAAACTCTTGATCAGGGGTCGTTTAGAGACTTTTCTAAATTTGGATCATAATACACACTCTTATCTAGTAAGCAATAGGGTTTGCAAACACAAAGCACCTCTTGTTTTGTAGCGGACATGTTGATTGCTTGCTAGGTGCTGTTCTGCATCACTTTTAATGTTGTGCTTCCCACAGCAATATTGTAATATCTTTTGAATATGAATTGATCACTTATCACATATGCAAAGAAACACGTCCAGTATTGTGTCCTGTTGTGGAAGGGATTTCCTGAAGCATTCACACCGCTAAGGAAGGATACAAAGTGTTGAGGCAAGGTTGTGCTGGTTCTTTGTTTCTGTGGGAATTCATTCCTCATGTTCTGGCTAATTTCTAGGAAAACTTTCTCTACTTCCCATGTAATCAGTATGCCTGTAGAAATTTCTATTACGTCAAAGAAGTAAAGTCATATGTTTGTAAAAAGGCCAAGTCCCTAGAGGACAACTTGAAATATTACTCCCAGATGGATCAGCCTGAACAATGCATTGCCAAAATGTAATCGTGTTTAGGGACCTGCCCATTAAGCGATATTGCCATTAGTGTTTACGACATTTTTGTTGTGCGGCTGAAAATATGTGGTATTCTTTTCTATTCACTATTGCATGCCATGTAACACTGAAGTCCTCTCTTTTGTTCTGCATGAAGTTTCCCCTGTAAATTGCTTTCTTTCAAAAACAAAGCTGCTGCCGTCCTCTCTGTCCCTTCCTAGTCAGTCTGAATGGGGCCAAGTTAAGGGAATCTGTCACAGTGGAAGCAGTGGAAGAGCTTCAGGAAACTGGTGAGCAAATAGATTAACCCTCACTGAGGTCAGTTGCTGCTCATGAGCATGCAGGAAGGAGGTGCTCTGAATGAAGGAGAAAATTGCTTGGTGTTCACACATTGAGAGGCATCAGAAACCTCCACCCTACTCAAGATATCTTATGTGTCTTGGAAAAATCTCTGATATACTACAAATGCTGCTGCCACTCACTCAGACATTAGGAAGCTTTCTTCCACCGATTTTAACCTTTGATGAGGTGGAGAAGAAATATAATATTTGTAAAAAACAAAGAATTAACCAAGGGATTTTTTACATTTATATCAGTTCTGTTTCTTGCTTTTTCTGTTGGAGCAAGGTCACCTTTTAAATAAGCAAAATACCAACTCTGGCTTCCCATCCCTTGAAAATGAAACAATATCTAAAAAGTACCTTCATAAAAGTATCATCAACATGATATCATAGTTGTTGTATCTTGTGAATCTGCACAACACATTTATTCAGCCTGCAGGCCAAAAGACTACTGCTATGTCTTAGTCCACTAACTGAGGATTCAGGTAGTCATAAAAGGCTCCTTCCGTCTTTCATGCTTTCATCTTCTGTGCTTTATCACCTGTAGTTGAGACTCTTTGAACTTACTGTCAATTCATTCTTATTCATTGCCTACTTATGAGGTCTTCAGTTACACCTATGCTTTTCACATGTGCTACCAGAGAAATCTTAACATAATGTGTTTCAGAGCTAGCTGAGGCTACACACTTTCAAATACTAGGAATCTTTTATGAAAGTTCAGAACTTTATTCAGTGTAAATATGTATACAGATTTATATTTTTTAAGTAAAGAAGGAAATAAATCTGAACAATTTTAATTCTATGTAGGCAGTGTAGCAAAGAATAGAGCTAGTGAGTGGATGGCAGTGTTGTCTGTAGAAAAAATAAGAACAACCTGGTTTCAATGAAATTTTCTTGGGGAAAGCAGAAGCGGGGAGGGAGACCACAGATTCAGAGAGCACCAACAGGAGTAAGAAGAAGTTGGCCCACCTCAGAAAAAAACAATTGCTTAAGGCACTCACACTGAGGTGGTTTAGTCTGGAGAAAAGAAGGCTTCAGGTAGACCTTATTGTGACGTTTCAATACTTAAAAGGGAGTTTATAGGAAAGATGGAGAGAGACTTTTTACCAGGGCCTATAGTGCAAGGGTAAAAGAGGTAATGGTTTTAAATGAAAAGAGGGTAGATTTAGGTTAGATATAAGGAAGAAATTATTTACTATAAGGGATGGTGAGACACTGGAACAGGATTCCCAGAGAAACTGTGGATGCACAATCCTTGGAAGTGTCCTAGGTCAGATTGGACAGGTCTTTGAGCAACCTGATCTAGTGAAAGGTGTCCCTTCCCATGCCAGGGGGTTTGGACTATATGCTGTTTAAAGGTCCTTTCCAAACCAAACTATTCTGTGGTTCTATGATTCATCCTATGATTCTATGTAGGAGACAGTCTTTGCTTTACACCAGTCAAGCAGAGGGTTTCTCTGTATTCTCATACAAAAGCTCCAGACCTTGTGTTAGTAGATATTCTGGTAAATATAAGTCTGTGTATCCTATTTATACTTTTAAAAAAATAAATTCCACTTTTCTCCTAATAAAGAACAGAAAAATACAACCATGATCTCTGAAATGTTTTGGGGTGTGTGAGGATGTGTTCCAATAAGATCTACTTGGGTATGCATTTTTGTTTTCAAAGGTGGTCTCAGCACAGGAAAGAACATTACACTTTCTTTTCCCAGTTTTCTGATTTAAAGAGTGGACACAATAATATCTTTTTGTGAACTCTCAGAGAACTCCAGAGAATGTTGAGTCATGTACTGCTACATTTGCTTGTATAACCCTAATTCTGGTTAAGAAATGTGTTCTTAGATCTGTATAATGATTTTTACCTGCATCCTATTTTATCTTTTGAGAGAATCACTATGATCACCAGTCTGCTTTACCCTCAGTCTAAGGTAATTTCATAGACCCTTTGTGAGGGCTTGATGTGAAACGGTATCCGCCAGTTGCTCCATTTCTGTGTGAGCCATTTTCAGACTTTCCTTACAGACCAAAGATGCTGCACTTATATAATGCGGCAAACCCTACCAATCTGCCAAGGTTTTAAGATCAAGCCTTTCAGTTTCTCCAGAAATTTTCAGAGATGGGCTTGAGATAAAGTTTTAAATCTGTATTGTTATGCCCATTTAAAGCACAGCTCTTCCTGTTACACAACAGAAAAACACTGGCTGCATTTCAAACATGAAAACATATGTTAGCATTTCTTAGCTTTTCTATTCCTGTTCCTACTTTTCTCTTTCATCATTTTAATGTAGATATGCTAAATGGATTAACATGTGCTCACTACAAATCAAAACCTTTGCAAAGGGGACCGCGTATCTGTGGACTTCTGTGAGGAACCTTGATATCCTGCTGCGGCCCATGTTTTCAGCCTTATTTTCCATCTTTTCAGTTCTGTCAGCCACAGAGGTGACCGGGAAATATAGTTAACACAATCATTGCTGTCTTATTCCCAAGTCACCACCCTGCTTTCTTTGTTTAATCTTATATACAGTAACCTATCCTAACTTGAATAATCTGTGTGAGACAGAGACAAAAAAAATGTAAAAATAGCAGATGGGTTTTAAAAAAAAAGAAAGATGAACAAGAGAAAATTTTGCTTTAATTTTTTTCCTTTGGTAGAGATATCTGTAATTTTTTAAATATCGTTTTCTTAATATCCTAATCCCTGGAACTGTGAAGAAGTTTGCCTCTGACTCTTTTTCTTTAAGATTTTTTTTTTAATATAAATAGAGCTATTCGAAAGGTGCTGTCAGATTCTATCTTTCTATGCTTGCAGAGATATTCCAGGAACAAGAGGACAGTTCCCAAAAGAGCGTATCTCTATTTAACCAGAGTTAAGGCTAGTTATACCAGTGATTAGATTAGCCTATCACACATACTTTTCTTTCCAGATTAATTTCCTGCATGATCTTCATCTGGTTTAAATAACAGTTAAATGATGTTTGCATTGTTCTTGCGTAGGTGAGGGCATCTTTAGATCTCATCTTTGTTTAGAGATGAATTGGTTCCATTTTGCCAAGCTCCTTGGTTGATACTATTGATATTTAAGGTAAGGAGAACTAGAGCACTGATGAAAAATTATATGTATAGTTTATCTCAAAGATCAATTTAAAATTTTTGAATTACTAGTTTTTCCTTCTTAGCTTTCAATTAGCAAGGTGAAAAGAACATGATGGCATCATGAAGAGTCCTTTAAAATGTATATTGGCCTGTTTTCAAATAGGCCGTGGAGTTTTTATCTACCAGACTATGATAAACTGATGGCTATATCTACAGTGCAATCACTCAAGACAATGTGCCTCATATAAACACCTCACAGCTGGCTTAGAATTGCTGGATCTGGTGTAATTAGAGAGTTCAGTTCAAGTCAGCAGCCTACATATCTACTCAACTTCTCAGACAGGCTGTGCAGTCAGTGTGTTAACTGACCTTGGGCTTCGTGTTGCCGCAGCTGCCATTAACCTTTGGTATCATCAAACTAAAGTCTCTTTGCCCATGTAACTATTAAACCTTCTAGAGTTTTAGTTGAACGGGGAATGTGAAATGGACTATCAGCATCAGTCTTTGCATTGATTTTATGGGGCATGTGCACTCACCATTTCACCAATGGATTTTTGACCAAATAGAATAAGGCAGCTAATGTTCAGCTTAGCCATTAGAACTGAAAACGATAATAAAATACTTTTGCATATCTTGGTTAATCTCAAACTTCATAGCTATGCTTAAAGGTGAATGCAAGATGAATAAACATCCCTTAAGAGTCTTTAGTGTGGTAATATGCTGGATTCATTTTAATTTAAAGTAGTGTGCTCTGCAAACCATACTGACGTTGGCCATATTGGATTTTAAATTATGCCGATTACTCTGCAGTGCCTCAATCCATGGAAGTATTTGCAGGCTTCTCTTAGGCTTTCTTTGGCTCTGAAAAGCCAGGTCCAGGGAATATATGGCAAGGCCTGATGCTTATCTTTCATATAATACATCTAAAATGTCAAAGCCATTCTGAGCACAGGCAGAATACATTTTTAATTAGGGTCTGCAACCTCAAGCTATAAAAGGTGAACCATGTTGTCATCTCTGTCCAGAGAGCACGTCTGAGTTGTTCCAGCAAGAAGCCCAGGCTGAGTAGAAGATGGCTCTCCTGGAGTTTTCAAGCTTCAGAGGTTTGATTTTGCTAGCTAATCAACTAAGCAGCAGTGACAGAAACACTGTGCCCACTAACACGATTCAGTGTTCTGCTGCAGCAGGAAGTTGCTCTGTGATCTTATGCATCTCCAGAGACATTTATTTTCCTGCTTTTTGGTCCGTATGTGCATGCTGGTTGCTTTTCTATCTGGCTGATGAGAACTGCAGTTTGGTACGTGGTTGGTGGGCACAAGTTGCAGCCTTGCATCTTCACTACCCTCGCTTAGTCCCCTTCGGAAGAAGCTGTCCCTTCATGATATATGCAGCACTTTACATACAGTTACATGGGCAAATACATTCTCTGCAAGTTTCCCTCATAATCCTATGCCATGATGTGGTTAAGCAGAATTTAGTAATAAAATATGTGTTAAGCTCGGCTTCAGCATAAAGGGGAATTCCTGCATGGCCCTTTTCAAATTAGAAAAGCATCTGTGTTTGATTTATTTGGCCTTTTGTGTTTATTTTTTGAGGTTTTGGGGTATTTTTTAAGCATTCTTAAAGACACTTAACTCTTCTAGATCCACATTTTGCATATGTGTCATCAAGACAGCCTGTTTATCTTCTGCCTCTGTTGATATGACAGCTGTTGATAACAAATAACCTCTCACTTCACAAATCCAATTTCTGAGGAACATATTTACCCCTGTCACTCTCATTAAATGGGAATAAAACACTTGTATATTTCTCCCTGGGTGCAAATAAGGGAAAATTGTGGTCTTAAAACAAAATTGATACATAAAACAATCTTCTCTGTACTGATCTTTCTTGCTCTCCCATCTCAAATTGCAAATTAAAAAATTCAATAACCCAGATGTATTTATATAACATTACAACATTTTTAAACTTAAGAAAACAAAAACTAAACCATTGTTTTGCTGGACTTTGATGAAGGATAAACTTGGCCTAAACATTGCCTTTGGGGCAGGTTTTTTTTTGGTTGGTTGTCTGATTTTGTTTGTTAGGACTTCTTATGTGCTGGTTTTATATAAACACATCTAAGTTATTACATTATTTTATTTGTAACTGGAGAGCAGCAGGAATCAGGAGGCAGAAAATATCTCTGGGATGAGAAATGCTACTGAGAGGACTCGGGTGTCAGCAGTGGGTGTCAGCAGGGCACTGGGCATGAGCACGACGTTCAAATCGTGCTCCTGCAGGACGGGGCTGGTACATCACAATGCTGCTGTATCCACACTTGTGCAAGAATCTGGCATGTTTCGGTCCCTTAGATACTATTCAGAATAACCGGCTCTGGATTAAAAACATAGAAATATAAAAAGAAAAGTACATTTTACAAAACTGCGTGATGTGCCTGCAGAACTCACCGTCAGAAAGTGTTTCAAGATGCAAAGTAAAGTTATATTTTCCTGGATTTTGCATGGTACAGACAACATGTTGAAACTACTTTATAGGATGCTCCATGAGCCATTTATAGTAGGTCTTCCTTGGTTCTAATAATAACCACTTTTTTCTAAATCAGTGCAGGGCTTACAATTGGTATGACCTCTTACTACCCTTGCTTTTGTTTATGGTCATTAATTTTGTATTATTATCACCTATCTCTTTTTTTTTGGCATAAAAGAAAACACAGGGGGCAAGAAAATAACATTATAATCAACAATCACAAAGTTCCTATTTTTTATATTCATTCACCTTACCTAGTATGGCAAATTCATTTCTCTTTCTGCCTAGAAAATTCAGGACACAATTAAAGTGAGTATATGCAATAAATATACTAATCTATGGTAGATTTCTCCAGTAATACTTATGGTTATAATGAAAGCTTATTTTACTGAAACTGAACAGGCATTGCTTTATATGGACAAAGAGAAAGCCAAAATTTAACTCGTGAAATTATATGTTGTCTATAATAAGAAAGGTTTAAAATTCCCTGATCTCAGAATTTATCAAATTATATTTAATGTATTCCAGATGCTACAATTAATCTTCCAAAAAACATATGAAAGAGTTCCATCTTATCCAAATCCATCTATCGGTGTCCCTTCAGTTACAGCTGAACTGCTTTGGGTCCATGTATGTTACATGTTATATGTCAGTTACATGTTTTTGAAGATAAATTATTTATGGATTATTCACAGTTAATTCTATCTTTTGATCAATCACTGGAGGGAAAACTATGTAACTATAAGGACCAAATTATTGTCAGACCAACTATTTTATAATCATTGAAAGGTTTTAAAGGCCATAAGATACAAATAATGTTGCATTTTTTACTATTGCACTCAATACAATATATCCAATATATGTATATAAAATATTTCCTGCCTCAAAGTGATTAAAATTATATGAAATAGTTACTTTTGACTTCTAATTCAGGCTCTATTCATAATCTTTTGGCAAGGGCATGAGCCCTAGGCATATTAAGACTTAACCAGCTCTTCACGGCAGAACACTGACTATTGCAAAACTGCATTTTTGGGTGCTATACTTTCTTATGAGAGCTTAAACTGTGAACCTAGCACCTCCTACAGTATATAGGAAATGGCACCCAAAAAGCCATCGCACTGCATGGGAATCTGCTTAAAAGAGCCACCAAGAAAAGCTGAGGTGGGAGAAGAGACCTTTCCTGCAGAGTAAAGTGAACCATCATGCACTCATGAATTTTCTGCTGTAGTCAGTCAGCAGCCTTTGGCACACTCTGTAGTTGGAGGAAAAAGAGTATCTTTTGCTTATTGGTTAAAGCATTCACCGAGGTTTGAGGAAAATCCTGTGCTTGAAGGCAAGCCATGCTTCCTGCTCCCAGGGGGTGTCCCAGCAATGGGGGTGAAGCGCTGCAGTTGGGGGGCCCCCAGCAGCGCTGCCAGCGGGGCCCTTCTTTGCCTAAAGCACCAAAGCACCAAAGCTCAGCGGTGACGGCAGACCTAGAGCGTTGTGGCTTTCAAAGAGCGTGGGGGTCCCCTCCCCTCTGAAGAACTTGAATATTTTCATGTAAATGTGAAGATTTGCAGTTTGTATCATCTCTGTTTTATTCTGCAGCCGATTTGGTGACTCCTCTGAAATCCTGACCCCAGAGCAAGGTGTCAGAGAAAGCCAAAGAAAGGACTGTGTGCTACTCCCCCTCTTTACATGTTTTGGGGGGTTGGTTTTTGAGGGGGCAGTTTTGTGTGTTTTTTGAGGTGGGTTGTGGGTTTGGTTGGTTCCCCCCCCCCCTTAAGGCATCATTTTGAATTAAGTAGCACATAATCAAAGTTATTGAATTCTGTGTAGTGTCTCTATAACTCAGTGTTATGAAGAAAACCTTCAGTCAAGCGTGGTTTTAATAACTGCAAACTGATGCCAAAATATTAATGGGTTTAAAGGATTTCATCCTCTCAGGTCTTCAGGAGAGTAATTTAAAGTTTTTATTTTTCCTTTGGTGTTTTTTTTCTTTTTAAAAGCTTTTCATTTTCAAATATCAGTGTTTCCTACTTTTGATATATTTGAAGGGGTTTTATGCTTTGTCAGCTCTCAGTAAAAATAAGGGTTTTTTCAAATGACCTGATTATCCCTATACAACATTGTTCATATAGGGAAGGAAAGGGAGTTGGAATGACAGCAGCATAACAACTGAGAGAAGAGAGAGACAGGGCTGAAAGATGTAGATTAAAATCCTTACAATTAAGGTTCCAGAATAACTGAGGTTGACTTGTTTCAATAAGTATGTCTATCTCAGTAAATGGGATGGAAGTTTTGTTTAAGGAATGGTCAATATTTCATCTTTTTGACTTCCCCCAAAAGTCTCTTGTTTCTGCAGAGTTTTAAGATTGATGATACCTTCGCGTGTTGAATCCCCAGGGAGTGTTGCAGAAGTGAATGCTGTCTCCCTGCCACCGCCTGTGGCAGAAGGGCTTTAGCTCATGCCTGAGGGAGATTTCTTTGCATTCTGGCATTTGACGTTTTCAGTCATTGACACTCACGGCTTGGTGGGAAATGCATCTTTTTTCTGAGAAGCCTAGGTTGGCTCCCAGTTGAAAGGATTTTGTCTGCACACTATTTATTGGTGTTACCTTCTTCTTGAGAAATAATATGCCTCCCACCTCTCAGGTTAACTTGAGACCACTCTCTAAATGTTATACCTAAAATTGTATTGTCTGTAGAAAATCAAAGGCGCCTTCTTAATTGCTGTAGGTAGCTTGTAAATGTGGTGAGGGCATGTGTGTCCCCCCAGAGCTGCTCTGCCCCAGCAGCTCTCCTGGACGGAGCAGTCTCAGCAAGGGAGCAGAGGCAGGACCTCTGTCCCTGCCCCTGGGCTGGCCCTGTGCTGTGGTCCCTGCTCTTGCATTGGCCTTACCATTTGTGAGACCACAGGAGGCTGCAAGGGGCTGAGCAGGCTGAATGCTAATCGCTCCAGGCCTGAGGGGTGGAGGGCTGCAGCAACCTACACTCCGATTAAACTGCTCCATAATTTGAACTACATCTGCTCCATCCCCTCCGTGAAAGTGCAGTCCTTCTTCTCTCCCACATATGTGTTTCTTGAAGACCCTTCTTGGTCCTTTTGTGCAGGAGGAGTGAATTTGAATAAAGCTGTGCCTGTGGTATTTACTCTTCCACCTGATTGCGCTCCCTAAACTGGGTTATAAAATCAAGAGATTCCCTTTTCGTGGAGACTGTCTCTAGATTTACATTTTTACTATGTTCTAAAGTAATATTTTTTTAAATTTAAGTGGCTTCTGGTTGCTCACAGCATTTTCATGACTGACAAGAGTATTTTATGAGTCACAGGCCATAAAATGTGCATAATATGCAAGGACTACTTCTTAAGCTTCCCTAAAACCATCCATGACATACCGATGTTTTAGGTGTCAAGTTGGGAACTTGGGGTGCTTCTCCCATGGTAGCTTCGTCCTGCTTTTTCAACTTTAGGAACACGTAACATTATATGGTCAGAGACCCCATTTCAGCTTCAAGAGGGCACAGCTTTTACAATGCATTTAACTCTTCTATGTGAGCCCGTGGCCGTTTTTTCTCTGAGTTACAACTGCATGATCAAACCTTTAAGGCTTAAACTGTGTCTAATGCCAATCTCCAAAAGTAAGCTGGGAATCATTTTACATTCAAATAAAGATAGTGCAGTCCTACAAACACTGATTGGTTTCCAGCTCACTCCTCTGGTTCACAGGTGTCAGTGCTGGTATGGTGACAGAGCTAGAGTACGTGGCTAGTGACTTGAAGAACAGCAAGCCTGTGATTGCCTTGATTTAAATAAATTGTAGCTGCTGTGCAGCCACACTAGAAATTTATATTCTGAAGTTATAGAAAGCTGACAGATCAAGTGATCTGCTGCTGAAGTCCTATTTCTGCTTCCCTATTTCCAAGGTTCAAAGAAATGTGACATAATTTGTCCCCTGTCTTATTTCTAAAGGTAGAGGTAGATTTCTCTTGCACAGGACATGTCACAGAGCACAGGAATAAACTGGTGTGTCACCATTTTTTTTTTTACGCTCCAGAAAGAATGAGGCATCCTTTGTTCCTGATAAATCCTGAGTGCTGGGGTTGAATGAACGAATGAAGCTCTGGGCTAAGTGCAGATCTGGGCTTTCACTGAGGGCCATTAGTATTATCGCTGCACAGGTTCCAGAGACAAACATTGGTTTATGCACGAATATAGAGTAAAAGTGATGGTACCTACATTGCATGTGACTGTGTCACTCGGTTCCAAGTATTCATATGTTTCTGGGAATGTGTGTAATTCTTCAGTCTCTTGGGTTTGATTTGGAGCCTGACTTGTATATACAAAATCTGTGGGAAAATTTAAATTGTCTTCATTTTCTATTTAAAAGAAGACTTAGTGCCAAAACAGAATTTCATTACCATTTTTGTATTGGTCGGTAAGTATCTGAAGAACACTGTATGCTATACGATTACTAATACAAAATAGTAAAGATTCCACAGCAGAGACTGAGTATTGGCCAGATTTCTCAGCAGAGACCACGGGAGGACATTCCTTCTTCATTTTGTCTCTCTGCCAAGGAAGTGACGCAGATCATCTTTTTACCACAGAGAACTTGATGTTGTGTGCTGTTGCTTTGTTGTCACAAGAAGTGTGCACGCGTGTGTGTATATAGGTAAGTATGATTCATTAGTACCAGCCCTACCATTTTGTGTCACTGGCTAGCAAAGTTTCCAGAGATGGATATCAGTTTAGTCTTCAATGCATAGTAAAAGCAATAGTACCCACGCTGATGCAAGTGACTGAGAATTGAGATAGTTGCTTATGTTGGTTGGATTTGTAGTTGTATTCAGATTGACAGAAAGAAGTTCAATCTTTAATGACCTCCCAGCTGTTCCAGAAGGAGCCTACTTAATGAAACACTTTACCATGCATTTGCTGTGTTCTGAATTTATTCCTTATACTCAGCAGAGAGATCACTTCTTAAATAAAAGTATATGTATCTACTTATCCATAACCACTGATCTTAGTCGTGCTACAAGTGGTAATCAAAGAGCAACCATAGAACCACTTGTGCCTCTACATCAATGCCAGGATAATCTTTATTTTACTGTTGCACCTTAGCACTTATCACAAGGATTCAATGCCTCTCAACTTATGCAAACATGGCAGATGATTTAGCTGTATTTTAGTGTATGTTATTTATCTGCTGAACTTTATTTCTCATGAGGCAATGGCAAAATGTTTACTTTATTTTTGTTCATGTTTTATGTCTGTAAGTGTTGGCACTCAAATCCTATGGCTGTATATCCTAAAGCTTTATTTTAATTTTGTGAAATACTGGTCATCGTAACTACTTTTTTTTAAACTTTTTTTTCTGTGGCTACTTTTTCCTGACTTAAAGGTAATGCAGTTAATATAATCTGAAAAATAGCCATTGTCTCACTGTTGCTGATTGCTGCTACAGGATATGAAAGTTATATTAGCTACCTTTTTTTCTACTGCAGTATTAATGGATCCTAAAATGCGAAGCTTTTCCAAATGAAATAGCTGATGCAAAATGGTGCAGCTCAAAAAGGGAAACTCTCCAAAAGGTCAAAGCAGGCATGACTACATCCAGGAGCAGAAGCCTCATGGCTTTGCAGGAAGATGCAGAAGACAGGACTGGCTGCTTTGGTTAATAATATAGATGCTTCTGGCAAAATAAAACTTGAGGTTTTGCTGGATCAATCTGCCCTTGATCCAGAGGTTTTGCTGACTCTCCAGGAGACACAAGTGGGCATGGATGGACTTTCCTGTGAGATGTCATGATTTCACTCTTCTGAGAAATCTCAATGTCTATTCATTAGAGATTGCTGTGTCTTTCGCTGATCCATATGGTAAATTGATGGAAGTGTTTCTCAGGGTCCTTTTTTCATGGACTGTGTTTTCATTATTTTAGTAAATTTAAGAGGCTGGAAAATGGCAAAAAGAGTAAATAGATTTTCTTTTCATGTTGAGAGCTTAAAGGCCATTTGGGAGATTTCTCTCATGAGAAAAAGTTTGGGAAGTTATGCCAGTCTTTTCATAATAATTTGAATTACATTTGCATAACCATTATACTTTTACAGAATTGTTCAAAGGAGAACTCTGGATATTTTAAATTTCATAGTAGTTATTTATATGGCTCAGAAACAATAACATTACATTTTCTGTACTAGTAAAGATAATAGGTATAGGAATCTAAGTTCATGGCTTGTTCCTCAGTTGTCCTTTTGGTCCTATAATATTTGCCATTTCTCTAACACGTAGCTATCTGTACGCAGTCTCTAGATGAGATCTGAAGTAAGCTGATTTTTATCAAGCCACTGGGTAATTCTGACCACTTCATCTGACAATTTTAGTACTATGCCATGGCAGCTGACCTATGTAAGTCAGGGATTCCTCTGTCACCAGCATACCGAAAAATGGCTTGGAGCATTCTTTCAGCGCGTGCCTGTTAAAGGTAAGAGAGGGAAACACTTGCTTTCTGTGTATTAAAAACGTAATAACTGTTAGGTGGAATTAGGGGATGAGCTCTGTTTTCATTCTGGGTTTGTCAAGGCTTTGAAGGAAGCAGCCGTCTGGGCCTGTTGTGGCATCACATTGTTTTTACGTAGAAAACATGCTATTGTCATTGCACTGTTCTTCAAGCCAGAAGGAAATTTGTGACAGGTTCTTCTTGAAATCTGTAACACTCCTGTGAGTGTAATATTTCAAAGGGGCAAAACCATGAATTCCCTGTATTAAGGGGTTTTGTCTGTACAAAATACGTAACAGCAGCAGTGCTCGGTATGGTCTTGGTGCTTTTATTTCAGCTCAAAGACCACCATTTTCTCTTAGTGTGAGTACTGAAACAAGACAGTATGTTTTTCTTTATCATATTTAGTGTTGCATGAGGAGTAGATAATCCTCAATTCAAGCGGATAAGCCTGAAAGGGATTTCAGCTGCTTGTCTTTAGCACAAAATCTTTTCTCCACCTGTTTTCTTTTTCGTTGTTGGTGGGTTTTTAATAAACAGTTTGTATTATCAGTACAACAGCAGGGTATTTTTTGTCTAGCATGACAGACATTCTGGCTGGCTGACCCATCAGTTTGGTGTAAGATACAGCAAGAAAAATAATAAATTCTGATCAAGGCAATGATGTGATTATGAATCATTCTCGTCCTGTGAAAAAATAATGTCCTCTGTAGGAAGCATCATTTCGTAAGCAAAACCAGATTGGAGAAAACTGCTCCGGCACAAATGTATGCTCTTAAATAGGCACTGCATCATCCAGGAAACTCACAGTGGCAATCCTTTCCGATTAGAGACTAAGGTAGTCAGTTAATCAACTGGCTTTTGCATTAGAGATCTCCTTATCATATGCCTTGCCAAAGATTTAAGTCAAAAATAGGGTTCAGAACTTAGCATACAGTTTGCATAAATGATTGCTGTTCTTTTGATGCTCCTCTGTCAGGAAAAAAGGCACTAGTTTCTACAACAAGACTGACAACACTTTGTTTTACGGATTCTAGTTTTTCATCAGCTCTGTAGCCTCGGAAATGCAGAGCATATTATGAATACTTTGGAGGATTCACAGTAAACTTCATGTCTCATTCTGAGGCCGTTAGAGCCTTTAGCTCTTGGTCTTTTCTGAGTAGCCTTCTGAAAGAATAAGATGGAGAATAAAATGTTTTCTTCTCCCTGAGAGCCAAGTTTGCTGCAGAGTTCAGCAAGGAGAAAAGTGTAGGTGGTACTGAAATTGCCAGCTCACTACCCCGACCACCTCTGTTATTGTCTTCAGTGCATGATGGTCTTGATAACAGTGGCTGACAGGCTTTGGGCCCGTTCTGAAACTTGTATTTTAGGCCAAGCATTCTTAGATACTCGCTTTTTTAAAACATATTTTCACTTTTCCCTGTTATGAAGATATGCCATATTAAGTTATTTTATAAAGATTTTCAAAGACTCCAAATTTTCCTCTCATTTACCTTTGTTAAAGCATAGGCAGAAATCTCTGATGAAAGCAGACTAAGACAGGCTTTTACATTAGGAGCATTATAAGGTACATTGCGTAATGCCATTTGTGCTGATATGATTTTGTTAGACGAGTAAAACCGAGGAGAAAGCCAAATTCATATCGAGTCAAAACCACTAATACTTAAGGAAACTGTTCTATGCACTGCATATTAAAAGAATAAATGATTTCTCTATAAAGAGCACTGCACATTGTAATTTTTAGAACTGCCACTTACATGACTAGTGCTTTTCCGTTTGTCGTAAAGAAAGACTTGATGTTTTAAATAGTGGTATTGGAGAGAAGATGAGTAAAGATCCTTCTGCAAGGTATTTCATTTGAAGAAGGCAAAAAGAAAGGAAACGTTTGGTGGTTTGGGGTTTTTTTTCTCCTCATTAGATGTTTGCAGATGAAATTGCATTGCTGGAGTAATCTATTTTAAAAACAAAACATAAGTGCTATTCCTTTACTGCCCTATCCACCAAGGGGGTGATCTTCTGTTATTTTTCCACCAGAAATTCAGCAAGATACCTGCTGTCAGGACCAAATCACCTGAATGGTATTTGAGTCCAACTACTCTGTTCCAAAACCACCCACACTCCACCCTGGGTAGCATATGATGCATATGCTAATGCAATAAGCTGGTCAGGAAATGCAAATTCTAATCAAATTTCCCCCCCTCCCCCACTGGAATGATTTATGATGTGCATTCTCTAATGCACATCATAAAAAAGTATGGTCACAATGAAGCACAGCTCAGAGCCACTTTATCATATTGCCTATGAATTATGATATTAACAGACAAAATTACGGTCCTGGGAATTCTTGCAAGGATCCCATCCATTTCAACAAAAGAAACTGCAGTTGTGTCAATAGCCAGGCTGCCCTGCCCACCAAATCCTCTTGGTATTTCCATATCTGAGCCAAGATTTGGAAGGGACATGAAACAGGGAAAGAATAGAGAGGCCAGGATGGCAGAACATGTTTCTGTCTCTGTAGCATGCTAGAATATGGCTAAAAGAGTCTTCCAGATGATATAATGTTATTAAAATACATAGAAAATAAAATTGCCTAAACTCTTGAGCTTGTGTGCTGTGGAGGAGCACAGTGCAGCAACACAACATCTAGATAGCGCATCTCCATTCGTTTGTTCTTGTACTCACGGTGAAGGCTAGGGACCTGCAGTTTTACAGAATTTATTGACTATCCTCATGACTTGAACTGGAAGACAGGTCAGAGCCACCTAGACCCTGGCTCAGTTCCTCTTCAGCGGTGCTGGACTTGGCTCTGAGCGTATGCTCACTCGGCACTGTTTGTTTTCTCATCCCTCTCTGAAGTTTCTCCCACTGATTACTTCTGACAGCTTACTATTCCTGCTAATTAGGTGACAATTTAATAATTGATTTGTAGGTGTTTGCTTATTAAAGTTAATCATGAATGCACACTTGTAATTTTATCTCATTTCAAAGGAGTGTGATCACAGCCAATGAAAAGAGGGCAGGAGGGAATGATTCAATGTGTGCGCATAATTTTCTTGAAAACCATGTAAATGCTTTTCAGATTTTTTTAAATGCTGTAGATTCAGCTACTGGCTGAGCTGAAAATGCTGGCAGTAACTGAACAGAGAATCAGTTATTTAATCTAATGAAAATCTTACCTGAATGGCTAAAAGCTAAGGACTGGGAATCCTTAGACAAATCTCCAGGAGTATCAAGCACATGGAATGCAACCTGTGGTGACATAAAGGAGAGCTGGGCTGTTCAAAATTTGTCAGCATCAGCCTCCGTACTTACATTTCTGTACCTGTATTTATTCTTACTTCTCCCACCTTGAGTTTATCCTGTGGGTGTAAAACATCGGACAGTTTTAGTCTAATGTTAGTCTGTAAGTGTCTGTGGATGTCCCCTCCTGAGTTAAGTGTTAGTTGGTAAATGTATCAAAGGTGATTTTTACAAGTCATCCACTGAGAGAGCAGTGAATATAACCTAAGTGGATGTCTTCCTTGTCCTTATGCCAGTGAATTTGAGTGCTTTCTTTATGTGGGGTTCTAGACCCTCATATTTGCATCTAAATCTTGCTGTGTATTATTCCTGGTGCGATTATGGCTGAATTTTGATGAACAATATGTTTGTCCATGCCTTTTACTCTCCCCTGGACTTTCCTAAGAATGGAACTCTCCTGCTGGTCTTTTTGAAATAAAAAGGATAAAGGATATACAAAGTATTTCCTTCTTTTCCATGCATATCAGAAAAAAGATGATTTTGAATTCAGTTGATCACAAGTTTGGAACTGGAAAAAAATCATCGTAGTGTAAGGAAATGTGGGCTTTGCAATTACACGATGGAGATGGCCATGAATAGCAGCGCCAAAGCGGAGAGCCACAGTGAGGCTGCGAGTGTAAAGGGGGTGTGAGCTGGTGAAAGTGCAGAGCTACAGCTGGGGAGGCCACCGTGTTATCTCCTGACCTGGATAACAGGTCATACGTTATTTCCCTGTTCTAAAGGAAACAAATGAGTAAGGAGGTTCACTTTCACTTCCCACCTCTGAAATGGGCTGGCAGCCAGCCAGACACAAGTATAGCATGGGAAACCGCTTGCATGCAACTGAGCAGCTGTGGATTAGTTTCTCACACATGAAGGGGGCCTTAAGTGCATTTAGCACCTTTGCTACGCTCCCGCCACCTTTGCTGCATGTCCTGCTTTTCTCACCCCTGGGTACATAGTGCCAAAGTGGGTGCCCCTTTCTCACCACCTGGGAACTGTCATGAAGTGTTTGTAAGAAGTGTTTCATTTGAAACTGAAGTGTGCTAAAGTGCTTCAGAGAGCTCAACTTCAGCGATGGCAGTGTAAGTGCTTTGCTGAGCAGTATCTTACAAATTGCAGGTATGCATCATAGGTCCGTTTGTTTTCCAGAGGTTTTCTGGTTTGAGGCTTTTCTTCCCCCTTCTGTTATAGCTCTTAGTAAAACATCATTAGATTTGTTCATCTGTTTGTACTGCTTACATTCACTGATCCCAGGCCTGCCCTGGCTCTGTGCTGGACCGCAGCCAGGCGCTGTTGTACCACAGGAGTCAGGGTTAGCGATCATCTTCAGTTCGCACCAGCTTTATGGTGTGGAGCTGCTTCAGGGGTGAGGAACAACATGAAAGTAATGGTATATAGGCTTTAAGTACAGGACAGGTGAAAGGAGCAGGAGGGCAACTAGTGAGCTTAATCCTGCGAAATTGCCAGGGGCAGCTGCATCCCTGGCCACAGCTAATCCATTGTAAAGTGCTTGAGCTGCTCCTCCAGCAGATCTGTTCAGATGTCTACCTCAAGCTAATTTTCACAAAATATACCTAAACAATGGCTCAAAGAGGAGAGAGGACAGAGATGTGAAGAATAGGAAGAGGTTTTTCGAGTTGGTTTGTGCTACATGTCTGTGATAAGTTGCTCTGTGCCACTTTGGTGATGCAGAACAGCCATAAAGCTGGTTTAACAACATGGATTTTCTGGATTTACTGCTTCACCAGAGCAGTACAAAACAACTGGAGTGTAATGATGAATCAGTCCTGTTTATTTAATTTTGTTTTGCATACTTGATCTTTACAGCAACATTATTAATAGTTAAAACTTGAGAAAAATTCATCTTTGTTTACAGCAGAAGCTGAAATAATTTGAGAAAAAGGATGTTTTCCTCTGATTTTCTTCAACTTTTTCAGTTAAACTGCATTTGAATTTTGAATCTCTTGAGACTCATTCCTCATTATCTTTTCTCAGGGTTGTGTGTTTGTCATTTCCCCAGAGCTGAACTCCCCAGGGGTAAGAGTCAACTTCACTTATTCTTTAAATATGAGGCAATAAAGAACAAATGCATTCAACAAATAGAAAGGAAGAACAATGCAGTAAAAGTAAAGTCATCACCATGTGCGGTTATAATTATTGCGTGTTATCTTCTTTTGTATCTCTGCTTTACCTCAAATATCCTCTTACATACTTTTCTGTGCATACATTCTACTTAACTGTAATGTAACTACATATTGGACCAGTTCTTCAGCAAATAGACTCTGCTGATGATGGAGAAGTTGGAGGTTAACAGTGTATGTGTTGTGAGTCCTGCCAAAGACTTTGGACTGTTTCCATTGAGTTCAAAGGTGACTTTAGCAATTCAAACTGTGGAAATGAAGTCCTGAGGTGTGGTAAAAATTATCAGCTGCATTCTTTAGTAGCTCCTTAGAAAGCTTTAGTTCAGTGCAGATCTTCTCTTGGGCCAAAGAGTTTGGCATTTTCCTTTGTATTACATTTATGGCTCTGCTACTTCTTATAGCAACAAATGACAGCTAAATCTAAAGCATCTCCCTTCTTGATTGCATTTGATTAGTAGTTTTCTAAGGCAGTAACTTTACAAGCCAAAAGTTGAAAGCTGGGCTTCACATATTTGTGTTCAAATGGAAAGACTTTGTCTCTACCCCCTACCAATTTATGGGGGTTATATTTATTCATTTTCAGCCAGCTCTAAAGAAAAAACTTAGGATTGTAAACACCTAAAATTGAAATGCAATGACATTTAGTAAAGTGTAATTTCTCATAATACATCAAATATTTTTTCCCCTATAGATGGCCTCACCATCCTGAGGAAATGCCAGGAAGGGTCTATATTTGTCATTTGTCTTACAGCGAGAGCCAATCTCCTTTTCTTGCAAAAAAATGGTCCAGAGATTATCCTGCAGTGTTACGAACCATTCTCCCATCCACCAAAGAGAACTCGACATACATCTCTCAAAGTCTGTCTGCAAAACATAGCTGCCAGCTCAGGGGCTCTTGGATGGCGGATGCTTTACTCCAGCACACCATGCTCCAGAATGCGCAGAATGATAGATCCGCAGTGTTTGCAGGGGGACCAGAGTAGAAGACACATAGACCAAAAAAAGCCATATATTCTCTGCCAAAAATCAAATCATGCAGGTCTTTTTCAGAACAGCTAAAGAAAGTTGTAAACTGTTTATTTACCTGTGGATTTTTGAAATGTGATTTTAAATGAAATACAGCATATTCATATTGAAAAATATATTGAACTTAAGCTGAAATTTGAATTTCATGGCTTTTGGTGTCTGTGGTTATCCACTTAGTTATTAAGAGCAAATTCTAATGGGAAATAAGCCCATTATTACATTCTGACACTGAAAACAGTAATTTCATTGCTTCATTAAGCAGGTACCAGTAAGTTCTATGTCCCATCTGAAATATTTTTCCTAAGTCATATTATTGCAAACATCTGAAATACATCCACTGAGCAAATCTGATTTTTCTGAAAACTGCCAGTGAATAAACACACCTGGAGAGACATCCTACTATCGCTCCTTTTTTATCAGGTTCTACTACTTAGAATGTCATTAAAGTTAGTTGTAAAGAATGTATCATTTTGACTCATTAGAGTAAAGGCACCCTTGACAACTTTAGAAGAATCCATGCAAATTTTAGAATTTGTGTGTATGTATAGCAGCCTTGCAATTTCATGCAATCTTCTGGAAAGTTAGTGATAATAATTTTGTAGTAAAGTTTATCGGTATGTACCCGGGGACTCAAAAAGTGCCCTTTTTTGTAGTACAAAAGTTTAGCTCCGTTTAGCTTGCTTATAAGCAACAGGCTTCTTGTTTGCTTAAAGAAAAGTAAGGAGGCTTTAGAGATATCCGGGATGGGTTTCCCCACATTTCTTTGAAGCCGGAACATCACCTTTTGTTTTGCTTTTCAGTTTCCCCCTCAGTGAACTTGCCCTGCCTCTGGGTTCTCGGCATGAGCCTTTTCTGCATTGTGCATCCCCAGGAGTGGCTGCCCCCGGGAGGCCTCGGCACCCGCGTTTCACTGGGTCTCTCCGGCACGGTTTGGGGGACGCTGTGAAGGCGAGGGGTTTGCAGAGCTGCCGGTGAGCCTCCAGCACCGCCGGGCCGGCTGGCTGGGAAGGAGAGCGTGGTGTGACTGCTTTGAGGCTGAGTGTGTGCAACTGGGTTTTAAGCAAAATCCTTTCAGCCTGAGGATCGCTGACGTAAAGTCTTCCAGGTTTGCTTTAGAGCCAGGTTTGAGTCTGTGGGTGGAATTTTTAAGCATATTTATTCGATAAGGCTGCAGTTTCTGGGTGCAGAAAGCACCCGTTCATTGGCAGCTCCTGCTTCCCTTCACTATGAAGCGGCTGGCCTGCTTGGGAGAGCCGTGCTGGCGGGTGGCCGCAGAGGCACCAGCCTGCGCCGGGGCTTTCACCCAGAACACTTTGAAATTGAGCTTTCACTTAACAGCTGTGGGACACGTGTGGAATTGGCAGAAAGCTGCCATGGTATTTCCTTCTCTGCGTGAGGTAAAAGCACCCAGTGCTGCAAAGTGAAATCCATGCTCCTTACTAGTGCAGGGAAGTGTCCTGATCTGCTAAGCCAATACAGAGCAGCCTGGTTTGCACTGAGCAGAGATATTAGGGCAGTGGCAGCTTGTTTATTATTTTTATTTTTGTTTTCAATTCTAGCTTTCCAGGGGCCTGCTTCGAAACCTGGTGAAGCCCCTTGAAGGCTCCATGGGTTTAGGCTGAAGTAAAATAAGCAATATCTTGCTTTTCAGTTCCAGAGAAGTGAGTCCCAAAATACACTTTTTAAAAGGGTAACTTTTGAAGTTGAAAAGTTGTCTGCTTTCTCATGTATGACCCTTTCAACTTGCTCTGGTGTTGTGAATTGTTTACATTTCTTCAGGTAAATCTGAAGAGATTTTGTTCTTTTTTCCTTGATGTTTATTGCACGACATATTGTAAACTGTAAAGAGACTTTGGTAATTAATTTAGTTTGTGGCTCCACATTAACAGGATCATAATGACTTTGTTTCTTATTTGGAGTTAAAGTTGTCACAGGTGTTACCAGGTCTCTAAAAGTAGTAAATTTGCTGTACAACTCCATGGATTTCACAAATAGAGTTGAAACAACCTGATAAAATTAATATGTGCTATTTTCTGTGAAAATGTGCTTTCTTTTTTTTTTAATCCTTGATAATAGTTTAATTCAAGAGTTTGAGTCCAAGAACATTCTTTGAACAGAGCTGTAACTGCTTATGAATATTCCAATTATGGAGAAGGCAGTGGTAAATCATCTTGTCTTCATAGAGAAAGAGGAGTGTCGTTGTGTGGTGAAGACTGTAGGTGGGTAATCAGGACTGTAGAATCTGAAATACTTTTTTTTGCCATTGACTTTCTGTTTGACTTTCAACAGTCATTGGTACTTTTCTTGCTTTGATTCTTCTAAATATGTCGATAATAGAAACAGACAACTTAGAGATATTCATAATATTCTCAAAATGCTTTTCAGCTCTTAGCAGAAAAATGCAAAGATAAAACAAAATTAATTTATTAACTTGCTAATTATTTTCTTCTTTTACTTGTGATATTCTAAAATGAAAAGGAAGTTATTTTTCAATGGTTTCTTGATGTAAAATTGCTAATAATAAAGATATTTGAATGGTCTTATAGGTATGCAGATACTGACACAACAAAAAGTAATACAGCTTTTTCTTTTATTTATTAAGTTCTGATTCTTCCTTCTTTTCTAATAGCCAATTTTGGTTACTATTGAAGTACGAGTAAACTTAGTTCAATTATCCATTGCCTTCAATAGGGAGTTCAATAACATCAAAATTAGAACAGCAGAAATTTGGGGGGTTTTCAGTAAATTATTCAAAAATAATTGAATACTCCATGACCAAAGGAGTTTTGAAAAGGGTTTTCGGGTTTTGGAAATTGCCTCTTTGTTTTCCTCAATTAAATATGATCTTACATTTCAGTAGGTTTATCTGGATTTTGTGCTTCTTTGAATTATTTATAAAGCTTCAAATGGAAACACAGAGTCTAGGTAGTGTTGAGAAGAAAAAAAATTACACGTAATATCCACAGTAAATGTATTAGGACTACACAGAAGTCTAGTACAGTGTGAAATACAGGTGAAAAATACACTTCTGGTTTTTTCAGTGTAAGCTGTGTGACAGTCACCAGTTCAGAGGAAGAATGACTAAACAGCACTGATTGCTAGTTATGTCACTCTTATTAGGGATATTCTGACCTCCTACCAGGAGAAGGAGGTGGGAAAGAAGAAAACCACCATACGCAGCCCTGTCGGGGTGACGTTGACTGCAGTGCTTAAACTTTTCTCTCCAAGGAAGTAGAAGCTTTTGACATTCAGGTGCTTCATTTCTTTCCATTTTCTTTTTTAATCTCTTTATAATTGTGAGATTGATGCAATCAATATTTCTTCTATACATTTTCTTAGATGTGTTTTTAATTAATGCCACGTAGATTAATCCAGGAGCTTCTAGTCCTGAGACCATTATCTATTAAAATGGGAGGCTCACTTGATATTCAGAAGAGTACAGGGTGGAATTTGTACTAGATACTCCTGTCTGGTACACATAGCCGGTGAGGAAAATTTTCCTTATGTTTTGTTTTCTAATCACAGTATACTTTGTGCTTGGTGTGTGGGTGCTTTGTGCTGGTTATCTCCTCGTCTTCAACTCTTTCTGACTAAAGTTCACTGTTACTGTCTTAAGTGAATTTAGTGCCTTACGTGAAGTTTGTCCACTGATGTGTGACTTTATCTCTTGTTATGGCAAACACCCTGCAAAAACCTGATGAGGTAATTGCAGGTGAAGCAGTGCAAATACCCTCCCAAGATATTGGCTGAATTATTAAAAGCAACGCTTAAATGACGGATTAGTCCTTCTTTAGAGTAATAAAAACACGTAGGACAAGACCTGCAATACACTTCCTACACTGAAGTAATTTTAAAACATCCTCCAAAATTTATATGACATTTTGAGAAAGGAGTGTATCTTCTGTGTCTTCAGGTCAAGTGTTATGGATAATATCAGTTATGGTAAACCATGCAATATCATTTAGAGCTCCGGAAAGTAAAATGCCCTAGATCCTTTAGCCTGAGAGAGGAAGAAAAATCATTAATCATCTAGGAGCTTCCTTAAGATACAGAAGCACACTACGTTACGAGAGTGAAATAGATGTCAATTAACCGTATTTACTGTGCTTTTATGATGGATTGTTACTTACTGAATTGCATTGAAGCAGTAATAAAACATGAAAATGGTGAGATCAGTTCCAAACCCCTTTATTGTGCATTTCATTGGTTGTAGTCATGTGTTTCAGCTGACAACCACTTGGTAAAATGAGCTGCTGCTTTCCCTTGTACTCCAAGCTGTGAGCTCAGCACCACTTTGTGAAACCCAGTTGGTGAGACAAATGTAGGTTTACTACGTAAGAATTACTGATATGTCTCTGAAAGTAAGATTTATGTCTTTGGGCTCTGTTAGACAACAGGAGGAGACGCGTCCTCAGCACTTTCACCCAAAGACAGAAGGTGCTCACAAGGCCAGTGGTTACAGCTGAGACATGGAAAGAAAATGCCAGAACACACAGCCTGCAGTGATGGCATTTTAGCACTTAGCATGCACACAGCAGCAAAAGAAATGAATAACCATGTGCAAACCTTTATGGCAGTCCCTGAGAGGTCATGGCCATCGTATCTAACCGTGCAGTGCTGTGTCTGTGATAGATGTGTGGCATCCCTAGCCCTCCCAGGAGTCTGGGCTGTTGACATAGGGAAAGCACTGCTGCCTTCCTCTCGGCATGGACTGGTATGCCAGACGCACATGTGGTAATCTTGGTGGAGAGAGGAGGTTATTTTGTGCTCATAGTCTCTAATAAAGGCAATTCATGTGAAAAATGTTTCTTCTCTGTGTATAGAAAAATGAAGAGGTTACCTCTGAGTGTTAACTAGGTGTTAGCCTGTATTATGTGAAGATACATTGCCAAGATATATGGACTCAGAGACAAAAAGTATGAATCCTATACATAAGAATTTATAAAAAAAATAAACCCCAAATTTTTATTATATAGTGGACACATAACTTCACAAAGGTTCATGTAATGAACCTCTTATGCATTCCTTTGTTTTTCCTTGTTAATTACTGAAATAATGAAGCTATTGATGCTGTTATATTCCGAGTCAGTGATTTGAGATTAACATGTTTAATAATGTAGCTTCAGATTCTTTTCCAAAAAAGGTAATCATTACTTTTATGTGCAATAAAGGGATAATATTTAATACCTCTTTAGTTATAGTTATCATAAAAAGTTAGAATTTTTAACATCAAATGGTGACAAGAGAGCCTCTTCACCTACCCCTTATTCCTGCTTCAGTCCCTGCTTTTTTCCTCCTAAGCCTGTACAGTGTAGGTTACAGGTAGACACCCTGACTCTTAGCAAGGTTCTGCTCCTGGTAGATCTCTGTGCAGCAATTAAGTATAAACAGACTTATTAGTCAATTTCTGTATGGTGTATACATAAATATATAAATATGTATGTGGGTATCACATGTGGGCATTTCTAGTATTTTGCTAAGATAAAATGGTATTTCTGTTAAAGCTTTGCATCCAGAATTGATGATTATAGTAAAATTCATTTTTTCTTTTGTTTCACTGGAGTGCAGTTAGTGATATTTCATTCTGCTGAAACTATTAAGGTACAATAAATTCACTGACAAAAAACAAAATTTGGAAAATGTCTCCACATTATGATCTATGTAAAAATGCCTTGAATTAGCTCCTTCAGGGCAATGCAAATGACTCTGGCTCTGTTTTTAAGAGCATTTCTTGGAAATAAGTTCCAAATAAACTTATTTAGAGTGATTGAATTAACAACAAAAACAAATTTGGATTTCAGTAGAAAAATAGAAACTGTGAGAACAACAAACAATAATGGTGCTGCCACTCTAATCACTGTGGACAGAAAAAAGTGCTTTAAGGAAAACATGTTTCATGCTAACATAATACATATTTCATTTCCCTCATCTGATGTGAAGAAAATCAAATAAATTGATGCAATCTGTAAATCCAAAATTAAAACCACATGTGTAAAATAAATTTGGACAATTTATCAGTTGGACTAAATGTGCTTTTCTCTAAAAAGGGTATGAATAATCCCAGCACATAACCTTTTTTATACATAACAGCTGTTATGTTGAAACTATCCCCTGTGGAGTTTGTTTCACAGTTAAATACATGACCTATTTGTCGTTTTTCATATGTCATGAGTTCATGTTGTTTAGCTCTATCAAATCAAATGTAAGATTATGGATTTTTCCTGGCTTTTCTAGAGTCCGGTGCAGAGGACTTGCTTGTCAAACCTGTCTAGTGGACACCCTGGTGATGTTCAGCACATGTGAAAATGAGGGAAAGTGAAGTTAGCAGCAGAGAAATTGCAGGGACAGCAAAATGTCTCCAGTTTCAGTGAGGAGCAGTTCAAGCAAACCTTCATAACTACATGTTTTCCTGATACTGGGCAAAACTCTTAGTGAAAGATAAGTAAATACGCATATAGTTACATGAGTTTGCAGCAGTTTAGGACCCTTCTTAGCTCGCCTGAATTCATGCTTCAAAATCCTAACTCTTTGACACAGACAGAACTAATACAAGTAGGAAATTCAGCGCATTTTAAGCACCTCTTGTTCTCTACCAGGGCTTTTTCCTCATGTCCGTAGCAGAGATGCGGACTGTTAATATTTTTTCTCTAGATGAAGCCCATGCCTGTGACCCCATTTTGCCCACTTGCAGTGGAGAGCAGAGTGCTGGTTGGCCCACTGACGTGATGCAAAGCTCATCAGTGAAGTAGACACAGGGTGTGTGCTGGGTCTCCACTGAAGCCAGGCCCAAGTAGCACTCCTTCCTACAGGTGGAGGCATCTTCTAGCCAGAAGGTAAATGCATGCTGCTCATCTGTGAGATAAGCAATGCCTCTCAGTCCGTTGGAGGGGCAATTAGCATGTCTTTTCAACCACATTCAAGTGATTATTGTAGGAGGAAGGGGAGTGGGTATTGCCAGAGATGTAATATGGAGCAGCAGATAGAAGATATGGGTACAGGAGAACTATTATGATAGCAGGAATCAGTGGAAAGAGAAGGGGGTAGGAAAAAAATATTATTTTATGTTGATAATGCCTCTCTCTGTTACCTGACCTAGGGTTGCTTGTCCTAGGTCCTTGATCCTGAAGAGGATATTTGTCTAATGGCAGTTCCTCTAGTCTCATGCTATTGATATAATGTAGTCAGACCTCTCTAAAGTATTGTTTTTGAAGGTAAACATTACAGAAATATAATACCTGTAAGAAGTGACATTGAGTACCATTCATGTGTAGCCAGCCTGAGGCATTGCTAAGCCTACACAGACTTACTCACTGCAAGCACACTGGGACCTGCATCTGTTCAGGAGTCCCTGCATGTGTTGTCTGCAAATTCCCTTTTTAGAGGGTTTCCAAAAAAACAGGAACAGGGTTTCTCTCCCTTCATGCTTAGGAACTTACTTTTTAGTTTGGAGGTTGAAATTGTACCTAATACCCCATTCCCACAGAGTTGCTTCTAGGACAGTCCTTAGAAATAAACCTGGCTTCCTCCACCTGTCTCTGAAGATTTTTATGACAGAGCCTGTATCCATGCGTTTTATCTTCATGTTCTTTGAACAGAATGATCCTGTTTTCACTACAAGCTTTTTTCTTCTGAAATACTGCGATCAGCAAGTCAATCCCAGTCACTCTGAAAAGGGTCATTACTTATTCATTAATTATGAATTATTCATAATTCATTACTTATTACTTAACCTTCAAAAGCAAGCAGAAGGTCACATGACAATAGGACTTTGTGCTGGTAAGAAAAAAATAAGAATAGAAGTTCCCCCCAGTTTTGTTAGCTCCATATCTGACAAGGAGAAAAGACCTTTCTTGCTTTCAGGCTCCCTGTATCATCCTTGGTCAAGCTGACAGCTTTTGCTATCATTGCCCTGGGAGCCTTGACCTGTTCACTATGCTTCTCGCTCCACCAGTTTCCCAAAGCCCCAAAAGGTTTAGTATTCCCTCATCTATCTGTCCTCTGCCTTGGCAGTTATATCATGGGCTGGACAGGGCCAAGGAGCTGTTGTGTGTGGCTGTTGGATTGGCATTTATTGTTTGCTTGGGTGCTCCTAAGTAGCTTCATTGCTTTTTTTTCTCTGTCTGAAAACCTGTAACATTTAATTCCATAGCAATTTGCTTTGATTGCAAACACACACAACTTGGCACCAAATTAAGAAAATACACAGTGTATTTTCATAACTATGCAGTGTTTCCTTGTTCAGCATGGCATTGCACTCTGCCTCAATAGAAAAAGGTAAATTTGAGGATGGCCATGTAAGTATTGTTAACAAAGAACAAAGAAAGAAAGAGAGAAAGAAAGAAAGAAACATTCCTGCTATCTAGATGGGAGGAAGGTCTTCTACCAAAACAGTCAGGTGAATGGCAACAAGAGAAGACTCCTCAGCTCTGGCTATGGTTTACTGAGATTGTTAAATAGCTGTATGCCAGTCGTATTAGAAACATCTCCTTTAGAAAAGATAAAAGAAAAAAAACGTGGAGGATGAACTGAAAGAGAAGGTCAGTGAAATGCTGAGAAGCTGGGAAGTCTCAGGGAGATTGCTACAAGGAGCTGGGGTTATCTTTGTCACTCTGAGAAAGCCAAACCTTCCTCAGCTGTGGGAGAAGTTAGTCGTGTACATCCGTGTCTTTTTTGTTTGTTCATTTTTATACCTAGTACAGATATGTCCTCATTTAACATTCAGAAATCGTTACATTTCACCAAGTTATTCTTGTGTTGATCTAAAACACTTTAAAGAGTAAGTGACTTTCTGAATGATGTATAAGACATCAAGTGATAGAGGATCTGTTGCTTCTTTCAGTGATTTTCCTAGTGGATGACTATACTCCGTGACAATGTGTGCATTTTGCTTGTTTCCAGACATTTATTTGAGCTTCAGGCCACTAACTCCAGTGCTCTTGTTTGACAGAATGAAAATCCTTTTGGTATTTTCTCTTTTTGATAGCACGTATGCACTAAAAAGGTTATGGGTCAGTTTTCTTTTTGAGTAAGGTAGAGAAAATACAGTTTGGAAAAAAAAATAGCTCTCTATTCTGCAGCTACTCTTAATTTTCTATTTCTTTTACAACATTTCCACCAAAATTGCATGTATTTGTTTATTATAAGTTCTCCTAATTTTATCTGCAGAGATAAAATTACCTCCTCCCTGTATATGTGTGTATACACATCCCTTGTTCATATGGCTTATTGGTCTTAAAACCCTTTTATGAAAGCATTGCTCTAGAAGCATCTCTTAGTCTGCTTGAACCAATAGGTCGTCTTCATATTCACTGCTTTCTAGGTTGGGTACCTGCCCAGTAAATAAAGACCACCTTTAAAATAATTTGTCATGCACATCCCGAAACCAGAGCCTTCCAGACCAAACGCTCCCCCAGAGGAGTTCCACATACCTCTGTGGGATTTTCTATGGGGTCAGAGATTTCTCTTTTTGTAGCTGATTGCAGGAACAGGCCTTGCCCTAGGCAATTGTATCCACGTGTCCTTTACCATTAATTTGCATGCAGTCTTACGTATAATATGCCCGTTATGCTTCTCTGCTGTGAAACTCATCTGGTGACACCAAAAGGAAAAAAAAAAACAACACACTATTGCCAACATTTTTGGTTAATTTTGCACTGTCAGTTGTTATTGCCATTTATTAAAAAGATTTTATGTGCAGCCTCATTTTCACTGCCTCCTCATTCTGTGCTTAGGGCAGAGAAAATATGTCAGTAGATATTGAACAGCAAAGCTGTATTATGACTGACAGTTATCCTAATTCTTGGAGATACACTGATATCAGTAAAGTAATGTCTGTTCAAGAATGAAGTGCCTAATTTCACTTTGTTTTGATTGCAGAGCTGATTTGGTTCAATCAAAGAGTGATGGCTGGTATCATTTTTAAGGCAGGTGTCATATGTGCTTTATTTTTTAGTTCCGTGGTCCAAAATTGCAAATAACTGATTTTCTGTGGCATGGTCATCTCTAAATATAATGATGTAAAAGCACAAATACAAGAACAAATCAGTGGGTCATCTGTCTCAGATGTGTCCAGCAGAACCTGTTCCCAAATGCCTCTTGACCTGCCAAGGAAGGTCCCACCGGCTCCAGGGCAACCCTGTGGGCAAACAGAGGGTCCAGAGAGTCCAGCCAGCTGTTCTAGCAGGCTACCTGTGGTCTTCACCTATCTCTGCACTTTTGGCAGACTTATCTCTGCCCATCTATTTAGTGGATATCCACTCTGAATCTCTGCCACCACCCTTCACCTCAGTTTTACTTCACATCTGTCCCAAGTGCTTCGACCCTGGTCATGCTTACCTATATTTCTTTGTCTTTTCCGCTTAAGCTGTCCCTTTCTTAGTGCCCCTTCTCCCCCCTTGTCCCATCTCAGCCTCTTGTTCTCTCTTTCCCGTTGCAAAACTAACATTTGCCATGATTGCATTGCTCACGCTGCTCATCTTTTGTACCGGTTTCCCCTCCGGTCCCTATGTGGTTTACCTTGTCTATAAACTCTTCAGGATAGCTATGATCTTTTGCTGTATATCTCTGCATACCACAAAATCCTACAAGACTTGTCTTTTGCATGGTTTTAGGCACTACTGTAGTAAACATGATTAATAATACTAACACCTACTGTAATGTACTTGGTTTATAACTGTACCATAAAGGAAAAGTACTTCCTCACACAGCTACTGATTGTACTTTGTATTTTTTCTACTGTCACTGTAGATACATGTCTCTATAAAATAGTTTAATATCCTAAATTTTTCTGGGCTGAAATTGTAGCAATGATCTATTTCTTAGATTTTTTTAAGCCAAGTGAGTCCAGCTAGTTTGACCTCACTGAAGCTCATCAGATTGCCCCGGAATCAGGTGGAATAGCTTGTCTGATCATAAGAATGTTATTTAATTGTTAGTATTACTACAATGCCCAGGAGCTTTCTGGCACAAAGCACAATAAAAATACCAGAAAGAAGAAGAAAAGAAGATAAATTGTGCCACAGGCTTACAATTAAATACAGGGAAACAATGAAAGACTACTCACTATGCCCACACCAGATGCACGATCTATATATGATGTCTGGTTTTTTTGGAAGTCATCATGGTGGAGAAAAACTTTAGGGAGACATTTTGAGGAGCCTAAGCAGGGATAGGTTTATGATTTCTTTTGTGCTGCCCCAAGTGTTTGAGGATTTCATCTACCAGGGTACTAGACTGGCTCCAAAAACTTAAAAAATTGCCATGTTAGCTAGAAAAAAATGTTTTGTGTTCCTTTCCAAAGCACTGAAGAGCTGTGGGCTCACACAGACCCAGTGTGATATAGCACATCTTTGTGCTCTAAATTATGCTGAAATTGTGTCTGGCATAAACCCAGCCCAAAACTAAGGGAGCTAGTGTGGCTCTCTTTGAAGATACCTCAGCAGCTGCATTTACCACTTGTTGAGAACAAAGCAGCAGAATCTCTGTGTTAATATCGTTATTAGCATTGTATGGATATTACCCACACCTGTGTACCTCTGCGAATGCTATGGAATGTAATGGGTCTTGGTAACCTATCTTTTTATATGCTCTATTAGCAATGCTAGTCATGTCTGTTCCCCATGTGAGTACTCCTCTCAAATCAGGGTAGTCTCACACATTCATTTGTTGCATTTTTGGTCTTTTGTTTTTACAATGACATGGTTGTGGTTTTCTGCAGCAAGCCATTACAGAACTCATTTCTTATATTACTCTGTTTTTTTGAGAAGAGTAGGGAAGATATTAATTTTCTTTTGGCTGGATTATGCTGCCATGTCATAATGAAAATACTGAAATTTATATTTACCAAAAATCCCATCTTTATACAACCATCTAAGCTAACAAAGCAAATGATGCACCATACCTCACAAGTGTTTTCTATTATTAAAAACCATGAAAGCTTGAAAATAAAATTCTGCCCCGAATATAGAGCTGTATATGTTGTATGTATTACATATACCAGTCTACTCAGAATACTAGTACAAAGGATTGCTTAGGGTGTTGGTTAGAGTACAAAGGATTGCTTAGGGTGTTGGTTAGGTCCAGTTGAAATAATGACTTCACTAAGACAAAAACTGATTCTAATCTGAAAGGAAATTTCTGTGGTCTACAGCAGCATTGTAATTTCTACAGATGCATGAGAATCCATGCAGTAAAATCAGGTTTTCATGTCGATTATCAGCTGACCAGCCAGTTCAGTTGCAAAGCCCTTACTGATAGATATACTGCCCGCTTCTGAAACTTAACTCACACCGATTTCCTTTTCCAAACTGAATTAAAAATCTAGACTTTTGAAGTTCTTCCATAAATGATAAAAATAAAAAGACAGTGATTTTTAGACTGACAACATAAAGTACAGCATATGCAGGTAATTACAGACAATTGAAGAACACCTGGCACACAGTAGCTGAAATACAGATAATATTGAATGGAAACCGTTTTCACGTAAAATGAATTAACAAGTAAAGAAATGAGCCCAAAGATATGAGTTCTCATACATTTGGAAATGTGTTGCAAGCTCTTTTCTCCTTCCAAATACTTTTCCCTTCCCAAATATTTAAACTTTGCTATTTTTTAGTAGGTTTCAAAATGCTTGAGACAAAATCTTGATTGAAGCTATGTGGGAGCAGGGTTATTCATAAAACGTCACCTAGAACTCCCTTAAAACTGACTTGGGAAGTTCAGTTGTCTTCTATGGCTAATACACTTGAGAAGATAAATGTAGGTGGCCTCAATAAATGTTAGGTATACTCAAGATATTCACATCATGATTGTTCTGACATTTATTTAGTCTAGAATTTATGTCCCCAGTGTTTTCCCATGTAGAAGTTAGGCATCTTGTCTCAGCTAGTGGACATTCTAGAGAGAGAGGTGTTTCAGGAATGAGTGGTTCATCCAGCAATGGGTGGTGTTGAAGGCACGTGAGATGAATAACCCTCCAGAGGAAGGTTTTGTCTGTGAGCCATTTGCTTCTGAGGCTGAAGGCCAGACATTAGCAGTCTCACTGGATTCCTATTAATGAATATTTATGTATGTTCCAGTATCCTAGTCTATTTGTTCTTGCTTAAATACATTCTCTCTGTAATTTCAGTTAGGAAAAATTATCTTTCCAGTCTGAAGCTACTATGCTTGTGTTGTCTTGTAGAATTAAACTACCACAACATTATTTATAAACTTCTATGTTTTTAGCTGTTTTATACCAGTTTGCAAAGCTGAAGAAAGTCCCTGGCTCTAATTTCAGTGATAAGGCACCTGAAGTGTAGATGCAAAGATTTTCCCCAAGTAATGCAGATGGTTTACTGGCTTATGAAAAGCAACCTGTGTATCTTCAGTCTTGGTCTAGTGCTGTAATCGTTAGGGAAAAAAATATACTTTATAATGTTCAATAGTCTAAACCCGTCGTCCTGTAAGTTTGTAAATATTTCCTGTGCTTAACTTTGACACATACCAGTAACCACACCAATTTAAAGCTAATCAAATTTAGAGGCATTTACAGGCTCACAACCTGTTATTGTATGTAATTGTATTTAAATGTTGTAGGTAATTCAGGTAAAACTTTTTATTGGTTTTGACAATGCTGATTACCATTATTAATTGCCAGGACACGTTAAGAAAAATATCAAATTGTATTCTAACCTTTAAAATACAAACAGTGTGAAATACCTTGAAAAGATACAAAACTTCTGCTGCGGATTTCTTTGACAGCAGGGAATAATGTCCGTATTGTCCTGACAATAAATCCCCTAACAGGTAGAAGATAAAGAATGTGAAGGGAAAGACCAGGGAAGGAGATAGCTTTGTTGCATCTTTTAAACAAGATGGCCAGCGCTTTGCTCTCAGAACTGTGGTGGGACTGAGATGGAAAAAACCCTCACAGTTATTTTCCTTTACAGTAATGCAGGAAAAATTAAATTGTTCCATATCTTATGGAAATGTTCTGAAATGAAAAATGTTGTGAGCTGAAATGCGAGAGGCCCATGTCCTCTCATTCCTGCCTTTGGATATCATTAAACTCTCTGTGAGTCTAACAGACTTGCAAACATGTCATCAATCACACCAAATGACAGTTGTAGGAGAACAAGATTATGGAGAGTCACAGATACAGTTGCAGTGTTCAGGTACCTTAATTGGTCCCACCCATGACAAACGCATTGTTTCTTGTAGCATTTGATGGATTAAAATTGTATAGGCATCACTGAAACATACTAATTATTGTGTTAAAAGAGATCTCTCTGATCATTTAGTAGTTTTGGGGTGATGTTCAGTGTTAACAAGAGGATAGAATGAACACAAAAGTTCACAGGCATTTTGCTGTTGCCTAAGAAAAGGTGGTGAGAATAGACGTCCTTCTCCTCATGTAAGAAAGCACTTTGGCAACTGAGCTTTTATAATGAATAGAATATCATATTCTTTTCAAGTTGACATGCTTGATATTACATTTTGTGTGTTTTCCCAAAATAATAGAAATACCTTGCTGCCAGATGTTCCTATTGGCTGGTCAGTTTTGAACTAAATATGCTGCCTTTAATGAATGTGTCGTAGCTGTCTTGCTGATTAGACAACAGCTCCGTTACTTGATAGCCTTTTCTGCTGAAGCTCTGTTTTATACTCGGTGGGAAGACAACATTCTCTTACCCTCATAGTTGTGTATCATACTGTGGGTTAATAGAAATTTCCCTGCCTTCTGTCTGGTGAGAAATAACTCTTTCCAGTGCAGCCTGAAAATGTGTCTCTGGCATATTGCTAATTTCCATCTGTGCAGATATACTGATAGCCAGGGCTTCTGAAAAAGGATCTGCCTGTGGTGCTTTCAAGAACCCCCGACGGGCTGTACACAGAACAGCTTAAGGGGTCTCTTGCTTCTGACAGCAGCAGTATCGTGGTTACGAGAAATGTTCCGAACTTCTGCAACTGTTATAATAAAGGCATTTCAGCAAAATGAAAATACATGTTCTGTGCAAAACCTTAACTTGGCTTCACACCTTCTGAAGGGTGACTGATTTGCCTTTATCTATGGAAGAGGAATGCAAGATCACACTCAGACTGCAAAATTATAATGAAATATTGGCATGCCAGAATAAATCACTGCCACCAATGCTTAAGAACCCTCACTCTCTTTAGCTTGGTTTAGATCTGGAAACTATTCTCCTTGGTAGATATTAGACAGTGTTTCAGAATGCCATGCTATCTGAAATGACAGCTCAATTAGCATTTACTTTCTAATGTGTGTTTTCTGAAAGACCTTTGGGACCAAATTCTGTCCCACACAGTCTTTCTGATTTAAAAGGTCATTAGAATCTGCCTGAACACCTCCTTCTGCTGTTATTCTCTCAGGCCTGGAAAAGGTTAAGAGCCATTTGTTGGCTCAGGGAGGCAGATGACTCATAACTTCTGGATGTAAGAGGGGGAAGTGGCTGCCTGGAAAGATAGAATCTAGGGTGTGGGCTCAGAAGTCCCAAAGTAGTCATCTTAGCAACAGGCTCAATAAAATGAAACAGCATCAACAGAAGTTTTGAGCTGAAGTTTATCTTACTTTCTTTGTTAATAAAGGCAAACCCCCAAAAGGCACTGGAATAGAATTTTACGTAACGTGGACTCTGTGGAGAGCAAGTGAATAAGGTACCTATTCACAGAAGGGAGCAGCGAAGACTAATGCAAAAGGTTTATGCCAGATGAGCACAGCAAGATCATAATACTGAACTAAGTGATTACGCCAATAAACTTGCATAACCCAATTTATACCCTTCTCTTAATCGTTGTGGGTTTTCTTGCAAATATTTTACTGAAATTTCTTTTTTCCTCTATATTAGCTGACACCTGTGTTCTACCTCGGCCTCACTGAAACAGGTGCATAGCATGCAGCATGCCTAGAAACAGAAATATAGCTTTTGGTTTTTTTCTGTGTGAGGTATGAAAGAAATGCATTCAAAGCGAACATAAGAGAAAAATAAGAGAAAAGTAAACTGAAATCATTTAGCCGTGTTTTCCCTCTGACATTCTGATTTCCCACATGGAAAAATGTCTCGGTGTATATCATAAAAATTATCTGTTATATGATTATCTCCACGCCACTGCTAAATTCAATTTGCCCTTCTTTAAAAGCATCTAGCTGCTGAGCAGACTTTTCTTTATTTCTGAGCTCAAATCATCTCTTCTGTCTGCAGTCCACATCAGGTTGAATTTTTCTCCCGTTCCATCATAACACTTTTGATGAGATTCTGGTTCTCATTATCTTCAGAGGACCAAGACTAACAGTGTGCCTCCTTTTATAAAGTTCATATGTTCCTGCAATCTCATCTTCTCAAGAGACACTGGTTTCGTTATATTCAACTGATTATGTTTTCCTGACCACAACTGAAATTCATGTCTGTGTTTAGCAACTGCTGTCTTTGCTATAGATGGATTTCTATTTTGCTAACAAACTTGGAATGTATGCTTTGCAGGAACAGGAATTGCTTCTAATCCCTTGTATTTTTAGTTTATTGCTTCAAACTGTTGCTTTGAAATTAAGGCATATGTAAATCTTCCACGTCAATTATCCTCAGTGACATTAGCATTTTGAACTAAGATTGAAAGGTTAAATAGAGTGCAAGAGCACGCAAGCTATGCCTGAGCCTGTGTTGTACAATTTGGGGAACAGAGGTAACGGGACATTGTTTTGCAAGCTGTTCCCCTTTGTAGCAGTTCAAAGCCAAAACAATATGGATACAGGATCTCTGGGCTTTTCATGAATTTAAATATTCATGAGCAGATAACAGCAGTGGATATGTAGCCAGAGCTTGTTGTATTCCAGTCATACCTATTTGCCACAACATTTATGGGTCATTGGAATGGGAATATATTCTAAGGAACTAGGAGCTAGGAATATATTCTAACAGAGAAAACAAATCTTGCCTTGAATTCACCTGGGGTTTACCAGGAAGTCTTGTGGTACTTTAATTTCAAATCCATCTCAAGCTCACAATCTGCCATCATCCTAGTTATCTTTCTTCTCTCTGGTTTTACAACCCCTGTAAACTATTTATTTTTCTAGGCATTCTAGCTCATCTCCTTGTGTTACCATGTACAGTCAATATTCATGTATATGTGATTTTAGAAATGAAGTTTCTGCAACCTGTTTCTGTTTTTTAATTCAATGAGATTTTATGTTAAACTTTGAATTTTATGTAGCTCCTGATGTCTTAAGAGTTTACACTCACAATTTCCATCTGCCAGGCTAACCTAAGAGTGCCATTCCTTCAGTCATTTTTTTCAAAATTGATTTCTTTTTCTTCTTCAAGAAATAACTCAAATTGCCCTCAGCTGAGTAGTTCTAATTAAGAAATATGAACTGCATTTCATATAGCCATCTCTTTGGCAAAAAAAGGATGAGAATTTACACCTAAGCAATCAGTTCATTGCATAATTCTTGCTTAATATTCCCTTACAAGTGTCGTAAATAAGACAATGGCAAACAGGTGCAGTCACTAAAGGGTATGGCTCATATAAGTGGTCTTTGTCAAGGACAGAATTCCTTTTCTAACATTTTCTGAGTGTTTCAGAGTCTTAGAGTTAAAGTCAGAAGGTTTTATAAGAGTAAACTTGGTTATATAAAGACTAAACTTAGAAAACTAAGTGCCAGGGTCCTCTCTTAGTCCATTTTTCATTAACGTGACACAATTAGCTTAACATAAGCCATGTTTGATTTACATTAGAGTGAGAACGGACTCTGTGAGGCAGTATTTTCTTATGTAGAAAATTAAATAATATCTGAATGCTATTTTTTGCTCTCACCTCCAAATATTTAATACTATGGTATTTCCATAGCATTCAGTGCCACACAGAACTATGTAGACATAAGACATGTTTATTACATTTACCACTTTTTAGGGTAATTGACTAAAGCACTCAGTGGGGAAAAAAAAAAAAAACAAAACAAAACAACCAAACAAAAAACCCCAAAACATTAGCACAAAATCTGGGGAGACCTACTAGAATATCCGGTCCATTATTTGCCAGGCCTCAAATGCACCCCTTTTCACCTTATCTCTGCCCTCTGCACTGTATTCTATTACAAACACAAGAAATACACTCTCATCCTTCCTTGGAATTACACTGGACAGGAGCTTCTTCCTTGAAAACAGTTTATTGCATTAAAAAATCACTATAATGTCTGCTAAATTTTGTAGTCTCTAAACCTCCTCATCCAGTCCTTTGCCTCTTATGCACATAATGCCACTTAATGCTATAATTCTCTTAATCAAAGACTAAATACATCTCATATGTCTGCTAAGAAACATCCTGATGGAGCATCTTTCACTTGCTGTCCGCATAACACAGTACTGAAAAGAGACATTCAGCACCATAAATCTTTTCTTCCACTACACTGAGGTCATCCCCAGGCATTGCTCAGGTACATCCTCCTATAAAGTGTTACGTCTCCCTCTAATCACCATCACAGCCTGCTCAGCAGCTCAGCCTTGCCTGTGCACCATTCATTACAACCATACCGTACAGCGCACGTGGTGGCGGGCACACAAATAATCTGTCTGCATCAGTCTGGCTGATCCACATTTGGGAAGGAAAGCTGGATGGACATGTCTTACTAAGCTATGAGTGCTAAAAGGTCAGGCAGCATTCATCTGAGATGAATAACATGCTATGTCAACATTTTTTTCTTATATATCTTAAATAAAGATATTGCTTGTAAGAGTTAGTAAGCATTTAGATAACTGTGGTTGTCTGAATTTGAGGCAGTAACAGTCAAGTGTATGTTATGCTCTGTAACTAGTAAACTTGCTCCTCAGCTCCCAGACAGTTGGTAGTAATGGAATGAAAGTTTCCCATCATTGGAATATTTTCAGTGTGATGTTACAAACACAGCCAGAGAGAAATCACAGATAAAAATCTGTGTCCTACATTGTTGACTATCAATTAAGCAGTAGCACAGGAACTTTTAACATCCAAGTGAAGACACAATATATCAATTCTCTGTCCTCTTATTTCACAGTCTCCTTCATGATTCAACGCTGCCCACCACAAATCTCATTGTTTAACTTCATTAGCATGGACAAAGTTGCTCTCTGTTGCGTATTGTCTTCTGCTTTATACTTGTTTTTATCACAGACATCTCTGATTGGAAGGACACATCTTTCCTTGGTTACAGTACCTGACATACACTAGCAAGTAGATAATGTTAAGCCTCTTGGTCTCTCACATCCAGGTGTTCAGAATCATTTTTAATAAGTCACTCCCTCTGGCAAATGCTCTCTATTCAGGTAATTTTGAGGTGATCTGTAGAGACTTTCCAGTATCCTTTTAAAATTCAGTTCACCTAGATCCAGAAAGAAGAATTCAGACTGTAGAAGGAAACCACAGCCTTGCAAGTAAACCTTCTCCAGTCTTTGCATACATGTAAGGGGGAGAAAATAGCCCTCAAGAGCACCACAGATTCTGGATCCTACAGGTATATGGGCTTAGACACGAAGAGAGAGGCAGAGAAGTGTTACCTCTGGAGTGTTTAGTTAGCACTTTGCTATTTCCTGAATATGCTGGTCAATATTATGCAAAGTGGCAGGAGGATGCCTTGAAAAAACTGGGTGAGTTTCCAGTTAATGAGAACATTCAACCCATGACAGGAGTAGTAATAGGTAGAACTGATGGCCTTTAAAAAACCTGACTCACGCTATTGGTTGCAATGGAGTTAGTCATCTGTATATTAAATGTTATGGTGAAAAAGCTGTGTGAGTTTTTTTCTCTACCTGATTTCTGGCACTGTGTTTCTACATGGGGAAAATACCCACGGAACAGCAGTGATTCGAACATAGGCACTGAGCTGACCCAAGTGAATTCTTGGAGATCTTAGGAAAGAAACTTGGCAGGCAGAAGACTTTGAAGTAGGGCAGCATTTATGCCCTTTGGTGGCAAGGCTTCATTCTATTACATTTCAGACCGAGATTTTTGGATTTTTTCTAGTACAGCCTGTTTTAACTTGTTTGTTATAATGAAGGTGAACACAATAAAACAGTTATTATATAAATGTTATAAGTAATATTATTTATATAATAAGACATCAAGGAAGGAAACTTGCTGGCTGAAAGAATGTTGCTGAGTGGCCCTGTGGTCAGCCTTTAAGGAAGAAAAAACAACAATCTGAACTCATCATACTATCCTGGAAAATCTGAGCCTTAAAGTTACTGTGGACAGTCATTTGCTGAAGAAGTAATGGAAAAGTGCATCATTTCTGTCATCCAGCCCATGAATAATCTTTGGAGTCTGTGTATTCCACCTATATCCATTTGTCCCATCATCTCAGCCACGTGGCCATTGCTATCAAAGTGCTACTAGTGCTGAAAAGGGGGTTTAGAAATACACAGTGGAAATAACTCTACTCCTGCCAGAGATATGCTTGAATAGGTTCTCCTAATCAATTGTCTTTATAATGTTTCCTCAGTCGATAGGAACTGAACTCTTCTGAGAGCTCTAATGAGATTGACTAAAGATGCAATGAAAATAACACCCAGAGGGACTGCAAGGGATAACGATTGCACTTACGCAAGTGTCTGTTCCTCCTTTTAAGCAACACAGGGATCACTGTTCTTTCCCTGAATCAGTTCAGAGGAACATGGAAAAGTCCCAACAGGTACAGACTCGCATCTAGTGATTTTCCTGCTTAAATCTGGGCACTGTGGAAAAGTGACATCCTAAGACACAGCTCTGCCTAGTTGTGTGCAGGCCTATGAACCCAACAGCTTGAAAGAGCACCCAAATCCAGCATGCTGGTCTCTCACTGCCAGATGTGGCAGTGCTGCCCAGCCTGTAGACAGCTGGACTGGGGTAACTGCACAAGAACTGCCGTCACTGTGGTGACTTTAGTGAAAGCTTTATCCATTTGGGGAGCATATCCATTTGCAGGGGCAGAAGTGGTAGTCCTTCTTGTCCTGCCAATAAGATGGCCTTCTCCTGCCTCACTTGTCTTGCCTCACCCTGTAGAGAGGGTTAAGGCTGCAGGTAGTAGAATATCTATTAAAATTCTACTTCTTTCTTCTGCACTTAAATGGAGTCGAGGACTACAGGTATTGACCAGTGGAGTGTTCCAAGCAATCTTGGCAACAACAGTAACATCAAAAAACCAATGCCTTACTGTTACACATTTGCGGTTGCCACAGGTGGTCTTTCTTCATCACAATGACTTGGAATACTCTGGATGTTTTATACCTCTCATTCGCGTGAATCAGGACACTCTGCCTCGTTTACAGTCATGGAAAGAATGTGCTCAAGATTGCAGTTACGATTGTACTGCAACTTTGTAAAGAGCTGTTAAAGTCAAACCTTTCGTAATGGTTTATTTTCCACTTCTGTGATGTCAGTAGTGTTGTCTCTGCAAGTGCCTGTTTTGGTAACCAGCACAGTAATAGAGCTCAAAACTCCTTTAACAGTTTTACAGTTCAATTTTGTATAGGATCCTACGCTGAAGGGCAAGCAGCACGCGAGTCATGCTGAGGAGAGTACATCTCATGACAGTGTGCTCATTTGTGTTTATATTTATCCAGTATTTTGCTTTCAGCAATTTAAAAGCAATATAAAATGTAAATCATAGTCTCCTCCCAGTAAGCCAGAGCAGTCAGAAGGAGGCTGAAAGCAGCGGAGGCTAAATGGGGGAAGCAGCACTGCTGGTATTTGCCACAACTCATGAGGGGTTCTGCCAGAGCAATGGGCATGGCCCCGCTGCTTTTTCCTCCTCCCCCTCACTTGCACAATGCAAAGGCCAGGTGGAGCAGCAGTTTGGGGAAAATGCAGCCTAAGCATCACAACTGGTGCCATAGACTTCACCTTTCCTCCATCTCTTATGGTGAGGCTTGTTTTTTGTCCGAATATTTTGTGCATTAGCAATTAGCATTTTTTTCTGTCTCTGTGGGATGCTTTCCCAAGAGGAAACTTACTTGATTTTTAAAAATCTCTCTTTTGGAACCATAATGGGAATCAGATGAAAATTAATTACACTGATTTACATCTAAGAAAGGGGAGTGAACCTGATGTTAAGACTCCAGCAAAGTGTAGGGATTGTCAGTGAAGTCTTACTTTAATTTTCCTAAAAACTTAACTCTCCATTCAGTAAATATGACCAGAGGATCCAAATCAGTGTATAATTTCATAAAGATATTATGCTTGAAAAAATGCAGTTGTTAAGACCACTCTTATGTACTGAAATACAATTAGGCATGTATGAAGAAAGAAAGTCTTCTTTAAAACATCACCCTCAGGATCTCTGCTCACTGTGTTGTAGATACAGACTCTGACCTGAGCCTTCCATGCAGAGCTTTCATTTCAAAGGATCTTGGACTGAAACTGTGAGTGGCTGAGGACTAGGACAGTCCATGTTTTACACTGTACAGATAGGATGAAAACATTCTGGTCAGGAATCATTTTTGGCTACTTTAAGCTTACCATTTAATGCTCCATGTGAAAAGGGGTGGTGAGTCTTATATGGTTAGTTTACACATCAGTGTTTCCATAAAAAGAATTCCTTTCTCCTTTGCATTGTGTGTTCAGTAAAGCAATCACTTCCTGCCCCAGATACTCAGGGAACTTTCTTGCACTACTTCACAAATGAAAATACTTTTTATTTTCTTTTTTTTTTTTAACCAGTTTAATGCATTTTTCTGATTAGAAGTGTGTCTAGTAGCATATGAAAAAACCAGAAAATCTTGTTCTAAGTTGAAAATACTTAGGCTAGGGTAGCTATTGTTTTATGGAAATACTAAAGAAAGATATTTCTGAAACATGAATTTTACAAGTGATTATTTCCTATGTGTATGTTACACCTATTTTTCTGTGTTGAAAGGGCCAAAATCTTGATTCATTATGTTTAGACTGGGCAGTGCAGCCTGTCTCTGGATGGCTCTGCCCTGACATGGCAGTGGAGTGTATCCATCACTCTGTGCCTCTTACAAACAGGGTTGGAATCTGGCTCATTAAAGGTAGAAAAAACAGTAGAAGTCATCAAGTGAGACCTAATGACAGTGTCAGTTGTAGCTATTCTGTTCATCTTCCTGTGAAGATAGGTCTATGCACTCTGGCAAGTTGGCCGTTGCATGGACTTCTCAAACAGAGGAACTCAGGCCAAAGTGGGGACAGCACTGCTTTTGGGGACCAGGTAAGGGGCCCATACTTTGCATGAGATTTAGCCTTGTAAACGTATTCTGAGAGAAGATCATATACTAAAAGCTTGATCGTGGTTTTAAATAAATCACAAGGAAGGAGCAGCGTTTTGCTCTGTTACCCTGTGAGCAGCCGGAGATCATGCCTGTATGCGCCACAAGAGGTATGTATGTGCAATTGGAAGGGGAATTATTTTGCTGGCCCAAAATAATTTTACATCTGTCCTGCATGTCTCGTGTATCAGAGGCTAGAACCTCAGAGAGGCTAAACTGCACCTCACTTTCCCCTGCCAGAACTCCTTGTTGGTAAGGTCCTTCTGAAGGAAGCCTCGGGTAGCTCGCAGTAGGATCTTTTGACAAACTGAATCTGTGCATGAACCACTGTAAAACATTAGCACGGTGAAATAAATGCACACTAAGTATAGACGCATCCTTGTCATGGATGTGTCTCAACCTGAAGAGGTTGAACTACCTGAACTAGGTAACAGCAGGAACAATATTGTGCATTGTGGTAAGCTTGTGAAATATAATATGCTAGAAATCTGCCAAGTATTTTTTCTGGGGAAAAAAAAAAGTTAGTATGGACAATAGAAAAAAAAAAACTTCCTGAACCTTGATTCAGCAAATAACGACATATCTTAAAGTTCTGCTTCATACATACACATTCCCAGAGGAGACACTAAGTATCACTCAGGGTACTTAAAATGTTCCATTATGTGTTCATTGGTTGGGTTAAGATGACAAAAATGACAAATCCAAGGATTCAGACAATAATTTGAAGGAAACCTCTCTTCTCTGGCCTAAGTAGTGTTCTGAACATATCACTAACTAATGTTTGTCTGGTTTAGGTTCTTAATTGTATTGTTTTGTTTTTCCATATAGTATTTCCATGCTCTGCTTTCAAACTATTTGTTAAAATTTAACATTTATATACAATTGTATTTAGGTTGGTGATTCAGTGTCAAAAATCAGTTCCTTTTCTTTGAACTCAGTCTGGGTTGAATTTGTATTCATCCCATGAATATGTTGGCCTAGTGTGTAGTGAGGTAAAACAAGGAGGCTCAAAGCAAAGCTGTTTCTAAGAGAACCCTGGAGAGCTGATAATATACTAGGAAAGAAGAGGAAAATATTCGAGAAAACACAAGTTTAAAGAACCGAGGCAGATTTAAAGGAAAGTTCTGCCAGTCAAAGGACTGGTTAATCTTCTGGTAAATGTGACCGGGGAAGTTACCTCTACATAAATATGTATTTATGTATCTACTATATATACTGTTCATGTCTGACTTTGGAAGTGAAGATCCTCATGTGTTTTGACTAGTCCTGACCAAGTGGAAAACAACTGATACGCAAGAGTTGTGGTTCAGAGCCTTGCCTGAGAGTAGGATATTGCAAAACTTCACCTCACAGTAGACAGGGAATACAGAGGTGTTTGGCCCTTTTGCTATTTTTAAGTACTCTGCGATGAAGGACATGCTCATTTTTACTTAGGATGAATAAACGTGTTAATTTTGTGACTATTTAATTCAATACAAAGTTTAGTTGGTAACTGTAGTAATAGTGGAATGATGGTCATATTTTAGAAAACAGTAACATTCACAGGAAATAGGTTGTTCCCTGGAAATTGTGAATGTTCAGGGGTAGAAAAACAAACAACTAATGTTACATTAACTGTTACGTATCTTAGAGAAATGAAGGCTAATGAAATAACAGATCTGTTTCATTAGAAGAAAAAGACATCAAACGTACAATATCTTTAAAGAAATTAAAAACAACAGTGATCCAATAATTTCATTTTTAGAGTGTTTTTGATGCTTCACAGTAAAAAACTTCATTAATATCTCCTTAGGGACAGGAGGAAACAGGAACACCTCATTTAATCAGAAAGCCACAGACATTCAACTGATCAGAAAGTGAAAGTCTTACCCATAACTGTAAAGAATATTCTCTTTTTATAGATAGATTTTAAAATTTCATTAAAAGTATGCCTGTGAAGTCCCTGCATTCCCTTATTTTGTCTTTAAATATTTGCATCTTGCTTGCGTATTCTCCAGAGAAGGCACAAGTTATACAGTACAATTTTTTTAATTAGCTACCTGGCCAGTTGTGCTCACTTCAGATTTTCTAGCAGTATATTAATTTACAAGAGGAAAAAAATTAATCACATAGAGAAGAATGGAAGTGATTCATTGCCCCAGAAAAAGTCTGCTGTAAACAATGGTAGGGTTTTTTATTCTGTATTATTTAAACGGCTTTGAAATGCCTCACTTTATGGAAGTACGTAATGATTTGTTTTCATCTCTACCAGTACTAAGCTTTTAGTATGCTTGACTTTAGTAAAGCCTCTGTTTATTGTTTTGTGGAAAAAAAAATTAAAACTGTACAATCTCAAGATATCTAGAACATAGGTGCACAATCCAACAAAAACAACTTACTTTTAAGAAAAGGAGAATTATCCTTTCAGTGAAATGCTCAGTTTGGCTTCGTGGAGGAAGCTGTGAGGACATGGAGCTTTTCGTATCACCCAGGAGGTATTCTGATTGTTACAACTGAGTAATGAGCAGGAATTTCAAAGTGGAATTGCTCCTATAAAGTTCAAAAGGAGTTTACTTGATCTTAAGATGAGTAAAATTCAATCTTGTATTATTTTTATAACTTATTTACAAAGAAACTCGCTTCTGCCTGCAGCACAGTGCTGTCCGTGGTACATGAGTTTCACTTTCATCCTGCTTGAGCTGTCTTAAACATTTTTTGCTGCCCACTGCACCTTGGGAATGGAACGGGAAGCAGGGCCTCCTTCTTGTAGCAGTGGCAGTCATTTTTGGGTTTTAATTAAAATTCATTATAGATTAAAAATGCAAGAAATTTGTTTCTGTGGTTCCTCCACGCTGAGGACCGTTAGCTAGCACATGGGTGACGTTGCAGTAGTCCTTCTGCAGCGGTGGCTAGCACAGCAGGAGTTGCTTCAGAAGGGAGCTGTGCATGTGAAGGACTTCCAGGGTGCTGGAACTAGAGTGGAAGACCATTCATAGCTGGCAAACATGAAGGGCTTTACTGTAGCCTTCCTTTTGGAGGTGGAGAGGAGGGGGGAATTGGAGCTTGATATGTTTGTGAATTACATGATTTGATTTCTTAACATTGCCTTCATGATCCTGAAGATGAATTCTAGTTCTGTGTTCCTAACATGAAGTTGCATTATATCTGGAAATTAGAACAACTGTAATGGGGAAATCCTAGCAAATAAATACTGTAAGTAGGAAGAGTAAGCGTACTTTAAAAGACCAGAAAGAATCTCCACAAATACATTTATAATCCTTCCTTCACATTTCCTTCTTCTGTCCTTTAGAGAAGCCATAGAAATTTGAGAGTGAAGGTTACATGCAAGAACATTAGCAATTCTTAATGTCTCTTCTAATTTGCAGAAATCCCAAATATCAAATCAAGAAGCTAATTAAAGACACGATTCCAATTACAATGAATTTTTGTACTGAAAGTGACTCAAAAATTGCATAATGAGCCTCCATTATCTCTCAGTGATTTCAGAACAAAAGTAGCAACTCTGTCAGGAAAAGATAAACTTCCTCCGGTAAAGTCTCACTCTGCAAAACAAGTCTGCGATTTAAAAATGAAGTTTTAAAGCTCATATGCACTTTGGTTGCTTGCTAGTCCATCCCAGAATGGCACAGTGGGTAGTTCTGTTCCCCAGGTTACAGCTGCATATCATGTCAGTTTGACAGGCATGAGAATGAGCAAATTCTTTCCCACCAGTCCTCAAGGATTTTTATCCTGCCAGGTACCTCTCTGCGATCGTGTGCAGAGCTGAATCTGTAGCCTGTGGTCTCCATACCACTACATGGTGCACTGATAGTATCTCAGGTGTTCAGTGTCAGATCCGCTGGGCTCCAGTTGTGCAGTCCTTCTCCAAGAGGCATGTCCATTCATGCTTTAAGACAGCAATGCTTATAATGATAAGAAAAAGCATACTTAATGTGCAGGTAATGCATGATTTCTGTAAGAAAGATTCAGTTTGAGATTAAGACACATAAATTTAGGTGCCTGTGGGTGGATGTCTTCGTATGAATAAAGCAGGTAATCTTCTACTGTAGCCAACAGTGATCTTGCCAATAGTCAGTGAAGTCTAAAGAAAGATTTAGTTTAGCTGCTTTACTTGTTTACATAGTGAATTAAACCACCAAAGCCATAACACAAAATTTGTGAACACAGGCACTCCCTACAAAAGAATGTTTAAAATCTATGGATCCTACAAATGCTCAGCACAAAGCGATTATACTACATCTAGGATATTCAATGCCCCCTTGGAAATTTTAGAAAAACATCAGCTATGACCACCTATGGACTTATACATACAATTGACTTATACAGACAAATGATAAAGAACAGAAATACTAAGCTACTGTTTGAGGCTAATTCCCCCAAAATAAACATCTTTTATTGAGGTTAAACCCAACCATCATCACTATGAGATGCATATAAAAGGTATTTAGTAGAAGAGTCTAGGAAGTGAAATTCAACCCTTCCCAGGTTACTAAAAAATAGTAGACTCAGAAGAGACCTTGGTTTTCTTACAGTCTTTCTGCTGCCACATCTCTTAATCTCTGATACCCAAAACTCTTTGCTTTCTGTGTCCCAAAGTCTCCTAGCCTATCAGTTCTTCTGCCCTTACATTGTGCTACCTGCCTGTTTTACCCAAGTAACTGAAGAACATTGTAAGTTTAAGATAAGGACTCTTGTGCCTGAGCTGTTCCAACCTGGGATTTTGCTTCGTCATAATAGCTTGGATGAGGGAACTGCAAAACTGGACTTCCACAAGGGAACAGCCTCAGTGCCAAAGGTAGTTCTTCCTACTCGCTCATTCCTGCCCCAGCACCATATCCTGCCATCCCCTCAGCTTTTCTGATACAGCTGCTTATAATGTCTTAACCATATCAGTTAATCAATTTAAAACAAAAACAACACAAAAACAAACCCACCACCTTTTGACAAAGGGATTATTTTTACCCAAATTACACCAATGATAAAATTCACCATGTGGCCCATTAGCACTTGGATTGACAACGGTGGTATGAGGACCTGCAACGTAGGGATAGGATATTTTTCATGCTGTCTTCCTTGACAAAGAAAATGTATCATGTAACCTTGAATCTAAAAGTTGTCTTCTTTTCCTAATTATCACAACTTGTCTAATAGAAGATTAGTAGATTACCTATGCCTTCAGGCTGTTTCCCTTCTATCCTTATACCATCACAGCTGCAGAAAAGTTATTTTGAAGAACAAAATTAAAACTTATTTTTTAAATAAATAGGACTTTGAATAGCAAAAAACTATATCTGTTGAATAAAAAGCTGAATATTTTACAAATTCATATTTAGTTGTATAGAAGGAATATTCAATTTAAATCCAAATTAGAGACATTAATATTACATTTTAGTTCCAGGCCCGAAGCACAATTTTGCAGGTGGCTTCAGATTCACAGATATAAAATCTGTTGTGCTTACCTTCAGTAGTACCTTACCCATTATTGATAAGCATGCAAAAAGGTATGCAAACTTACTAAACATCTCTTGCAAACTCTTTGTTTCAAAATACGTTGTGCTTACTCATAATCCTTACTCGTATTTCTCATCACAAACGAACTCACAGTAGGTTAGAGCTGTGATCCCATATTGTGAACATTTAACTTAGTAATGGGTACATCTAGTGCAGTTTACTTCATATCACTATTGATTCAATTCTTAGCGTAAGGTTAGTAATATGAAATTAATTACTTTTCCTATCAGCAGTCACTAATCCAATTCTGTTATTGATGCATTTTTATGTGTCTGCTCTATAATTTGTTTGATTCTTTTTTTCTATTAGGAATAGAAACACAGCAAGTACAGCAGGGGCGAGTTTACGGGGTAGAAGGCAAAGGTTAGTTGATAGCTGGGCAGTCTGCAGTACCGTCCAGGTGGTAAGAAGGGGAGCAGCTGGGGCTCCTTGCTGTGTGGCTCCCACGTGAAGGCTGTTTCCCCTTTCCCCCCTCAAGCTGCAGCTGTCCCTGTCGGGCAGATTATCTGGTACGCAGATATGTAGAAACTGAATCTGATTTCAAAGTGCATTACCCTCTGTGGTCAGCTCTTTCCTTAAAGACTATGCAAGGGTAAATTAAATTATTTGGCAATCACAATGCTTAAAAAAAAAAAATTCAATTAATGAAAATTAAAAAATGGTTATCTTAATTGCTCTTGTTAGTTACAAAATTAGCTTGGATATTGAGTTCTTTAACATTGGACTTGTACTTTTAACAATGAACAATTTTGAAAATCCCACTTAAATTCCCTTTTTGTTTTGATGTTTTCTACTTTGTCCTTCATTTGTTTCCACTGATGTTCTTTCTGCATTTCGTTTCCTTTCCTGTTTCACAGTTCTTTCTTTTGAATAGCCATTTGAAAACAATGTTTGTCTGGTAAAACAGTTCATATTGAAATATACTAGAATACTAAAAGTTTTGCTGTGACTGAACACCAGTCCAAAGACAACTTCAAAGTTTAAATACTGCTATATGAAAGGCAGAAAAACATGTTTCTGAAGAATTCTGGGGCCTTTGAAATGTAGTTTCATTTTCTATCAGAACTGAGCCTCTAAATTCTTCCTACAACCCAGTAAAAATAAAATCTGCTTTGAAATGATTCAGCAAAATCGTCTGAAATTTTGATGGACTCTGATGTTTATAATTTAGCATGTAATGAAAACATCAAAGCCAGATATAAGGCCAAATTGAGGATCACTGCATTTTATTCAGGATATGTTATGACTGAATATTTCAATACTTCCAATGCATTTTTTTTTCATATTATTATTTGAAATGTTGGTAACATTGGAATGGATTCAGAAAAAAAATTGGACCATTATTTAGTAGATTTGTTAGATTTGTATTAAATATAATTTGATAACATTTTCCAGTTAATGAATATGGTTTCTTTGGCATTTCTAACAGTTCTTTCTGCTTGAAACTTTGGGACCCCTCGTATCTTTATTTACAGTGCCACATGGTCTTATTTACTCTGTACACAACATGGGTCTTAGGTATTACTCAATTTACATCCAGGATCCTTACTTTTCGTACTCTGCATAACTATATATTTCAGTCCACATCTATCAGATATGCAAAGTTAGTGAGGTTTCCCTTCACACAAGTGTATGGAGTACCTCAACTACACACAGAGATACTACAGAAAATCTGAAACTTCAGGAGGTACAATGAGGAAGAAAATGGTTTCATTTTCTCACAGCAATGTTATTACTGGGGACTTTTTTAGTTTTGTAAAATGTGAATTTGTATGTTTATTTTATTATGGTGTCTTTCATGAGACCTGTACTAGCTGAATTGAATGACTGGAACAGGGACGTTTGAGTTTTGGGATTTTACTGTGGCAATATCTGCTTTATGCTTTACATACAAGAGAGTGAAGGGTGTCACTGTTTATTAAAAACAGTATTTGAGTGTTACTGCCTGCTGGAGAAGCCCACGGTAAGGAAAGAAGCCAAGCCAGGAGGGGTGTTTGCACACGTGTGACAATGAGGCAGATGCATCATCTATTGAGTGAGGAAGGGAGGAGGGTTCCCGACATAGCGGGTGGGATGCAGGAGCAGTCCCTCGGGTTGGCTGCAGTGGCACTGCAGCTGGGGACCCAAGGACTAGAGGAAAATGCTTCTACCCACTTCCCAAAGCCTGCAAAACCAAAGGGAAGTCAGATGTTTCTCGTGTGCCCTTTCTGCTTCACACCTGTAGGGAACTCAGCAAAAGAGGCAATGTGTCAGTCCCTGATGGGACCATGTATCGTGAACTGTGTGTGAGAAGCCAGAGGGGATGGATTTGATACAAAACCAGCTACAGCAAAGTGTACTTTAATCAGTATAAAATCTTGTAATACCATCCTTAGATCCACAATTAAAGGAGAATTGAGGGTCTATTAACTTTAGCTTTGTCCAGCTTTCTCTTTGGCAGATTGCAGACACCAGCCAGAACCATATAAGGCCTTAAAAATAAAAATAGGTCACAAATGGTTTCATGTCAAAAGCCTTTACTTTTGAAAATGCAACCAATAATCAGAGCCTTGAAACGTTCCTGTGACATATAACTAAGCATATGCATAAATGAATATATATGTATTCGTACATTTTTAAATCATTTTATGATTGTCCTTCATCGATAGTATATTCAGAGAAGGAATAGAACCCCTCTAATTTCTTTCTCAAGTTATTTTCTAAGTGTTAGGATCCTTGCCAGACTGTGTATATTTTACTGACCTTCCTTTAATTGCCCTGGCATTTCCATTACAGCATTTGAAAATTGCCATTAGTTTATTTGCTGAGTTGCCAATGCTTGTATTATGCTTGCCACCTACAGAGAACCGCAGTAATACTTGCTGATAATATCACACATTATTCTTGGCTGTACTTTGGCTCAAAGAGTAGAAGGGGGCTGTGTGTCTTTTCCTTAGCTTCAGTGTTCTATTTTTTTCTAGATAAAATAATTTCACTGAGATACAGTGTCCCTTTCCACCCAGCAGGCCAGTTTAAAAGGCTCATCTCTGAACTTACATGATTTTTCAGTTCAGAGGATAACAATAGCAACTCTGAGTACCATACATGTAAACTGATAGATGCTGGACTGCATGAATAAAAAATTAATCCCAAGCATATTTTTACAGTTTATTTTCATATTTGTGAATTTTAAAAATATCTCAAGCATCATGTTAGTTGAACTGTCACACACTGAAGTAACGCACAGCTGTTAAATAAGTGGTCTTCTGAAAATCTGTCTGCTGACTTTATATAGGAAAAATCTATTTTGCAAAAAGTAAAATTCTTGTTAAAACTGAAATTTCTGTAACATCGAGAAGATGTGGAAGTCTAACAAAAATACTGTAATAGAATAGAGCTTTTTAAATGATGACAGACCCACTTTCCATGTGACTATTCAGGTTGTTTTTTTCTCAGCTGTATGTACCTGCTTTTCTAAAAAATGTAGATATTACTTTTCTATGTTTTTTTTTTTCCTAACTGTATGTGTTTTCTTTCTGTTTTTAATTTGACATTATTTGATATCTATTTGCATTTTGGTTTGTATCACTATTTCATCAGATGCCGGTGTGTTAAATCGTATTTTACCAGCATCCAGGGTGAATCTTTGCAAACTTTCTAGAGGAATTTAGTAATCAAAATCACAGTAATTCAGGGGCATTACCAACCTGTGGTATTTAGCTTCAATTTAATATTTATTTAAGTAGAATCACGGAAATACTTTCTGCCATGGAGCCACCTACAGTTGATAGGTTCCTGTTTTCTACCAACGTCCGTCAGGCATATTCAGCAGGTGGAGAGTACTAATCATAATTGACTAAGGACTTTCTAACATTTATCAAGGTGTTTCGGAATGCCAGTTCCACCACTCTTTGTATTAACCTTAATTTTCCATCTCCATATTTTTTTCTTCTTTTTTTCATCTACACCTTTGTGTCCTCCCAGTCAGGGACAATCTTTCCTTTCATATATAACCTTTTTTAAAATTGAAGATGTGAAATCTACTTATCATTTGAAATCATAGGCATGGCACATATCTTTAAGATCATTGAAGTTAATACATTATGCTTTTGTGGCAATAGTAATACTCTGCACATCACCTACTCCTTCAAAACACTGTTTCTGGTGATGCTAGTTACCCATTCCTTGCAGCCCCCCAAAAAGCATACAGAAAGGTCACACAATACTAAATTAAGAGCCTCAAACAAAAAGATGGATTTTTTTATTGAAAATTTATTTTATTGGGGAAAACTGAAATCTAACATTTCGCTATTGGAGGCAAACACAACAGAATGAAAATGATCTTGAACAGAGGCTGGTTTTTTTCTATTTCTGGATTGATTAGGACCCTTTGACACTTATGCACCTGGACCAATTTGTTCCAGCTGCTTTACAAAATACAGAACAAAAGAATGGTGCCTGTATGAAATTTGGGAATTAACACTGATACAAATTAATAGAAAAAGCAATATTGATGTGAGTTTGCAAAGATGTGATGCGACTTGCTTGTGTGCAAACTTTTAACATAACAGGAGTACTGTGAATCTACACCTAAAACTTGAATCTGGATGGTTGGATGTTCAAGTGCTGACAACACTTGGAGCATCCGAGTAAGCTATTCAGAAAGGGTAACAAAAGAACTAATGCAATTGAGGCACCAAAGAACTGGTTTCCAAAGATTAAAATCACAAATGTGCTTTCTAAGAGGAAGATAAGAACTGCAAGCATTTGAGGGATGTAAGCTTGAAAAGAACTGATTAGAATACTCCAAATGGATGTGGCTAGGTGTGATGGGATAGATGAAAAGGATTTGAATTTGACAGGGAAAGGAAGTTTGTTAGATATGAGATCTTTAAGCTCTTTAACAATCCACTTATACAAATAATAGGAGCTTTATCATATAAGTTTTAAATCAAAGTAAAAAATATATGTTAGAAGATTAATTTTATATAGGCAGAGGAAGAATGAGATTATTTTCTTATAATATTACACCCCTGATTAATTAACTCCTGAGTCATCAGAATATAATTTCCCTTATGAGAGCTCATGACCTGTGTCTGGAGGTGCTAGAACAGCCCCATGAGTTCTGAGGAGTCAAAATAAAGGATATTTAGATCCAAATCATGTAAATATGAGAAGGATCCACAGCCCAGTTCTCCCTGTCCTTGAATTAGCACCAGGACACTGTGCAAAAGCAAGCTGCACAGCTGTTACCTTGCTTCACTTGATAGTCTGTGTCTCCATGTTGTGTTAGGGGAGATACAGGCACTCATTTATCCATGCAAATGTATTGCTGGGTCTACATACTTGTCTGAAGTTAAAATCCAAGAGAACTCTCAGCTCAGAGAGGGCATTTGTAGGTATTTTCAAGGTTGGACAAAAATTGAAGTGAGCTGACTCACTGGCTCATAACCTCTTGTTCATTATCTAGACTTAGAGCATTTTAATTTTCTTGAGATTATTACATTCCATCCTCACTTATTCTGATAGAAGCTCACGGAGAGTCAATTTTCTTTTTCTGAGAAAAAGAGGAAAATAATAATTACAGATGACATTGTTCCTTAGAAGTAGGTACTTAGTGCTAATATATTTAACATTGCATCTGAGGAAATACTCTTGTATTGACTCTCAGTACTTGTTCTGATTGCCAAAGCATGCCTTCCTACATCATGTTAAGTTAGTGAGACAGCTTTTCTACTGTAGCAGGTTTTTGAGTTTTTTCAGATCTTTGTATGAAATTTATTCTGACAGCTCCATGTATGGTCCATCACATTTGCTAACTGTTCTCAAGTTGCTAAGCAGCTTTTTGCATTTCCTCCCCCTGGTTTTAAAATGAAGACTTTTGATTCTTCAAGACTTCAGGTTTATTAATGTTTTTTTATCACTTCTCACAATATCTCTGCACAATGGAATATTTAAAATGCAAAACAAAGTTTTATACTTGGCTGTCTCCTTCCTTGAAATGATATCTGTACCTCAGCATAGTACCAAATAATACCAAATTAAAATGAGCCCTGCTATCATGTGTGGGTCTGATTTTAAATTTCTGGGGAATTGGGAACTGATACTATGTGATAAATACATGTTTTATTTGTTATATGCTATCCAAGTGAACAAAGAGAGAGTATGATGTATAGTATTAGCAGGAAAAGGAAAAAAAAAATACATGAGAAGTTAAATGAATGAAGCTTTTACCCAATTGATCTATGTGTTTGGATGAGATTCTCTGACTTTTAATGAGAGAGATTCTGATGCTTTTCCTATAGTTGAGACAATTTTGACACCTCTTTGCTATCAAAACTTAGGGTCATATTTCCCCAGACTACCATGTAGTTAGGGTGTCTCTCTTTTATGCAGACACTAATTTTCATGAAACCTGTAGGCATTTCGTACTTCTGAGATCTTTTCTTCATATCAAATATGAATTAAATTGGCAGATGGCTCGAAGTCTTGTAAGAGGAGGACACAAAAAGTGCATATACTTACACACATATAGTTAGATACTTAAGCCATGTCTGTCTAAGAAGCAAGGCGAGAAATTACACTAAAAAACCTCCGAAGACTTCTTCAGTGCCTTTGGTCCTTGCAAATCCAGTTCTGTCCTTAAACATATTTATTTTTCCTATGTGCTAGAGAAAAGCATTCAAGAGACATAAGAGAAACAAGCAGAATACTTAACCACAAATGATTGTCATATCCGTTCATTACTGAGGCCAGAGTAAGTACCTTGAGAAACTAGAGACAGCATCTAAATGATGCAGGCATTACTGTGCCATCACTGCAGAGTTGCATGTGTTATAATATTCAGCCCAGACACAACTAGAAAACAAGTCCAGGGAGCTTAATTTTTGTAAAATTATTTTCAATCCAAAACCGTTGGTCGTGCCTATTAAGTGTGGAGTTCAGAAATTAGAATAATTACAGAAATGATGTGATGCTTCTATTTGTCTAATCAATTAAAGCATTGTGGCACTCAGGCTTTAGTCTCAGGCCTCCATCGTTACTCAGCAGAGCAGTGGTGCAATAAGCCAGCTTCCTTACCCTCAAATGCAAGGGTCCTTATGTCCACTGGATCTCTGCTATTAATTCAGCTCCATCAAATCAACTAGCCCGTATTGTCACCCATGTTCCTCATAGGCCTGCCATGTACACATCTCTGCCACAGTGCAGAGGAGGATTGGTAGTGAGGTCTTCTTTAAAGTCAAATCTTCCACTGTCTGTCTCCAGTCACTCCTAAGACAAAAAAGTGGGCTTAGGAAGCAGGCAAATTTGCATCTCAATCTTAATCAAAATGTTGTTCTTTTGCAGACTTACTTCCTCAATAGAGTGGCAGGTCTTTCTACCACAAACATTCTGAGCTTGTATTAAGACAATAATTTCAGTTTTTGAGGTGTGTTTGTTCTGGTGAAGCCAAAGCAAAAATGAAAACCGAGATTCAGTATTTTAAATTAAAATAGAATTGAAAAACAGCCTGATGATTCACATGAAAGACTCAGCAGCCATACACAGAAGGGATGTTGGTATCTACCAACATGAAGGCAAAAAGTACGCTGTTCCAGACAGTCACTGCGAAGTCCCATGTTAGCTTAATGTACAGTGTTATAACTCCCAGAGACGCAAACAGCAGTTACTCTGAACATCTGGCTTCTTCCAAGAGAGAGTTCACCTGGAAACATTTATTTTGGATTAACTTACCTGGGTTTGAGAACAGGGATCATCAAGTCCCACCTCAGAAACTCTTTCTGCCCCACTGGTGCCCCACTTCTCATGTGGCTCCATTTTCTTACAGTGCAGGGGTGCAGGATGCACACTGGCCAAGAGCTGCTGAGGGCTGGTAGGGGGTGAGGTTCAGCTATAAAGCCTCACAGACTTCAGATCTCAAACTGGCAATGTGTCATGCCCACCTCCTCTTTCTTTCCCCTCCTCTCCTTTGGAAGTTCAAGCTCTCAGATAAGGGGAGATCAAAGGTCCTACCTGTCCTGTCTTGTATTCTCAGAGGAACTGGTGGGCAAATGTTATTTCTGGGAAACACTGATATTTTGATATTTGGCTTCCATATATAAAAATCAAAACTTGCATTTAATTATTTTATTGCTTGGAATTAATGTGACCTTACTGTAACATAGAATTTTAATAAGTAATAAAATATATAGAATACAGAAATAAAGTATAGGTATAGCATTTCATATATACTTTATCACATATATTGCTTCAGCTGAATGCAAGATTGATCAAAATGAAATACTGTATGTTGAAACCAAATTGTTTTGAAATGTTTCCAATTATGTAATCAAAGAGTTATGTTCCAGCAAAACATTTCAAGTCTGACATAACATTTTCTAATGAAAAAGTCTTCCATCAATTATTTTTCCTCTAACCAGCTCTGGCTATTAAGCATTGTTTCTTGTAGGGAGAACATGGCATTTGTTTCACATAATTCATACTGGTTTCCAGGAGATACGATACCAAGAGATAACTTCAATTAATGTGTGACACCTCCACTGTGATCTGGATACTGTAATGTTTGCCTCTGTCACTGTGATGCCTTGCAGTAATTGTACCTGCAAAAATGGCAAGGCAGGACTCTTTAGCTAGTACGGAAGGAACATGGTGGTAGAAAGTTCTCTGAAAAGGAGTGGCCATTTTTCTCTTGTTCACCAAACCCAGGCTTCAGGCTACAAACCATATTTCTCATTTGGGGCTTTTTGTTGTGATGAGGATTGAAGAAAGGGGGGGGCGTGTCTGTGATAAAATTTCAGCTTTGAATATCAATTTTTCAGACTCATGCATGTGATTTTGTATGCAAGCCGAGAGTCTTTACTGGCTGTATTTTTAATAACATTTTTTTTTATTGGCTGTATTTTAAATAGATATTAGTTGATGTGTTGAATTAGCAGGGGAAGGGTGAAGGGTAGGGTTACCGAACAGATTTTTAGCTATTTCCCTTGCCAATTTCTAGCAAAGTCTAGTGGGCATTTTTGCCAAGAGCCATTCTGCATGAAGCAGAGTACTGGCCCCGGCTCTGTGGAGCAAACCAGGCACAGCAAACCACTTCCATAGCTGGCAAGTGTGATGGGCAAGCTGTAGCTGCTCTTAGACAGGCTGGGAAAATGGCAGCATCTCCCAGAGAAACGCAGGAGCCATCACATGCATGTGGCCTTGGCCAGATCAAAGAACAGTTACTGGTGGTCTAGATCCAAGTCAGAGTCCTCCATCTGAGTAGTTCTGAGTAAAGAGAGGAGTCAGGGCTTCTTTCCTTCATTGGTACTTTTGATACCAACCCAGCACAGTAGGGTTTAATAATTTGCAGCTCTAATTTCCAGAAAGAGACACTCTTTAAAAGAAGCCTCAGCATTTATAAAAAGGCAGTCCCAGGGCCTACTGATTGTTCACCTAAAAGAAGAGATTGCTTTTTCTCAACGGGTTCTCTTCACTACATTATAATTTAGTGTCAGCATTTGCAACATTTTTTGCATTTCTGTGATCACTGTTGTCAGAAGATCCTGAAAAGCATCCCAGTCCATCAGTTGCATTTCCCCTCTTTGTGAATTCTTTTATGCATAAACACACACATAAAAAATTGCTCTGTGACTGGTGTCCTGCCCTAACGTTGTGTGCTCGATGCTGGATTGAGATGGGGTGATAGAGCTCATGCCTCCAGAGCGCAGCCAAAGGTATCTTTAATCTTTTTGGTATTTCTGCCATTTTAGTTTTGGTTTTTGTTTACTGTCCTTGTCAGCCCTGAGTGGAAATTGTCCAATGTCTCAAATGGTTAAATACCATTAAAAGGATTTACAGCTTTAAATTAATTGTAATCTCTTTTCTTGTGGCTGTGAATTAACTCAGTTCCAAGCTACTGAGGTTTCAAAACATTTTTAAAGTATGAGATGATAAGACTTCAAACATCATAAGACCTTTCTCATTTCCCTAGATGGTCACATTCTACAAATTGTCAGATTCATCTTGCTTTACTAGCAGAGGATAAAGTTCTAGCTGCTTTATTTTAATTCTGCAGTTTTATAGCCCTTTTACATGGCTGAAACTCTGGCGATTAAGAAAAAGGGTCTGAGAAAGGAAAGGTTCAGAACATAATTTTCAACAGTTATTTAATGGGTTGTCTCCTAGGGAAAATACTCAGCTAGTCAAGTGACATAAGTAGAAGAAATGTCCAGGTATCTTTGTGCTTCTATCCTACCCCTATATGTTTCCATATGAATTCATACACATTTAGCCATGTTTTGTTTTACAAGCTGCAGTATTGTACATGCAAAATAGGATGAAAGGTGCGACTTACTGTCCTGCTCGTACTCAGCAAGAGAGACAGCTACAGGGAAACCCCCATTAGGAAATGTTAAATACAGTATCATATTCCTGTCTGCACTTTATCCTACGCTGTTGCAGAGCATCGTTGCGTGCCATTAAACAGTTGCTGTGTTCCATCCCAGAAACACACTTCATTTCGCTGAATGAAAATTCATCAAGATAGCAGAGACCGTGTCAGAGTAAGAGCGCGTGGCTGCACTGGCATCTGCGCTGTGCATGGAGAATGTTCACCCATATGCTCACATGCTGTGGACACGACTGCATGTACAAGCATCATGAGACAAAAACGTGACTGAATATCAGCTCTTTTTCCGATTGTCATTACAGGACTTTCTGGGAACTAAAATCAATCCTATTTATATTCTTCTACATTGCTAACGTACATTGCATTTGTAAACAGAACAGTAATTTTAATGGATGGCCTAGCTGATTTTTTGCTTTCAACTCTAGATTTCATGCATTTTTTAATCTTAAAAGAGCACATCATTGCACAGATTCATTGTAGGCAGCTGATGCTTCTTCACTCTGAAGAAGTTATGACTCTTTTAACTAAGAATATAAATCTAGTGCAATGCATATTGAGAGACTCGAGTGAAATGTACTGTGCAAAAAGGGTAGCAACATATTAAATCAAGTCCCTTTATCCATCTGTCTGGGGATGTATAATGGAGAGCAGATTTAAACTACATTTTGGCCTTTTTACAGTTATATTAAAATACTACTGTAACTCCCTCTACATCTGTTTTTATACCATTGTATTGTACATTTGCTTTTGTTCATAGCTACCCTCCCTTTTTGGGGAGGGGAAACAAGTTGTCTATTGCTGTGTTTATGGGCAGAAGTCATGCTCCTCAGCCTCCAGCATGTCTCCACTCCCAGGATGAGTCCCCCTTGTTCTCCTCATAGGTCATCTCTGTTCCTGCTGTGGTCTGTGGTTCCTCCTCCTTTAACGCAGGAGGCCAGAACTTCACAAAGTATTCCAGACCATCTCTGCTAGAATCATAGAATCATTTAGGTTGGAAAAGACCTTTAAGATCATAGAGTCCAACCGTAAACCCAACACTGCCAAGTCCACCACTAAACCGTGTCCCTAAGTGCCACATCTACAGGTCGTTTAAATACCTCCAGGGATGGGGACTCAAACACTTCCCTGGGCAGCCTGTTCCAATGCTTGACAACACTTCCAGTGAAGAAATTTCTCCTAGTATCCAATCTAAAGCTCCCCTGGTGCAACCTGACGCCTTTTCCTCTAGTCCTATGGGTTGTTACTTGGGAGAAGAGACCAACCCCCACCTCACTACAACCTCCTTTCAGATAGTTGTAGAGAGTGATAAGGATTCCCCTCAGACTCCTTTTCTCCAGACTAAACAACTCCAGTTCCCTCAGCCGCTTCTCATAAGACTTGTGCTCTAGACCCTTCACCAACTTCGTTGCCCTTCTCTGGAGACGCTCCAGCACCTCGATGTCCTTCTTGTAGTGAGGGGCCCAAAACTGAACACAGTATTTGAGGTGTGGCCTCACCAGAGATGTTTTGCTCAGCAAAAAAAGTGCAGCTGCTTCTTCTGTAGCATAGGTAGAACCCTACTTCAGTTTTGAGCATATTTTCTGTCTTTACTATCACACCTTTCTTGACCACCCCCTCTATTTCTTTTCCACTTTATTTCTACTTCAGATACTACATTTTGTCATTTGACGTTTTTTCCAGTGTCTGGCAAGCAGTGTGCTCCTATCAGCTTCCACATGTCACATAGCTGCAGGATGGTTTCATTTCCCCTTCTTCCCAGCCGTACCGCACTTCTGCAACTGTCTCAATACTGATGGCTTTGAGCAAAACATCACCCTGTATGACATCAAACTGCAACTATTTTGTCTAGTCTTTCCTGAAGGCAAAGTTTTACGGCTGTAAAATCCTGGTATGCGTGGCATCTTACAGAATAAAGTGAATGGACAAGCAATGATTAACAACATTTAGTGTAGACTATGTAGCATCTATGTTCTTTGTAAATTAAGAAACTTAATCTGTTGCTATCAAAAAGAGAGTGAATAATAGACCCTTTATAGCCACCTGCCCATACCCCATGCATCAGTAGGGAAAGGACAGCCAAACTCTCTGGAAAATAGGAATGTGTGGGTAGGAGTTTTGGGAAGGGAAGGAGGGGTTATATTCAGCATACCTCTGCTGCAGCTTGTTGGGCTCTCTTCCTGTGGCAAAATTTCTGTGAGTGGTGAATGGTGCTGACAGTACTTTTTCTCAACAGTTACAAGTGAGTTCCTCCATCCCATTTAGTAGGGGAATAACTTGTTGGTTTACAGCAACCAAAATGTTTATTATTTATGCCTCTGCTCAGTGTCACACATGAAAGTTTCCTAATTGGCACACAAATAAGCAGTATTGTTTTGTCCATTTTACAACATAAGATATTACCTTCATAAGTTAGGGCTTCTCCACACATCCCTCATTTTCTTAGC